>NC_134590.1:9528500-9888000 GCF_037038515.1 Microtus pennsylvanicus | reverse complement strand
GAATATGAAAGTTTGAAAGTACAAATTAAAAATTTTTACCAATGAAAGAAAATAAACTTGAAGTAGTGAAATGTGAACTTGTAATGGAAATAACCCTGGCATTCTTACTATGAGTATTCATCTGCCTCACTGACATAACAAAACAATAGTTCAGATGACTTAAAGAACTAAAATTTACTTCACAGTTCTGTTGGGATGGAATGAGAAACTACAGTGTGGTCAGGGCTGGTTTCTGGAGGAACTTCTCTTTCTGACCCACAGATGGCTTCAAGGTTTAGTCTCACATGGCCTGTACTTTTTTCCACGACACTGGTCTTAGCAGATTAGGTTATGCCCTTATGACCTCATTCAACTACACTCTGTAACGGTCCTATCTATCTCCAAACAGTCACTTAGGGTTACAGCCTCAGTATTGGATTTAGGGTGCCACAGTGCAGGCTGTCACATAATTCCTGGCAGGGTAGAGATTCACTGGAGTGCTGTTTTGCAGCTTATGTAGCACCATCAGTATTTGCACAGGTTTCTATGCTCAAACACTAAGGTATTACCAACTGGACCTGGTCGTCATGAGCTACAAATACCTGCAACATCTCAAATTTCAGTTAATGTTTTTAAAATCAGAAAGGCATACTATCTATCTTGAGCCAAAATGATGATTTTTGGCTGTTTTTGATTAAATCCCATGACCAATAAATAGTCTTGACTTACCTTTGTGGACACACACAAAAAATGTACAGTGTAATGAGAACTTTTATGCCACATTTGAGCCTGGAGCAAGTATTGAGACCAAATTGCACCTCCCTAAATATGTGGGAGGCTGATTGCTCCTTCATATGGCCAACCTACCAAGAGCATGCTGCGGTTTTCTCTTTGCCAGATTCGAGACCAAGTGTGGTGTCACACTGTTGGCATTAAACCGTGCACCGAATGTCTATGTGTAACTCTGTGTTAGTGGTCTCTAAGAGAACATAATATTTGTATATCTGGACGTGGAAAAGATGGCGCTTACTGGACATGGACATCACCGCGGCACTGTTAAAGGCCTTTGTGTAGTGAAGAATGCTGAAAGGGACGAGTGTCTTTCAACTTTTCAGTATTTGAAACTTCATCCCTAACATTTCCCAGCTTTGCATAAGGAGTATATCATCCAGGATTCCAAACTTCAGAGACTTAGAAAATAAACTGCAAAACTAACAAGCTTTTCTTTTTTGTTTTCCTTCTGCTATTTTTCTAACCTTTCCTTCTGAAGAGTCTTTCTTGAGTTTGCCATTTGCAGATAAAGTTGGTGGTATTTGAATGGTTCATTTTAAGTCAGTTCTGAATGTGCTAAGCTTCCTGTGAGCTTGACCAAAGGACATAGAGGTGTAAACCCTGGAGCTGGTGCAGCCCCTTCGGCCTTGTCATAATATTTTGACATCTTCTCATGAGCTTTCATATTTAAAAATACCTGGAATATTGTAGATTTAGAGAAAAATAAGGATCCTGAAAACTGCAGAGGGTGTATTTACGTCTTTTGCTTTACAGTTTTTTGTTTTTTTAAATTTTACTCTGGCCAAAAAGCAACAAAAACAACTACAATCAACAAACAAACAACCATTTTTCCTCTTTTGTAATGTGTGTGAACCATTTTAAAGTTAAGACTAGCATTAGAATGGTAGATTCTATCAAAATCACAGTTAGAAATGTTTTCCTGAGTGTTGACAGGCATTTCTGTCCTGCCTGGACCTGCTAGCCATTCAGTCCCAAAGAAATACACAGAGGTTGCTGGGCAGTGGTGGCACATGCCTTTAATCCCAGCACTCGGGAGGCAGGGCAGGTGGATCTCTGTGAGTTTGAGGCCAGCCTGGTCTACAACAGCTAGTTTCAGGACAGGCTCCAAAGCTACAGAGAAACCCTGTCTTGAAAAACAAAGAAACAAAACAACAACAACAACAAATACACAGAGGTCTACTACACTAACTATAAACTGCTTGGCCTATTTCCTCAGGCTTCTTATTACCTAATTCTTACATCTTACATTAACCCATTATTCTTGTCTGTGATAGCCACGTGACTTGGTACCTTTCATCAGCAATTCTCATCTTGCTTCTTCTGTGGCTGGGTGATGACTGCAGACTGACCCTTTCTCTTCTCAGAATTCTCCTGTTCTCATTGCCCCGCCCATACTTCCTGCCTGGCTACTGACCAATTGGTGTTTTATTAAAAATAATACAAGTGACAGGATAAAAGATCATTGTACCTTAGCACTACAAATTGGCATGCCAATGTGGTCAACTATATCCATGTAAAACCTGAGAAAGCTTAAAAAGTAATTTTAGATACAAAAGAACAGAGTTGAGCATGGCTTAACACTGAGACTCCTTTAAGAGAGGTCTTCCTGATTCAGCGGTAGCAGAAAAAAAAGCCATGTCGTTTTGAAATGGCGGCTTTCTAGGCTGTGCTACCAGTGTGAACTCTGTTTTTTTTTTTTTCAAGAGGCTGAGCATTTAAATGGGGTTTATGGGTGGCCTGCTGCAAGTTACTTGGTGGCAGCATGGGCCAACTGGTTACCAGGTTGAGGTGGTGAGCATGGCTCCCACCAGGCAGTCTCAGAGGCAGTGAACAGACTTCCACCATGTTGAACTAGGCACAGCAAAAAGACAAAGCAGCCTTAGTTGCTGTTTTCAATATTGTTTTGGTAAATGATTAGCTTTTTTTATTATGTTTCCTAGATTTCATATACCAGAATATGAAAGTCAGAAAAGCAAATGGAATTTGATGTGTCTACCCCTCTTGATAGTGTAGTTTAGATGATGCAAGTAAAAGTTCTAAAACACTAAAATATAAAATCAAAACTTTGGCTAGAGAATCAGACTAGGTATTTTTGGGAGGTGATGAAAAAAAGTTCCACTTCTTGCACAACTTCACTGAGACTGAGGAGAAAGGAAAAGTGAGTTGTGAGGTCTCAGAAGAAAGGTCATAGAAGATGGAGACAGAGAGTCTAGAATGGTCTACAGATTCCAGGAGCAACCTGTAGATGGGCATCCTTTCTATATTTTAGAAACTTTTTGCCATTTTATAAGGAAATCAAAGTATATCTTTATCCCTCTACAACAGCATTTACATCCCTCTGTGCCTTGGGAGAGGAAGGAAGGACAACTAAGGGAGGAAACGGTGATATAAGAAAAACTCAACAAGCACATACATGTAGGGCTCACAGGTTCAACCGAGTTCTTGCTTTTCTCCAATGTCTGCACTTCTGTTTAGGTTTCATTTTCCTTGAACATGCCTCCAAACTGTCCTTCTGAAGCAGGCTTCCCCAAAGCAAACAAAATAGGGGCATCTGAGGAATAAACACGTCATTTGATTAACAATCCTAGCTCTCAGAAATAGCCTAGAATTCTCAGGCTGGTCTTCACCACACTAGGATGGTTGAGAGGTCTATCATTCAGCAACCCAGGGGGAAACAGGTTCTCTCAGAAGTCCAATAAGTGCAAAAACTTCCAGGGTTTAAGGTTGTTGGTTAAAAGTCCATGAAGGAGATTACCTGAAAATAATTTGGGATCCTTTGAAAATCAAACTTTGAAAAATAATCTGGCCATTTGATATATTAATTAAAAAGCAAGGGGGAAATAAGAGAGAAAGTTTTCTTATGATATTTTCCTTATTAGGAGCTGTATTTAATTAAATGTAGAAAATGTATTGAAGTGAGCTAGAAACCTTTGTGAGGGATTAGAGCTTGGCTAGATTTCTTTAGCTTCTCAGTTTTATTTCCAGAATCCACTTGGGCATCTCATAGCTGCCATAGCTTCATCTGTAGGGGATCCTCTATGGGCAGCAGCATACAGGTACATATACACACACACACACACTCACAAGTATGTGTGTGTACACATATACACGCGCAAATGAAATTTAAATTGCCTTAAAACCGTGCATTGTGAGCTCTCTCTAGAACTTTCCTATGAAAAGGAATAACGAGGAGCCCCAGTGGCACAATCGGTTATTACATGGCACTCATATGAAAAGGAATAACAAATATAAAACAGTAATTTTGCGAGTAGTCCATGCTATATTCCATTTCAAGGCTCTAAAAGTTCTATGTGAATTTCTCGCATATGTTTGAGTACACACAGTACACAAAGACTTCAATGCAAAATTATACTTCAAAATATGTCCGAGGACTCAGCTTTGACTGCCGTCGTCTTCTGGTATGTTTGTCAGCATTGGAGCTATGGCAGGGAACCATTAGACCTTTCTTTCCAACGTGAATGGCTTCACTCCCAGTCCTCTTGAAGCCAACCGTGAGAGCCGCTTTCCCCCTCACCGGTCTCCTCCAAACCACAGGGACTCAGCAACTTAGACTCTGGTATGTCAGCTCTTGACTTCTCTGTTTTGTTTGCTTTTCCTTTCCATTTATTCAGGCGTCCTGTACTAGACTTCCGTTCTTCTCTATGCCATAGTTCTCTCTCTCTCTCTCTCTCTCTCTCTCTCTCTCTCTCTCTCTCTCTCTCTCTCTCTCTCTCTCTCTCATTTGTTTTCTCCAGTCTGTCCACTGTAATACATAGCTATCATGGCAGTTGGTAAAGTCTTGAAACAGGAAGAAACATACACATGCATAAGCTTTGCTCAGACACCTCAAAGAAAATCACTTAGCAGAGTTACACAGAAGTGAGGCTTCTGGCCTGACAGACTCCACAGCCATAATGTTAGCTGAAAGCTCAAGAGAGGACCGTGACCTATTACTGTCTTAAAGCTATGTTTGAAAGCTCATCTTTTCTTGTAGGTTGTGTTTTCATGAAAATGGATCTGGAGCTGTGAGGGGCAGAAATGAACATTCACGGGCTTTCAAGTCAATCAGGCATTCTTAGATCAACTGTCATGGTGAAATTGTGGGCACTACTGATGCTGTTCAAGGCTGTGCCCCGCCACCGCTTGCTTGGAGGGGAGAAAGTGTACCTGCTGTCTAGACTAAAGTCTTCTTTCTTTCTCCTCGTTTTAATTCTGCTCAAACTTTCCTCTCCAGACTACCTTTTTTCTCTCTAGCAATTTCTTTTCCACCTTTATTATAATTTTACTTGCTTTCTGAATCTTGTCCTTGGTTCCACCTGTGCCTGCCTCAACTTATCGGACTTCTAAGGCCAGAGCCCTGCCTATCAAACCAGCATGAACGTATTTTTTTTTTTTTTGTTTCATGTCCCCTCCAGCTCTAGAATGTGTAATTCTAAGTACTGTAACTCTTAGTGTTAAGTGATGTTGTGGAAAATGTCAACTTACATAAGGGAAAAACTTATTATCTCATAGGCATAATGTCACTTGCCCTTTTTTGCTTCGTTTGTTTTAGCCCTCAGACACAGGCCAGAACTGTTCACTTTTAAGATAAAACAAGCAGAATATGCGGAAACTATAATGTCTTTTAATAAATGAAAACAGTGAGCCAAAGTGAGCACCGATTCCTTTGTTAGCTTCAGAAAGTTTTGGCAACTGTAGGGTCAGGACGAATAATATTTACATGTGTCCCAACTCCTTTTCCATTATTCTTTATCTCAGCGACAGGCCCTATACTGGCATTTACATTTCCAAATAGTTTTTGATCACTGAAAAAAAGCAATCGGTAGAAATACTTCATTAAAATGTTGACATGTATTATCTATACATTAAAATCCTATATGAATGCTTCTCAGTCCGTGATCTCTGACCAGAAGCAACAGCTGCAGTTCTTGAAAGCCTGTTTGAAATGTTTGACAGACAACAACCCATTAGACAACTTTCAATGGATATTTCTGAAAACTCTGGTCATTGCGAAATAATATGTGGATTTTCACCTTATCGCCCCCTTTTCTCTAACGTTATACAATGTTCTTTAGGGTTCCAGAATCCAAATCAGGAAAATATCTTGATAGACCAAGTTCATTTTGCTTAGTTAATGTTTTTTTTTTATTGAGATAGCATCTTAAATGGAAATGTTGCTACTTTAAAAATTTTTGTCAATGTGACCATTTTAGAAGTCATTCCTGAGTTACTCAATCCCATTTCATGGACCACAGTTTGTTTTGTTTGCTTCATGTAAGAGCTATGAAAATTGTCTCTTGAGTTGACTAAATTTTGTCACTTATGTTTTAAGTGAAAACTGATAGCATGCCATGTTGCCAATGAAATCGATGTACCATTTTTCATCTTACAGGACCTTCACCCCTCTCCCTCTAGAGAAATTTTCAAAATCATGAAAGAAGGTAAAGCAGAGGGCTAATCCCTAGAAATTAGTTATAAATGCATTTATATTTTACAATCAATGAGTTATGTCACTATGGACAGGCACAGGACTGAATACTCTGTGTACTGGGCCATTGATTCCATGAAATAGCATCCAACAGGAAGTTCTTGCCATTGCCTTTACAAGGAAGATGCGTGCTAGAGAGAATCATAGCAGTAGATGGTGCAGATAAAATGCGGTACTTGAGTCTTGGGCCAAGGACCACCCTGATGTTATTGTGCATGCACTCAACACAGCTTTGATTATAGAGATGTCAGGAGACTAGATTAAGCCCTTTAAGACAATTAAAAAGCAACCTCCCCACAATTACCAGGAAAACCAAACCTTTGAACGAAAGCAAGTACTTCACAAATCCAAAACTTTTAACTAATGTTATTAATGAGCTTCTTGCTAAAAGCATGGCAGGGTCATTAAATATTGTAGCCTCAAATAGCACTGCTGTGTCACTAGCAGATTTTTGGCAGGGAAAATCCTCTGGTGACATTAATTCCACGGAGGCATGAAAAGGATCCTTGCCAAATGGCAGCCAACAAGGTGGTAATAACTAGTCTACCTTGCTTTGCGGCGGGGGTGGGGGAGGTGGGGGGTGATGGGGGGGTGGGGGGTTGGAGGGTCTCACAACCTGCTCTCAGATCTTCCAACTTTCCAGTGTAAAACAGTGACACGAGGTCGGCCTTTGGAGCCAGCCAGTTGGGGAATGCATGTGAAATCAGATGTGTTGGGTCTACAGAAATGACATATTCAAAGTTTGGCCTTCAGGCTCTGCAGTGTATTGGCCAGTGCATCAGCAGCCAGGGGATGGGAGGGCCAGCACGCGCCTTCCCACACACCTGTGTTGACACTGAGGCCCTGGCAGCGCCTGACCCGTACCAATCCTTCACTCCTAGCTTTGCTGTGCTCTCAGCCATGGCAAGCCGCACCTCCTCTGCGCTTTCACTGGCTCACACTGTTGACTTAGCAGCTCTAAGCCTGGAGTTTAATAGAAATCTGCCTTGTTGAATCTCTCACTTCAGAATGTTACACAGTTTTGTTTTGTTTTTGTTTTTTTTAAATCCTGAACTGGAAATGTTTTTTTTTTCTTGTGCATACCATAGAACTTTACAAATAAGAGGAGAGGCAGTTTTTATATAGCCGTGTACTTCATATATTTTTCCCAAATAGCATCTCCAGGATTTGAAACAAGTTAACTGTTGTGTGATGTTTCACTCTTTTGGCTTTTTGAGGGGCTCACCACACTGCTCCCAAATAAATCACACATGGAGGCTTATACTTAGTTATGAATGCCCAGCTTTTGCTTGGCTAATTTCTTGTCAGCTTTCCTTATCTTAAATTATTCCAACTACCTTTTGCCTCTGGGCTTTTATTTTTCTCTTTCTGTATACATTTCTTTACTTCTTTCTCCATGGCTTGCTGTGTGGCTGTGTGGCTGGCCCCTGACGTCCTCTTCTCCTTGTTCTCTTGCTCCGTTTTCTTCTCCTTTCAGACTTTTCCTTCTATTTATGCTCTCTGACTGCCAGCCCTGCCTATAGTTGCTCCTTTCTTGCTATTGGTCATTCATCTCTTTATTAGGACCATCAGTGTTTTAGACAGGCACAGTAACACAGCTTCACAGAGTTAAACAAATGTAGAATAAACAAAAGTTACACACCTGAAAATAATATACCCCAACAGTTAACTATTTTAGTAAGGCGGGTAGCAAGAGGGAGGAGAATGGTCATTGTTAGGACTTCTTAAGTTTCAGGCTCACTGTGTTACAGCAAGCATACATGATATCCTGCTTAGGAGTCCAAGCTCCTCATGGTTCCAAGTAGAGCACATATGGACGCTCTCTGCAGGGCTCTGTTTTGCTGATTTTTATTTGGGTTTGCTTCCTGCCCCTTGAGTGCATCTGATCAGAAAGTGAAACAAGGCAAACAGCTATCTCCTGACAAGATAGAGCTCTCTCATGAAACAATAGAGTTATCTTCTGACACAATAGAGCTCTCTCCTGGGGAAGACTGAGGAGACCCACGAACCCTGTGGGTGGATTTCTTTTTTTTTTAAATCTAAAAATAATTAGGATGCCCTTTCCAGGAGAGCACATGTCTGAAGAGAAGAAAAAGATCCAGGAGGATGAAGGGTGATGAGGAAATGTTAAACTGTCAGAAGGCCTTATGGAATTCATGTTACCCTTTTACCCGTATAACATGCATGCTGGTTATGAGCCCAAGTCAGCACTCTCAGTACTGATAAGTGTACTTCTCTGACTAAATTTAGCCTCATACTAAGAATGGAAAAAAGATCACATAATAAAATGTGTTCGCTCAGCTAAGTAATTTGGATGTGGGGCTGGAGAGATGGCTCAGAAGCTAAGAGTATCTGCAGCTCTACCTGAAGACCGGAGTTCAGTTCCCAGCACCTGTCTGTAACTCCAGTGCCAATGAATCCTGTTCCCTCTTCTGGCCTCCAGTGGCATTGCATGCTTGTGGGCCAGTGTCATTAATCCTTCCTATGTGGTCCTAAAGTTTAATCGTTATAGTTTTTGATATGTTTAAATGGCTCCACTTAAAAAGAAAGTCTAAAATATAGATTTTTAAAGAGGTGAAATATCCCTTGTGGAGTGTCTGCTTTTAAATAAAAGACTATCCTATCATTATTATTTTTACTATTATTGTTATTATTAGACTATTCCAGACAAGAAATTCTGTTTGAGTTAGCAAACTACCCAAAAGAAATTTATTGCATCTTTAGCATACTAAAACTAAACTTCCTTTTATTAATTTCTTTCTATTAGTTAGGTATGGTGGGAATCCCAGCATGCAGGAGATTGAGGAAGGAGGATTTGGAATTCCATGCCATCCTGTGCTATTCAGTGAGACCATAAAAAACTTAAGTATCAAGAATCCAACTCACATGCCAAACACTTGCCTAGTGTGAACAAGGCCCTGGGATACATCCCAACACTCCTAAAATTAATTGTAGTATCAAAAATGTTTGCTATTAATTATTTTTGGTTTTTGACTATAACATCAAATTTTCACCAGTTAGTTCTTTTATCATCTTTAGCTATGTCTTTAGTTCTTCTAATTCCATATTAACAACATTTTCATTAGACAAAAACCATATTGAGTAATAAGATGATGAATGTTTCCATTAGTGTTAAAGTTTGAAGTATTCTTTTAGAATTCACACATTTTTATTTTTAATCAGCATATAAAGTATTAGGGTTTTTTTTATGGCAACATTATTTGTTTTGTTGATTTTCCCCTCAACCTATCATCAGCATCTTCCACTTTGAAGATTAGTTTTTAATGTCTGTGTATGTGCATGAGCCTGGGCGAGTTTCTTTGCACCACCTATGTGAAGGAGCCCATGGAAGCCAGAGGAGGGCACTGGGTCTCCTGGAACCAGAGTTACGGGCAGTTGTGAGCTACCACGTGTGTGCACCTCTAGAGCGGTGGTGACCCCTCTCCAGCGCCACTTTCCCACTTTGTAGTGTTCCTCCAGCAGCTCCTTCCTACTTTTCACTCCACTGGTGTGAATGGGCAGTCTTAGTTTGGTGACTGTGTCCACAAGACTTCACACCACTAGTGTGCATGGACAGTCTGTCAGTTTGGCGGCTATGCAGCTGTGGTTCTCCATATTTGTTCCCATTTGCTGCAGGAGGAAGGTTTCTTCCACGGCCCTTGTGTGACTATTGCGTGAATGCATTCATGGGCAGGTCACAACTGCACGCTGTGGGGTATAAATGGAGACTGCATGTTCATTTTCCAGCTGCCCAGACCTGAACAATCACCAAGAAACTGTATTAATTACAACACTGGCCGATGGCTCAGGCATCTTTCTAGCTAGTTTTATACATCTTATATTAACCCATTTCTAGTAATATGTGTATTGCCACAAGGCTGTAGTTTACAGGTAAGGTTCTGGGCCTCCTTCTCCTTTGGCGGTCACATGGAATCTTCCTGACTCTGCTTTTTTTTCTCCCTGCATTCAATTTAGTTTTCCTGCCTGCCTATATTCTGCACTGCCATAGGCTTCTTTATTAATCAACGGTAGTAAAACATGTCCATAGCATACAGAGGGGTATTCCACATTAGTGGGGTTTCTAGGTGGACTCATGCTTCTCTTTCTCCTCTAGCAGTGTTCTGAGTACCTTCCAGTACCATGCACACCAGTCAAGAGGGGCAAGGTTATTGGTAGATACCAGCTTGACTTCTCTGTGGTCAATGAGTCATGAAGATGTCTTCAGCAATAGCGTGTTATCATTAGATCGTGGAAAGCAACCAACAGCCTTGACAATAGCCTAAATTACTTGGGAGTTTCCAGGGGGCTCCTTTGAGAACAACTTCATTAGATGGAACACATTCTTAACACTGGATATTTCATTTGGTGGTGAGAGATATCTAGTTGGGGCTTGGTCCCCCAGTTATTTGGTGATTCCATTTAGATTTCTCACATATATGTATATATTTTAAGAATCTTCTATTGTATTAGAATTCTAAATGAGCCCCAAAGTGGCCCTTAGTTTTAGCTGTCCCTCTCTGTATTCCCTCCAGCATGTCCTCTTTCCCTCCACTCCTTGTTTGAGCCTCCCATTCCAGTCCCCCTACTACATCCTTTCCTCCTCCCGCTCCTTAATCCATTACTCTATACATAATCTCTGGTTTTATAGACTATAGCCTGCTTATTGAAGATATTAACAGCTAGCATCCACATTTAAGTGAATACCATATTGCCTCTTTGGATCTGGGTTAACTCGCTCAAGATATCTTTTCTTCTGACTCCTATAGCATAAATAGTATCCATTTACCTGGTATTTTCATGATTTCCTTTTTAAAAAAGCTGAGTAATATTCTATTGTGTAAATGTACCATAGTTTCCTTATCCATTCATCCATCAATGGACATCTAGGCTTTTTTTTCTATTTCTAACTATTGTGAATCAAGCAGCAATGAACATGGTTGAGCAAGAGTCTCTGTGGTTGGATGTAGAGTCCTTCATGTGTATGCTCAAGAGCTGGTTTGAGGTAGTTCTATTACTCATTTCCTGAGGAGCTGCCACAATGATTTTCATAGTGGCTGTACAACTTTTCGCTCACACCAGCTGCAAATGAATGTTCCCTTTTCTGCACATCTTTGCCAGCATGGGCTGTCACTTGTTTTATTGATCTTGGCCATTCTGACAGATGTAAGATGAAATCTCAAAGTAGTTCAGATTTACAGTTCCCTAATGAGTAATGATGTTGGACATTTCTTTAAGTTAAGGTAGGAAATGAATTACCATCACAATTAGCTTTTATTAAGCAACTGAACCAATTGAAAATTCTTGTATATATTCTGAAAAACAGTCATGTCTAATTTTTTTTAGTGCAGAATCTTCAAAGTCAAGAATGGATTCAGCTATTTGCTCAGTTAAAATGCTTTATCCAGTGAAGCCACTGTAAAGCCAGTGGGTTTTTACAAGTAGACTCTACTTTCCTACATGTGCTTTAGACAAAAATTTTACTCATTGTCTTAATAAGAATGACCTTTTGTTTTGCTGTGAAAGGCATATTACAATAGGGTGCCTGGAGAGAAAGGCCACAGTATGGGTAGAGGCAGGGTAATATTTAAAGTCATGGAACTTATATGAATCTCACCTTAAAAAGGAAATGCATAGCAGTCATCTAAGACAAGATGTGTAAATTGATTATTGACTCCTGGAGCAGAGTACATGAAGTAGACAAACATTGCCATTGTTGAACATCTTAAGTCAAGGTGATTATAGACGTTTGTGAAAGGCAAGACATCCAGAAAATGATCACATAAATATCAATTATGATTTATAAGGTCAAAATCAGTAGAACTTACATTTCAATATGAAGAAATGAACAAAACAACTTTATAATAATTCCCAGCACAGTACCTTAGTGAATATGATTATGTTTGTCTGGTTACACAATGGTTGTGGTTAAGTCTGCCAGTTTACCCTGACCGCTACTAAAAAAAAGAACTAGAGAAAAGAAGAAGACTTTAATAAAATAAAAGACTTAAAGCTGCAAAAATGGGAATTTACAAATTTTGCAAGTAACTTTCTTAATATTTAGACATTCAATATAGAAAGAAAACTTAGTGATCTTTGTAAGCCAAAGTTTTGAAAGTAATTTTCTGAATGAGGGTGGCAGGTTTTATGAGCAAAAGATCTCTCTCTCTCTCTCTCTCTCTCTCTCTCTCTCTCTCTCTCTCACACACACACACACACACACACCAGCTCACAAGCTTGCATATACATTTACATCACAGAGAGAGAAAGGGTAGAGAGAAGAAATGGAAGAGAGGAGTAGAGAGAACTTTCATATTCCTTAGCGTATGTCAGGGGAAATGTTTGACTCAGACTTCGATTACGAGGGGTAAGGTCAAGAGTTATTTCTTGTCCAAAGCACAAACACTGATGACTTACTAATAAAGGTATTAATTATTCTTTGAAAAAATTTAGTCTTGGTAACTCTCTCTCAAGGAGTGTTTTGGTTTGTCTTTTGTTACCTTGATAAAGCTAGAGTCATTTGGGAAGAAGGAACCTCAATTGAGAAGGTGTTCTCTCACCCCCTAGATTCATGGGTGATCAAGCCTATAAGGCATTTTCTTGCTTAATGACTTGGGAGAGCCTGGCCCTTTGGGGGTGGTGCCAGCCTTGCACAGGTGATTCTAACTCGTATAAGGAAGCAAGTTGAACAAGTCTTGGGAAGCAAATCAGTAAGCAGCATTCCTTTGTGGTCTGCATCAGTTCCTGCTTCCAGATTTTGCCTTGTGTTCCTATACTGACTTTTTTTCTTAATGAACTGTGAGCTGTAACAGGAAATAAACTCATCCTTAGTTTCCTTCGGTCATGTTTTTTTTTTTCACAGCAACAGAAACCCTAAGACAAGTTACCTGTACCCACACTTGAGTATGTCTTAATTTCTGTATTTTTTTAAAAGATTATTTATACATTTTATGTACGTGAGTGCTTTGTCCTCATGCACACCAGAGGATGGCATCAGATCACATTACAGAGGGTTGTGAGCCACCATGTGGGTGATGGGAGTTGAACGCAGGACCTCTGGAAGAGCAGCCAGTGCCCTGAATCACTGTACCATCTCTCCAGTCCAATTTCTGCATCTTTTTGAGGAAATGACACACAGTACTCCACAGTGCCACACAGCATTCTGGGGACTTTCTTTACTTAACCTTTGTGTTTAATATTATGTCTAATTGCCTTTCTTATACCTCAAATCTGCCTCACAAAGCAAACAAAAATAAATAAACTTGTTGTGTTTTGAATAACGGTTTACAAAGAATTTTTGAAATATCAGCTCATTAAATAGATGAATTTTTTTGTTTTAAGCAATTACATAGAACCTATATTCTAACATTACAAAAACCTCTGTCACCTTAGTATAATAAACTTGTTTCACTTGAGAAAATTACCCTAAATATTTCAATTTTAGATAAGAAAAAGCCTTTGTTTTTGGTAGTAATTGAATTTCACGAACACCTGGAATGTTTACACATTGTGGGAAGCCTTGAAAGACCAAATGACAAAAAGCTTACCACCAATTGCCATACAATTAAAACACGTTTGATTTCCACAGGCCAAGTGTCTGCTAATGGTTTTATCCCATTTCTTAAACAGTTATGCCCAGCTGTAGCATTTTAGTGTGTGCAGGGATATACAGAGCTAAGGTTTCTCCTGACGTGTGTACTCTGGCATTTTCCTTAAAAACAGTTCGTGGGAAACGTGTTCTTTCTTCATCTGTCCTTGGGCTTCCTCGTGGTACTAAACCAAGAATTTTAGACTAGAAGTACCCAAGAGGGGCTGTGGAGGTGCTGCCTGAGAGTGCATCTCTTGTTAAAAGGTGAATAGAGGAACATGAGATCTTAATGGCTTCTCAGAGCAAAGGTCAGTTTGCCAATTGGGCAGCTCTGAATCAGAAGTGATTTAGGGATGTGCAAAGGGATGAAGGGGTGTTCTCAAGAGGATGGGCCCAACAGCTGATTGATGGCTGCAGTTACATGGTTCTTTCCTATGGGAAAAATCACTATTTGTATATACAGGTGCCTGCTTCATTGTGTTTGAACTTAGGATTCCTTTTTCTCTAATATAAACATTTACAAGAAACACTTCAAGCTCAGTCTTTCTTAGTTTTACGCTTTAAGCAAAATTTAAGATTGCTTTCTGGATTTCACTGGCTGTATTCACTTAGATATTTCTCAAGACTGGCTTCGATTTTAATTTGCTTTAACAATTTGATAAATTATTTTTAAAAAAATGTTTTCAGGATATTTTATATCTCTCGAAATGTTTTTCTGGTTGTAGTGCATGAATTAAATTACGAAATTCTAGTGCTGTTAAGTTCTGATCATTTGCTTCTCAATTCAGTCTGTGAATATGTTTTAATATATTATAATTTGCTATAATTACAGGGCAGAATAGAGGTAGGTGGGAAAACTAAACTAAATATAGGGATAAAGAAGGCAGAGTTAGTCACATATCATGCAGCTGCTGAAGGAGAAAGAAGATTAATAGAAATGGGTTAAGCTGTAAGATTTAGTTAATAAGAAGCCTGAGCTAATAGGCCAAAGAATAAGTAATTAATATTGAGCGTCAGAGTGTTTATTTCATAAGGTGGCAGTGAGAGGGACCAGGCGTAGGAGAGAAACCTGTCCAGGGAGTCAGCAGAATGGAGAATATTTGCAGCTACACTAAGGGTTGAGAACAATTTTGGTTTTCGAGACAGGGTCTCTCTGTAGCTTTGAAGCCTGTCCTGGAACTCCCTCTTGTAGACCAGACTGGCCTCGAATTCACAGAGATCCACCTGCCTCTGCCTCCTGAGTGCTGGGAATAGAGGCATGCACCACCGCCACCTAGCTGATAACAAATTTTAAAAATGGAAAGAAGCACCAAGAATGGTTATATTAACTCATTTTACAGGTTGTGGAAACCAGGTATAACCTCACGGGCTAAAATCTGACTCTTTTAACAGTCACACACTGATTAATTACAGGGCTGAGACTAAAGATTTGGTGTCTCTTGCTCTAAAGTAAAAATAGAAAGTATGCCTAAATTATTTTATGTTGGCATCACACCCCGTTTTCCCTCTGTTCTTTCTGTGCAACAGAGGTTTTCAGTAGGTGTCTAGTTTATATTTAAGAGGAGTTTACAACTGTTACTAAAACTACAGTAAAGCTATCCTGGTAAATGAAGAGGCAGTATTTACTTCTTTGTTTATTAGTAATTTCAAAGTATTGTGAGACATTTTCTGAGTGATTGTGTGAGCAAGAGTTACTAAAACAGAATAGCAAGAATGATGTGGGATTCCTCTCTGTATGCTGTGAATACCATTGATGAATAAAGAAAACTGTATCGAGCCCAAGATAGGAAAGAACTTAGGTAGGTAGATGCATAGATTATTAGAAATGGGTTAAATTAATATGTAAGAGTTAGCCTACTAGAAGCTAGGGCTAAAGGGCTATGCAGTGACTTAATTAATATAGTTTCTGTGTGATTATTTTGGGAGTCTGGAGAGTCGGGAACCAACAAGTGGCCTCCTCCTACACAAGAAAGAAGCAGGAGTCTGAATTCCTCTACAGTGTCCTGAAACTGCACAGATGTCTGGGATCTGGAATTTAAGGGAGGATTTTATTGTACTTAAACTCTTTATATGGGTGTGAGCAAGACCCATGAAAAAGTGCTCACCCTGTTCATTGCAGCAGTGTCATAACTGGCTTTCTGACTTTCTCCTTCTTTTGACCTTGATGAGGTATCAGAGGTTGAATGGAAATCCAGAGTGAGATTTCTATGGTTTCTCTGATAACACCCATTAAGTGTTCTTGGAATAGTTAAAATGCCATCAAAGAGGATTGTTCTCCAAAGAAAAATCTCTTATGCCCTCCAAGAAATTTCACTTAATAAAACACCTTGGCATTCAGACCATAGTGACATAAGCATTTTATAAGTGCTTCAGTGTATAATCACAAAGAAAACATCAGTAGAAAATGCTTGACCTTCTCCTAGGCACAGTCAGGAGAAGTAGCTCTCAATAGGGCGGCGCTGGACAGTGTTTGCACTGTTTGGTTATCTACTTAATGGAGCCTAACATGTCTGTAAGGTGTCATTGTCTTCATGTTAGCTGAGCAAGGCAATCTTCTCAATCTTTCAACATCCATTGAATCCTGAAGCCAAAATAATACACTTTCTCTGTTATACACTGTTAATTTCAGCTACTGTGTAACCACAATGGCCCAATTCAATGAATTATTGAAGAGGTCTTATATTAAAAATTAACTTTTAATAAAAATGCCTAAATTATATCCCCTGAATTTACTTCATAAGCTGCACTGTTGTATTAATAAATACATTCTGTAAATGTAAGAACAGCTCATTTACCTGAAAGAGTATACCTGAAGTAAATACTAGTAACAAAAATTGTTTACATAGTCTCTATTTAAACTTTTCCTTGCAATATTTGCCACATTCTCTATGGAAAATTTATGAAACAATTTTGCTTTTTTTTAATGTAAATGGAATTGTATTGCAGATAAACAATTACAAATTTCTATTTCAATTAAAGCAGCAATTGTAAACACCACTGTTCCTGTTTTAGTGTGTATACCTTATGTATCTGTGCTAGATGAAGAGACACATTTATCCAGAAAGTATTATACAAACTACATTTCAGGATAAAAATAACTCAAATTAATGAGAGGACCCTCTTTACAAAAACAATCTCAGCTAAAATATGTAGAAATATTGCAATCATTAACAAAGTATGTTTTAAAATCCCACTGAAATGACACATTGAGTTATTAACACCAGTGAATGCCTAGGCGAGCAGAAGGAAGACTGATAATGATTTGCACAACAGAAATTGCAAGCTGTCCTCACTTAAACTCGGAGTCCTTAAGCAGCTTCAGCTGGGCCTGATGTGTTTCTGGATCCACTGCTCCAAACATTTCCACCTATGTACTATTCTCGCCGGGAAGTTAAACTTGGCTTTGAGAGAGCCCTGAGTTCTAGCTGTAGCTCTCAAGACCTGTGAGAAAGGAAAGAGAAAAAGGACCACACGCGGGGAAGCAATCAGACAACTTATAATGTAGGGAATTCTCAGAGAGCAGACAGTTTCTCTAAGTCAGCAGTATCACTAAGTAGGGTGGATTGTAAGGGGATTGCTATTGTATAACACAATTTAAAAAATGAAATTAAATGAATGGGCATTATGGTTCAAACTTTAGTGAAAATGTTTTTGAAATTTTTGAAGTGATTGTGTATGGTACCAATACATTGTTACAGTACTAGATGATGTAACTAAGTATTATTTTTGTCATATCTCTAGAAATATATTGTGGTAAAATTAATATTACTCAAAGAATTTATTTTAAAATGGAGAAAAAAAGGAAAGAAAATAAAATGGAATATATGAAGCCATGATAAAATGACCAAAGTTTTAATCTTTATCCTAATACATTTTAGCGCATCAAAAGAAAGAATTTTTAAATGATATAGTTCCAGGCCCTACCTCCGATCACTGTATAGCCTAGGCTGCCTCTAAATCCACTAACTTCCTGCATTAGATTCGAGATTGCATGGAAGGACTGTTTCATTCTTTGTAGTGCGTTTCTATTCTGCCATAGTGCCTTGGCTGATAGCACTAGAAATTTAATTCTTGGGAAGAAGAATGTTATTTGGAACTTATGCTTTAGAACATTAGAATGTGCACCACAGGCTTATGTTTTGTATGCCTGTTTCCCACCCAGTAGTGATGTTTTGGAGGCTGTGGAGCCTTTAAGGGGTAGGGTACTGGGGGTGAGTCCTTGGGGCGTAAAGCTGTTCTCTTTGCTTTCTGATCTGTCATAATGTGAAAAACCTCTGATTCCGGCTCCTGCCATGAGCTGCTCTGCCAGGGCTTCCCCATCAGGTTGGACTAAGTTCTCTGAAATTCTGAGTCCAAACAAACCTTTACCTTTAGCTGTTTGGCTAGGTATTATATCACAGCTACATGACTAGTCACTAAAACAAACTGATTAGCTAAGCTACAACGTAAGCAGATTAGTGACTTTAAGATCACTTTGCTTGGTCTAAAATAGTATTTTCGTCCTTGGTAATCACAAGCCAGTAGTGGGAATGGAGACATTTTTGTGAAGTTCTCCATCAAGAAGGGCACTTATTTCTATAGTGGACATCTTCCAATACCAGTAGCTTCCATATTTATTTTTATATTTTTGGCTTACATACCCACAGGGTTAACTGTCTGTGGCCCAGATTCTCCCCGTGTTGTTAGGTAGTGCTTCTGAGATGGAAAAGCTGAGAAGTAATTTTTTCTTCAGCTTTCGATTCCAGATTATGTAGGGAAGTTCTTCAGGCCCTACTGCTAAGGGAAGACAGCATAGCTCAGCTCTGATGGTGTTTAAGGACTTTAAGACTTACAGGCTAAGTTGCCTTTGATTGCCAGAAATGAAAGTTCTAGTCCTCACATTCTCTTAGGGAAAAGGCACTGATGGGATGATTGATTTGCACAAACACATTGTAATGGAACAAGATTTGTCTTCTCTTACTTGGCCAGGGTTCTGATTCATCTCTGCATTTAAGTGAGTCAGGCCTCTGTCCCCATGACTCTTTTCAATCACAGACCACTTGAACTCTGGAGAGGTCTTGGCTGCCAAGAGTTATGTATCTAGACCAATATTCAGCCTGGCCATCTCTAGTTGCTTTTTTTTCCCCTACACATGTTCCATAGCCTTTCATGAGGCAAAATTGATCCATTGGCCCACTTAAGAAAACTGCATTTAGTCCATTGTCCTGTGATGGCCCTCATTAGTTGAGTTTGAGTCTTGGTGCTAATCTAGATGCTGCGTTATAAGATATCAGGTATGTGCAGGGGCAGGGCTCAAAGCAGGAAGAGGCTCTATTCTGAGACCTGGCCAATTTCTCTGTGTGCTGCGCCTGGATCCACAACCTTCCCTATTCCTGGAACCAATTTAATTTGTTGGAATCAAGGCCTATATGCTATATTTAAGAATAGCTTAGTGATTCAATAAAGATGATTGAAGCTTATTCAACCCCGTCTTTAACTGTTCAGAATTTGCAACAAAGTAATTTATTTCCCTATCGTAGGCATCCTTATTGGAGAATTTAACATACTTAATTTCTAATGAGAACTCCCTTGAGCTTATAAGACTATTTTTCTCAACTTTCTGGAGAATGTGAAAATACAGATTAAGTCTTATACCTGAAGCATGTCAATGTTTCTTACTGTGCAGGGATTATTTTTGATTTTTAAAAATTATGAATTTTTTGATATTTTAATCAAATATAAATGTTACCATCAGTTTGACTTTTTGACCAGAATGATTAACATTTGCCTATTATCATTATCATTATTACCATCATTATTATTATTATTTTGCAGATACTGTTGTTTGATGGTTAACAGAAGGAAGTAGGGAAAAAGTTAGCTATGAGTTCTCTCCTGTTTTATCCTCATACACTCTCTGAGTGTCAAAAAGTCAGAGAAGGACCCTAGTTGAGCCCTCCCACAGCTGTGCATCCTGGTTGTTAGATTATAGCCAAGATTATAAAGATAGCAGAAGGTTAGAGGTAAGAGATCAAGATCTCTGTACAGCAAGGACTATGAATGATACTTTCTATGAAAACTTGGGCCACAGTATGTAAATAACTGGCTTTTGGGCAAAGATATGTCCACGCCTCAAACACTGACAGGATGCATAGTATCTGGAAATAGATAAGCAGGACTGTCAAATTTTGCCAAGACAGGGTAAGATGGTTTTGAAAAATTCCCTGCCTTTGAAAATGGTCTGTAAGTTATTCTAGGCCTTAGCTAAAGTTGGTTGCTTCAACGTTGCAAATGAGACTTTCGGGGATTTCCCAGGTAGCCAGTTGTCTCTGTCATTTGTTGCACATTTTGGAAGTTGCTTGATTGCACTTCCTGCTTACTCTAGTAATATTATTTCCCTCCTCAGATCTTCGATGGGCTTGAAGACTAGATAGTTGTAGTTACTTTCCTCTCATGATTTGGCCAAGTTATTTATTATACAAGACTTAAAATAGTTAGGATAGGATAATTATTGAATATATTTGTTTTTATTGTATATTTTGTATTAGGCTTAGAACTCTCTTATTTAAAAAAGGGGGAGAGATGCTGTAGGAAGTCTTACAGCCGTCGTTACCTGCCCACTGGAGCGTGGCCTCTTATAATATATATGCTGATGTAGAGCTTGCATCTGGCCTTTCTTCTGGCCTCTCTGTTCTGGTTGCTAGATTCGGTTTCTGTTCCCCATTCAATGAGAGGATTCTGATTTGTGAGTTTACCCCTAAATAAATAACCATCTATTTCTCAATTCTGAGCTAGTGTGGGATATCTTTTAAGCTTCCTTCCACAGCTAATAGGCCAGGAGATTGAGATTTTGTGACTTTTTTCAGAGAATCAAATAAAGTACTTGACTAGAAGCTTATGGTCTCTGCTTTGGCTGCTTAGCTTATGAATGTATCATTTTCAGGTGAGTTTTTTTGCTTTTGTTTTTATCTGTCTTTGGTAATTAGCTACACATAGTAGAGGAAACTGTTGCAGGGAGGCCACTTGTTTGTTCCCAGCTGCCCAGCCCCCAAATAACCACATAGAAACTGTATTAATTAATCACTGCTTGGCCCATTAGCAATAGCTTCTTATTGGCTAACTCTTATATCTTAATATAACCCATTTATATTAATCTGTGTTTCACCACATTATTGTGGCTTACCAACAAGGTTCCAGCATGTCTGTTCCTGGTGGCAGCTACATGGTGTCCCTGGACGCCACCTTCTTTCTCTCAGCATTCAGTTTAGTTTTCCCCACCTAGTTCTGTTCTGCCCTGCTATAGGCTCAAGCAAACTTGTTTATTCATTAATGGTAATCATAGCATACAGAGAGGAATCCCACATTAGAAAACCACTCAAGGGTTGGAGATTTCAGTCTATCACTCTTTCCTCAGCCTTTCCAGTGGATGTTTTTACAATAATGTTCTGTATGTTGTACATTCCAATGATTGCAGAGCTATCAGACTCTGGCACCCATGTCTTATATATCTGTAACTGGATAGATCAGATTCTTGGAAGTAGCAGATTGCTTGATTCTTTCTGTTCTTCCTATCTCAATCAATGTTATCAGCATTTATGATCAGCTGAATTCTGTCTGAAGAGACACCCTGGATCCCCTCCCTGCTTAGTTACATCCCACACATCCTACACACCAAGAAAATCTGCTGGTTCTATCTTTAAATTGGACCTCAAATCCTCAAGTTATCTTTATCTCTGCTTTCCTTCACTAAGTTGCAATGCAGGTACTGTTTTAGTTAGTAGAACATAATAAACATTCAACATTTGTGGAATTGATTGATATATGTTATCAGAAAAGATAAATAAATTGTCTTTGACAATGGAAAAATATTAATTCTAGTGTATCTAGTTCCAAGTTTAATAATTTTCTCATTATGAGAAGATATGTATCCATTCTACTATATATTTATAAGATGAAAATTTTTAATTTATGTGATATATGTTATTTCATTGTGGTGAAGAACATGTAGATATTTATACAAATCTAATGTTCTTCCAAGATGATAAAATTCAGCATTACATTTTATAATGAAGGTGGTAAGATGGGGAAGGAAGAGTATTTAATTTGGCTGAAGTTCTTTCCTTCCTAAGTGTACACTTACATAATTTACTTTCCTAACAAAATAGGACCTACAGCAAGAACAAATTTTGCCTCTATATTTAAAGTAAGCCTTTATGAAATCATAAAAGAAATATTATAGACACATTTAGCAGCCAATTCTTTGTCATTGTAAAATTTTAATGGGAGTTGAAACTTACAGTTGTCAGTTTTCTCTTTATTTAGAGAAAATTCCTCCATTTCTATTTAGGTAATCTTAGAAGTCACATCAAAACTTACTTTTGTCAAAAGTTTCTCAAAGTAGATGACAGTGGGTGGAGTCATTGGAGGAGGAGATAAGGAGTTCAAAGCCAGCCTAGGCAACACCATTCCCTGATTTAAAACATGAATGAAACAGTATTTCTCAAAGGTAGGTAATTTCCGTCGGTTAACAAGTGAAGGTGGGAGCCACGAGGGACGCAGGTCCCAAGCAATTGCTTCCTTTGTGTTCACGTCTACTACATGGAAAGTAGCTAGCTTTCTTACCCTCTGTATTTTATTAATTTCTACTTGAGAGACCCAATTAAAAGCTACTGCTTATTTTTCACATGCAAGAGCCCCATGTCCTTTATTAAAACATAATCTGCAGTTTTAAATTTGCGCAAGTTTTACCATATTAATAAAATTAGTCTCTGCCAAGCTAGTGTTTTCGATCGCAGTGCTTCTATTAGTTACACACATTGAATCTTCTCATTTTGGGGGATAACCTGCTATTTTTGTTGAAGTGGCTGTCAAAGCAGTGGTAAATTTTACTGTAAGATGGTTTAATATTTGTGGTGTTTGGCACTGTATTCAATCAGTCTTTAATTGCGGCTGCTAGAAATGCACGTTCCATCTGCCTCACACATGCGTCCTACTGAACATGGACTAGCGCATGTCTTTTCCGATGCTCATGAATAAGACACCAACAAACCCACAATATTGGTACAGACTGTTCTGGAGCAGGTTCTAAAATGTTAACCACAGGAAGCGATTATTTTTCCTTTTTCTTAGAATCATTTCCCTCTTCACCGGTCTCCTACTTGCTTACTGTGGCAGTTTGGATCTCCTGGAGCATTAAAGTCCTCCAAGTTACCCTTATAACCAAGTGGAAGGTGATCTTATTCATTTAGACAAAGTGCAGATAAGAATCTGCTAAAATGACAGCTATCTAAAATTGTTCTTTTTTATTATTACTAGAGTTTTCATAAAGCCCATTGCAACTTGTAAACGGTGAAGTCACAGCACATCCAGATAAGTGCATTAGGATCAGCGTGTCTGATAATTCACAGGATAATTTTTACCCAGAATCCACTTAAAACATTTATTACATTTTTACTTATTTTGTTCCTGAATGGGTACATGCATTCCATGGTGCACTTCTAGATACTGGAGGATAAGTTGTGGGAGTCAGTTCTCTCCTCCCTTGGGGGTCTCAGTAATCAAGTTCAGGTCATCAGCTTTGAGGGCAGGAGCCATGAATCTCTGCAACATCTTGTAGCCTCCAGAATCTACTTCTGTTAACTCAGGTATTCTACTGCTCTTTCACATCCTTTCTTTGTTTCTTTGTTTCCCTCTTAACCCGTGTTTCCTTGATGCATTTCTTTAGATTGTAGGACTTTAAAAACATGTAGACAGAAGTTTCTGTCCTGCCCAGTCACAGTCCCAACAAAACACACAGAAGCTGATATTAATTATAAACTGGTTGGCCTATTAGCTCAGGATTATTATTAACTAGTTCTTACTTAAATAACACGTAATTCTTATCTATGTTAGTCAAGTGGCTTGGAATCTTTTCTCAGTAAGGCATTCTCCTCCTTCTTCCTCTGCATTTAGCTGGTGACTGCAGACTGAGCTTTTCTTCTTCCCAGAATTCTCCTAGTCTGGTTGCCCTGCCTATTATTCCTGCCTGGCTACTGGTCAAACAGCATTTTATTAAACCAATTTGAGTGACAAATTTTTACAGGGTACAAGAGCATTATCCCATAGCAAAACCAAGTCATGCTTTGAAATTAAAATATAATTACATCATTTCATCGTCTCTGTCTTCCCTCCAACTGTTTCCATGAACCTCTCCCCTTGTTCTTTTTTCAAATTCTTGGCCACCACTTTTAATGCTGTTACATGTACAAAAAACAATAACAATAGATATATTTATATATATTTTGAAATATATAAGTATAACCTGCTCAGTCATTATGAAGTTACTTGTGTGTATATGTTTTCAAGGATTATTATTTGGTATTGGACAACCAATTCTGGAGCTCTTCCCTGGTCTTATGTTATTTTTGTAGTTTTATTGTCTACAATTTAGGCCCCATGAGATTTCCCCTTCCATGTTTGCTAGTCTATTGGTGTCATTCTTTCTCCATATCTTGTTTAGGTGGCTTGTTGGTTATACTTTATGAGTGTAGCTTCTCTGACAATTCTAGGAAACAAACCCTCACAAAAATCTCTGTTCTCTGGCTCTTACAATCTCTCTGTCCATTTTCCACTATGATCCCTAAGCTTTAGGAGATGTACTCTAGATGCATCTGTTGATGCTGGACACAATGCAGTCTCTTATTCTCTGCATTTCCATTGTTTGTATGTGTGTGTTTTAATGGTCTCTGAATGTTGCAAGTAGATGTTTCCATCATGAAGGGGTGAGGACACTCATATGTTAGTATAAAGTTAAATGTCTAGAACGTTGTTAGCAATTATGCTAGTTTAGTAATGGAGAAATGGTAGGTGCTCCGCCAAAACATGACTTCACCAGTCCCAGGCAGTTGGCTAGACTTCCAGTGTCAGGCAAGATTTATGTAAAGCCGAGTAGATCTTTTGTTGTTGCCAAGGTATCTGTGCCACTAGTGCACCCTTGGGGAGATTTGGCCATTTGGTCGTTGTCTTAGTCTCCAGGCATTGTATCTGGGTAGGACTATTGATTGCTTCTTTCTCTTGGAAGCTGTCATGGCACCTTTTACAGGTCATAACCCATTTAGATTCTCAGAGATCATGTCCGAAGTGCGCTATTTCTTTCTCACATTTATCATGGGCACAACCTTTTTTGGTATACAACCTTGTACTTCTTAGCACAGTTAATCACAAGCTGTAAGGGTAAGAGAGTTAAGTTCCAGAAGAGCTATGAAAACAGGGAGTACAATTTTAAAACCAAAGGAAGGTTCTACTTTTCCTGACAAGAGGTGGCTATTTTCATAGGAACTAAAAGGTGAAGTCAGGGGTGACCATGATTTCACAGAGAAATAAAAGATCAAGAAAAAGCCTTGAATTTTGCAGAAAATTGAACTAAAATATTATTCTACCAGTACTAATATCCTAATAAAATCCTTCCCTCTTAGATAGTAATCTACAAAATTAAGTTAAAGCCTTCTAGCATAGTACTCATGAGACTTCACATTCTGACCTAAGGGTCACTTCCTATAGTTTCCAACCTTACTTTCATGGTAAGTGTCCCTTCAGTGTAAGTGACCATGTGAGACTTTTCACTGTTCTCTTTGCCTGCATAAACCTCTTCCACAGTTCTCTTGGGGACCAGCTCTTCTTACTCATCATCCCTCATCCAGGCACAATCCTCTGTGCTCTCTGAAGTTTATATGGACCTGAGAGGCCTATGTACAACTCTTTACAGGGTTTATTAAAGTCTTGCAATTCTCACAAGGGTCTGTACCATGTTGATGCTAAGTCTCAATGGGGACTTCTACTCTAATATACAACTCAACCTGAGGCCCTTGGCCTGCGTGCTGTTATACAAATTAGCACTGGGACATATCTTTTAGGGTCATAGGAGTCAACCGTGTTAGTAGAAGTCAGGTTTGCAATTGTGGCTGTCAGTTTAAAAGTTATACATATGTGGGACTGGAAGCATTTCCCAGTGGTTAGGGCACTGACTATTTCCCCAAAGGACCCAGTTTCAAACTACAGCGCCTACATGGCAGCTAATGACTGTCCGTAACTCGAAAATCGGACACTCTCACACAGACTTACCTGCAGGCAAAACACCAATGCACATATAATAAAAGTAAATACATTTTAAAAAGAAAGAAAGGTTTTTTTTTTAAAGTTATAGATATGCACCACTTTTGGGCTATAAGTTTGTGTGGGGCAGAAACTGTCCTAATCACCTTTATGCTTGTAAATACAAGCACACAAACATCCCTTATGATGATAATGTACAAAGATGACAGAACACTGAGGCCATAGATCTAGTTAACTGATGGAGTGGCATCTTCCTTCATGTTCTAGACCCGCATGTTCTTTTCAACAAATCTTTACTGTGCACATTCACTACTCAAGACAATACTAAGAACTATAGACAACTTGTGTAAGGGAAAGGGGTTCACACCTTTACCAATTTTGCATTATGTTGGTAAAGACAGACATTATATTACATTTAATTTAAAGTGTGTCTAGTACTGCCAAGGATGATATGTGGTGTTCTTATATTGATTATGGATCATGACAAAAGTGGGTTCAACACTTTTTTCCAGGCAGTTATTGGATTCCATTCAACGCAATGAAGCAGAAGGTTGTATGTGCAGTGAAAATAGGTTCTCTTTAATATTCAATCTCTGAAGATACCTTATTTAAAAGGTTAACATACATACTGTATTTAAAAAAGAAATGTTTTATTGTCTCAAAAGGAATTCCTTGTAGTATTATTTCTGTGTTCTTAATTACAAAAGCCTCTTCCGGGTAGTTTCTGCACGTAGGTGAAGTCAGACATGTTTAATTTAAACTGTCTTTCTTACACCAGTGTGAGAGATGACATTTAGGTGTAAGAGATAAAAATGGCATTATAATCTATCCCAGCTTTCAGTAGGAATCCCCGGCATTCTTAAATTTCCAGATTGGCTTTGATAGGTGCATTTTAACATCCGTTTTTATTTTAAGAAGTTTTAGTAATACTGAATCCAGATGAGCCCATCTGAAACTGACGTCTGAGCCAGAGTTTCCTGGGTGTGGAGAAAATTTTAAATATTCATGTGGTAATTATTGGAATAAGTGGGAATCGTATTCATGCTAAGATAGTAACACTGGAATCAAGAGAGTATACTTGTCAGTGGAGAGTGTAGACTAGCTAAATAACAGGCCATGGCTCACTGCTCCTAAGAAATCCTGCAGGTAAAATTTAAAGAACTCTGCATGTTTTAATTTTCATTCATGAATTTGGAGAAAAATAGAAGATAGGAAAGACACTTCAATTGCTCTGTGGTTTGAATTGATTAACAATGCATTGACTGATATGACAATCAGTAAAGACTCTAGGTGGCATTTGCTAAATTTTGAAGTGGACACAATTGATATTTGCTCAAGTTTTTCTTTTTTTTTTGAAGCTCTTTTAAACTAATACTCTCAGATAAATCTTCTTTACTCTTCCCTTGTAAACTTCAATCCATAATTTCCTGACAAGCAAAGTACAGGTGATAGGAAAATATTAATAAATATGGATGAAGGTGAGTGACCCTTGGTGCTAGAGTTGTTGATTTCATTATTGAGTTCATGGAGCTTTAATAAAATATACATAAAGAAATGCTAGCTATGAACCTACCCATAGTTAACTGAATTCCATGAACTAAATCATAACAGCATTTTAATTGTTTACATGATAAAATGTTATACTCCCAGATATTATTTGCTGTACATGAAGAAAGAAACCTTTATGACAGAGTTTGAGCAGGTGTGAAAAGGAGGAAAGGCAGGAAATTTAGATCTTGAAATGGTAAAACAGCCCAGAACTCTGATAAAATGATTAGGGATGACTTCCTCTTAGCTTGACACAAATCCTCTTTGATTATTATATGGCAAGAGAAGGTTTTTTTTTTTTTGTTTGTTTTTTTTTTGGTCCAGTCTATTTGGTGTTCTGAAAGCTTCTTGTGTTTTCATAGGCATGTCTTTCTTTAGGTTGGGAAAGTTTTCTTCTAGGTATCAGAGAGTTGGACCTGACTAGGGTGGCAAGAGCTTGAAGACACAGAAATTGGATTAGAATTTCTGATGGAGAAACTGCTCTACTCCAGCAGCTCAGTGTGTTTGTTTTATGGAGTTGAAAAAAAAACTAGATATAGTAACAAAGGTTACCATATATAGCTTACAAGGAGGTAGAGTTGGTACCCTGCTCCCCCAGTTTTTGATTGTGGTTGTGTATGACGATGATGATGCTGTGTGGATGGGCGTGTGTGCCAGAGAGTATTAGGAAGCACACAAAAACTTTGTGGAATCAATTCCCTCTTTTATTTTCATGTGAGTTTGAGGGATCACAGCCTTCCATGGTAAGTGTTTTTACTCACTGAGTCATCTTGCTGGCCCAGCTCTAGAATTTTAAATTCAAATGCTTACAGGACTTCTCCACTTAGCTATGTTTGAGGCAACTCAAATTTACCATGTTCAAAAGTGAACTTCTGTGCCAGGCATGGTACCACACGCCTTTAACCCCAGTATTTGTACGGCAGAAATAGGAGGATCTCTGCTTAAGGCTAACCTGGTCTACACAGCAAGATCTAGTCCAGAATGTAAGTTAGGAACGTATTCATAAAATTTTTAAACCTTCTATTTCAATGTTTATTATGATTTTGACTATTTGAAATATGTGTGTGTGTGTGTGTGTGTGTGTGTGTGTAGTGATATTTTATTTGTATTTTAATAAATAAAGCTTGTCTGAAGACCAGACTACAAAGTTAAGCCACTAGAGGTCAGGGAGTAGTGCCACACACCTTTAATCCTAGGACCTGGGAGACAGAGGCAGATGGATCACTGTGAGTTCAAGGCTACCCTGGGCTACACAAAATTGATCCAGAAACAGATCCAAGTGGTGGTGGTTCACCTCTAATCCTAGTGTTTGGGAGTCAAACTTTTAATCCCAGCACTAGAAACATGGAGATGGGAGTGATGTGGCTGAGTGGAGAGAGGAATATAAAGGAGAAGAGACAAGATCTCACTAGAGTGTGGACTCTGAGGATTCTTGGAGACAAGATCTCACCCATGCAGTTTGAAAAGTTGGTAGGGTAAAAGGGCTCTCTTGTGGTTGGCTGCTTTGCTTTTCTGATCTTCAGCTTGAACCCCAGTATCTGTCTCTGGATTTATTATTCATGCTACAGAAATCCAGTGCTTAACAATGTTGGTTATAGGGAATGTCAACTTATACCTTTATACTAATTATATAATACACATGAAAAAGTTAAAACGTTGGTTATAGGAAATGCCAACTTACACCCATATACTAATTATATAATACACATGAGAAAGTTAATTCAAGATTCGCTTTGGCAGACTATATCATTACATAACTTACTGCAGTATATAGTATTTCAAAATAAAATGTAATTTCCTTTCTAGGATTAATTTGTAGCCTATATCTCATCCACTTTTTAGTACACTTTGGCAGTCCTTGTCCATTACTCTCGAGAAGGAGGAGTCTTGATAACATTGAGGAAAAAAAGAAGAAAAGCAAGAGAATTTTTTTTGATCAGAAAGTGTTGGGGTGGAGATAGCAAGGAAGAAAGTCAAAAAGCATCTGCTATCAGCTTTGACCCAGGCCTAGAGGGCCCCCGAGAAAAGAGTCACATGCTCTAACTGCCTCTCTTCTCCACCAGTTGAATCCCGGGTGAGAACCCAGGTATACCTTTAAACTCTGAAATTTCAGCAAACTTGAGATTCCATGAGCAAGCTTGAGCATCACCATGGATATAGCCATGCACCTTGTCTAGGCTCCTGTGTCAGAACATACTACATTGTGTGGCGTTCTCTGCAGTGACTGAGAAAATCCTTAGACACACAATGGTGTTGTGAATGTGGCAGAGATAGATAGTAGATGTGACCTTATAGGTGAGAGTGTGGTTTGCAGATAAATAATCTCAGTAGACTGACCCCTAAGAATCCAAAAAGATGATTCAGATGACCTTTCCTGTAAGCATGCAACCCAGGATGTGTATGTCTCTTGACAGCTGGACTCTGTCCCAAGCAAATGTAGCTGAGTGTGAGCTCAGGAATTAAATATTACAGTAGGGTTGTTTTCTCATATAGATGAACTTGTGAACTGGAGCTTCATACCCGCCTCTTGCATTTCTTTTCTGAACACATTGAAAGGCTTAGCTAATGTGTAGCCTTGGCTCTGTGAACTTCCACAATCACAGGAGAGCTGCTAGCCTTTCCTCAGCTGCAACCCAGGGACCAATTGGATGACATATGGCAGTATTTTATGAGGCTCTGACTGGCAAACATATCTTCTATAGGGATAGTGGAAATGAGATTCTTCTGATCTCGCAGTTACTTGAGATCTGTTTGAGAATAATTCACACACTCTATCATCTCTGCAATAATAGCAGGAGTGAGTAAGTTCCTGTCTGTTTAATCCAGGAACGAGATAAAAGTCAAATGCAGAGATTTCTAGGATTTCAGACCCAACACCAAGTAATTCCCAAGTTCATGTTGAATTTCCTCAGTTTATAGGTTTATTCTGGAACACAGATCTCCAGACACCAGAGCAGGCCAAATGACAAGTTGCCAACAGAACAATATGGCATGCGCTTGAAAGTCTTTTCAGATTCAGCACTCCAACCTTCTAGAGTTGAGAGTCAGCTCTAAACGTTTAGCTTTTCCTTCATCTAAACCTGTTGATAATTTCCTGACTTCAGATATCTATAGAGACATGATTTTTTTGTGACTAAGGAAGAGGATGAGGGTTTTAAACCACAGGATGTAGTATAGTTGGACATAGATACCTAAGAATGGCTGGTGTTAATTAAATGCAGAGCTTAAACACATTCTAAATATATGAAATTATTTAATATCAGTTTTAAACACCTTATAAAAATCAGCAGCAAGCGCTCCATATTTTATTAGCTTGTAGCAGGCTAAAAATACATTACATCTCTACATTTTTTTCTGGAAGTATTTTAGTATAGGTTTAAAAAGAGGAGGTTGAATTACATTTATTCATTGACAGCTGTACTCTACTTATAGAAGAGAGTTTTAATATGTTTGTGTTTTAAAGTGAATTTGGTCTAAAGTACAAGCTTAATAAATAGCAGAATCTTCTGTTTTCTTGTGTGGATGTGGTAGACAGTCAAGACTGTGCTGTCATACACATTTATGGGTTTTCCTTAATGGAGTCTCAAATCTTGACCACACAGTGTGAATGCTGAAATGCTACATTGAGCTCTTACGAGCCTATATACTTCTGAAGAATAGTTACTAATAGAAGAGTTTGTCATAATTTGAAGAACATTATTTGTTTTAGATACATACTTATATATGTAGTGTTGTCCATTGCAAATGCTATCCCTCGACAGTCAATGACAGGAGCTATCATTCACTTTAAACATCTTGTTCTGTTAAGGTGAGGATGGAGGCCCCAATTTGCATAGAAATTGTGACGATTTTGTCTGATGTTTGACTGTTATGTGCATTGCTATCAGAGATACTTCTTATTCATAATTATCAGAGCCTAAAATTCATCAGCTTCAAAACCCCAGGTGTTCTTCTTGCTCACAGATTCTTCAACACCATGCCCCTCTTCAGCAGAGCCAACCATGCAGCTCCACAGTGTCCTGCACTCAGCAGGCCCCTGTGCTTGACCTAATGCTGTCATCATATTATGATTGTTTTTAGGTTTCTTTGTAGTACTTTTGTTTTATGTGTATGAGTATTCTGTGCCACGCATCAAGCCCCCGTGTCTGCTCTCGGTGCGCTGGCACCCAGTTTGCGAGCTTCTGGCAAGGGAGCTGGAGGTTAAAATACACAAACACACACACACACAGAGACAGCGACACGGGTCATCCTTGAATTCCCCAAGAATGCCCCCTTTATTATGTTTAGGGGCAGATTATATAGAGATAGCCACGTCCCAGCCAAACCCACCAGAAACCACTCTCCTGCCACCAGGAACTCCTGAAAGTCTCGTGCTCAGAGCAGCTGTAGGCACTCAGATCAGGGGATTACAAGATATTCAGGATCTGGGGTCTCATTGCTCCCAACAATTCTGTCTGTATGTGTACCTGGTCTCTAACTGGTGCCAAAAGGTGTCTAAAGAGGATGACAGAGATATTGTAACTGAAGTTATAGACAGTTACAAACCAGCACGTCAGCACTGTGAATCAAACCCATGTTTTCTCGAAGGGCAGCAGGTCTTGTAAATTATGTGGAAAGCCATTTCCAACTGCCTGAGACAGAATTCCTTCTGCCTTTAAAACCACCTCCCGGGAGCATGTTAGCAAGTTCCTTACAGGTTAATTATTGCCACCCCCAGTAGCGACATGAACTTTGGTTGGTTTTTCTGGAAGTGGAAGGTAATGCCATTACAGAATGAAAGCTGGTTCAGCAAATGGAGCCAGTGAAGCTGAACAGCAAAACCTCAAAGAGAATCTCAGCCTGTATCTCACAGCACATTTCACGCGGTGATGCGCTCAAAGTGGGCATGGGATTCAATGTGGAATGTAGAACCACCTGGCTCTAGAGGAAATGGGCTAGAAAGTCTACGCATCTAGTCCGCACAAAACACGCACAGGAGTGTGTACAAAGGTGACTGGGGAAAGCCGAAATTTTCGTGTATTGTATGACTGTGGATATCTGGTTTGGAACTGCTGAGATGGCTCAGTAGAAAAGGGTGCTTGCTGTCAAGGCTCAGAACCTGGGCTCCGTCTCTGGAACACAAGTGGTAGAAGGAGAGAACCAAGTCCTGCAAATTGAGCTTTGACTTCCATAAACACCACGGTGTGCTTGTGACGCCTCCCCCGTAAGTTTATATTTTATTTGCATACCAGATACTGGCACTGTTAATTGTTTATGTTTACTTTATTCTAAGATATAGACTATTGATTTTTCAAATAATTATAAAATTTCCAATGAAGTGGGACTGGTGATAGTATTTTTAGAGTGTGTGCACATGTGCTGATGTTCAGCTGTGTTTGACTTAATGCTGTTAACCAGAAGGATTTTTTACAACAGGAATTTACATGGGTCTTCATTTAATTAAATCTGAGAACCGCAAGGAACTACAATTTCATTGCAGTTGAGACAGAGTCTTGGTGCAGAATTGACTAATCTTGGGGAACTTCTGACCATTCCCTGCCTAAATTTGTTCCTCAGAGTGAGCGTGATTCTTTTAAAAGATGCTATATGTCGTCTTTAGTCTCTGCTGGTGACCAGTCGCTGTGCTTACACTTAACATTCAAAAGCCAAGAACATTCATAAAACCGATTCAGAACTGAACAGGGCTTTCTATGATCTGTGTGATTGAAAGGATATATCCATATGATGAACTTTCATCAGTTAAATGCTTTGGTTTAATGGAGGGGGAAAGAAAGTTGTGGAGAGAGAGAGAGAGAGAGAGAGAGAGAGAGAGAGAGAGAGAGAGAGAGAGAGAGGAGAGGAGAGTTGGGGGAGAGAAAGGAGAGATGTGAACTAAAAATCTACTTTGCTCTCCCAACACCTCCCAATTATGGATTTGTTCCCATTATTTTTTAATTGACTCCCCAAACTGTCCATGTCCTCATTTCTGGGATCAACATGTGATGCTCTGGAACAAGGACACAGAAGTTCATGAGACTGTAAAATAGAATCAGTGCATATCTTTTTGATGCAGGAAGTTATTCTAGGGAATATGATTTGATTATCAACTAAGACAAATGAAAGTGTCCAAATAGAGTCTTGCAAAACAAGGAATGCTCTAGTTATTGTTTATCCTAAAATATACTATGTTACATGCAGAACTGAATAAGGTAGGTCACTGACTACTAGTCTTTTTACCTATTTTGTCCAACCTTAGAAAAGTGGACATTTCATATTTTATTCTGACAGAGAGTCAGTGACTTCATATCTCCAATTTTCACATTTCTTCTTTTTATTTTTGGCTAGCTTATAAAGATGAGAAAAATATTACCCATATCTAGCAGGAGATCTCATCAGCACTTTGGGTTAATTTCTATTGTTATTTCTGATAGAGAAACAGTTTAAGTATGGTAAGTAAGAGAATAGATGTTGGGTTGTGCTGCCTAAGTAATGGCTAGGAGACATGGCCACCGTTCAACACACAGAATACGTTTGTTTTCTTTGAATGCCATTAGATACCATAATCATCAAACAAATTATAATGTGACATTCTCTAAAGCTATTTACCTAAGGCTCATCATCTGACTTAAAGAATGACTAAGAATCTTTATGTTTTTTTTTCTGGCATGGGAACTTGTAGTTAAACCAGGCATAAAATAACAGGCTCTCTTTAAAGTTTTATTAACTGAATATTGCTACCTCTTAGAATCATTATAAAAATTATAGAATAAAAGGCAAGATGTCATGTAAAATGCCATGAGATTCATAGATGTTTACAAATTGATTTTTAAACATTATTAAGTTTGGAAAATTATTGATTAACTTTCACAGGTTTTTATCAAGATTCTTCTTGAGTATTTTTAGAAACTAACAGACTCTTCCAACATTTTAATGTATGTTAAATCAGGTTGAAATGAATATTAAGTATAATCTTGTTGGGAGAAAACACAGAAGCTCCACTTACCTTAAAAACATAATTTAGCAGACTTGAGCCAGAGCAGGCTTGAGGCAGCGAACTCCACAGAAGCAGGACTGAGCCAGCAACCTAGACCAAAGCAGGCCTGAGACAGTGAACTCCATGTGAGTGGGTGCAAATATAGACCAGGGACATTTACAGAAACAGAACTGAGCCAGCAACCTAGACCAAAGCAGGCCTGAGACAGTGAACTCCATGTGAATGGGTGCAAATATTGGCCAGGGACATTTACAGAAACAGAACTGAGCCAGCAACCTAGGCTGGAGAAGACAGTGAACTCCACAGGAACAGGTACAGGTGAGCAACTAATGAGGGAGTGGGCTGGAGCCAGAGACCTCTGTGGGTTCAGATGTGAGTCTGGGACATTCAAGAGAGTAGACCTGAGCCAGGACCCCTGCGGGTCCAGGCATAAGCCTGGGACCTAAGAGGGCATAGGCAGGATCTAGAGACCTCTGTGGGTTCAGATATGAGTCTGGGACTTCCAAGGAAGTAGGCAGGAACCAGAGACCTCTGCCAGCCTGGGTGTGATTCAGGAACCTCTGAGGTAGTAGACCTGAGCCAAGACCTCTGCAGGTCCTGGTGCACCTGAGTCTGGAACCTTTTAGAGAACATATCAGAGCCAGAAAGCTTTGGTGGACCAACCCCAAGCCAGGGACCTCCACAGGAGTGAATCCAGACCCGGATATTTAGAGAAGCAGGTCTGAGATGGCAACCTAGGCCAGGGCAAGCCTAAGACAGTGAACTCCATGGAGCGGAGCAAACCCTGGGGGCACTGAGTGACCTCCAGGAACATGGAGTGACCAATGGGGTAACTGGAACCATGGAATGACTGCACCATGAGCAGCAACCATCTGAGCCTTGGCTCCACTGGTACCTTCAAGATTGATAGGGACACAGACAGCCTCAAATACACCAATGAGAGGAAATGATGGGTAGATAAGGTAAGAACACATGCCGCACCACAAAGAGCAATATGACACCAGTAAAACCTAGTGGCTCTACAACAGCAAGATTTGAACAACCAAATATATATGAAGCAGAAGAAAAATTATCTTAAAAATAACTTCAGGAGAATGTTTGATGCACTTAAAGAGGAAATGAGAAATTCCCTCAAAGAAATGGAGAAAAAGACAAATAAAAAATTGGAAGACATCAACAAATCCCTTAAAGAAAATCAAGAAAAAGCAATCAAACATATGAAAGAAACTATTCAAGACTTGAAAACTGAAACAGAGACAATAAAGAAAACACAAGCCTTGGGAATTATAGAAGCAGAAATCATGATAAAAATGATCAGGAACCACAAATGCAAGTATAAACAGCAGAATACAAGAGATGGAACACAAAATCTCAAGTGCTGAAGATTTAATAAAGGAAATAGACTCATTGGTCAAAGAAAACATTAAATCTAACAAAAGCTTAACACAAAATATCCAGGAAATATGGGACACCATGAAAAGGCCAAATCTAAGAATAATAGGTATAGAAGAAGGAGTAGTTCAACTCAAAACAAAATCATAGAAGAAAACTTTCCCAAGCTAAAGAAAGATATGCCCATGAAGATGCAAGAAGCTTACAGAACACCAAATAGATTGAATCAAAAAGAAAAATCCCCTCACTACATAATAATCAAAACACTAAACATACAGAATAAAGAATATTAAGAGCTACAATAAAACAAGGCCAAGTAACATATGAAGGCAGACCTATCAGAATTACACATGACTTTCCAATGGAGACAATGAAAGCCAGAAGGTCAAGCATTATGCAGACATCAACAGACGGTGGATTGCTGGAAGTTTTTCTCCATTAAGTTTGACATTGGCTTGCTGTATATTGCCTTTATTATGTTTAGGTATGTTTAGGTAGTTCCTTGTATCCCTGGTCTCTCCAAAACCTTTATTATGAAGGGATGTCACCATGGTACAAGGTAGTAGTATATGTCACTCAGATCTCTATGACCCCAGCTATAGCATAGCCCATGGATAACCAATATGGTCCCAGATGACTGATCAGGCCCAGGCAGCCACATGGCCTTTGGTGACAACATGAACCATGAATGTTAACACAGACCCTGGCTGATGTATGATCATGAACCCAGACATGGCCTGATGTGGAGTGCCATTCTGTATGCTGTGAATATTTTATTACCTTTAGTTAATAAAGAAACTGATTTAGCCAAGAGCCAGGCAGAGTAGAGCCAGACAGGAAATCCAAGCAAAGATAAAGGGAAAAAGAAGGTGGAGTTAGGGAGATGCTAGCAGCAGCCGGAGAAGCAAAAGATGTAAGGTAACGCAATACATAGATGAATAAAATGGATTAATTTGAGATGTAAAAGCTAGTTAGTCATAAGCCTGAGCCATCATGATAAACTGTTTGTAATTAATATTAAACCTCAGAGAACTGACAGGCAGGAGAGAAACCTTCAGTTACAATGACCCTTGACAGCTGCTCGGGCCCGGATGATACCATGGCCCTAGGTGACAGCTCAGGCCACCTGGAACAGCATGTCTCTAGCAGAAGCATGGTTCTTGGATACCTACATGGCCACAGGTGGCAGCCCAGACATTGAGCATCCCTGTGGTCTGGTTGCAACATGGACCACTAGTATCCACACAGAGCCTGGCTGTGATAAGACCATGAACCCAGACATGGCCCCTGGCAGCAGCCTAGCCTGGGCATCATCATGGCCGTGGGTGGCCAGGAGGCCTCTAACATCTGCCTACTCCTCACCACCTTCTCCATCGCTCCAGGTAGTAAGCAGGTCTCCCACATCGGTCTACTCACTGCATTCATTTCTCACATTCTGCTTCTTTCCACAGTAAATGAGCTGTTCCTCTTCTCTTTCTCTCCCAGTTTGTTCTTACTCTGCCTTTGTGGGGCCTCAAAGAGTGATCATGGTAGCAGCTGAAAGCAGTTTTATAAGGATGTAATTAATCACTATACCCACAATAATGCAGAGTACTTAGCAGTCACTCAATATATTCTCATTATTTTAATATTTTTATTTTATAATGATGAATTTAAGAAAAATTCCTTTGTTTGATTTCTACTTAAGACTGTTTAGAGTTATAAAAAAAATGTCTTGTGGTTTGTTGTTCTTTTGTACCTGTTCACACATTTACTTTGTTATTTAAAAATAGGGGACTTGAAATCATTTATAGTATGTACGATTCTTCAACCCAGGGATTTTATGTCAGGCAGAATTGCATTAGTAAAAATAACTTTATAAACATCCAATTTACTTCATTATGTTTCTCATAAATATATGTTGGAAAGCTGAAGTTGTAAACAGGAACCAGATGTGATGAATCTGTAATCTACAGCTTCAGAGCCATCACACAGGCCCAGCTTTTCTAAACCAAACACAGTCACAAATATTTAGCTCTGCAGAACTACTGTAACGGCAAGAAACATGATGTAGTTAGCCCAGAAGGAAGGCCAAACTCACATTCTAACACAATTCTCGTATTTAAATCTGTGCCAAAACCAGCTAGTGAAAATAAAATGTAATATTGGTTGGTTTGTACAGTATGTTTTTACTTTAAAAAGTTGAATACTTAAAGTAACCTCCTCCATGTAATTAACATGTTGATTAGATTCAGGCTGGGCACATTTGAAGTTACAGTTTTCATAAAGGATCGACTTGAAAGTTAAGTTTTAGGTAGAGAGAGAAGGCAACTGGTTGTAAATATCTATGTTTTTCTCACAGTGCACCTCTAGCCCCAGCACCCACTCCTCCTGGAAAGCATGGTGTCATGAACTTGAGCCCAGCGCTGGGCTGCACATGCTCAAACCCCAGCTCATTTACTTGCTGGCTGTGTGAGTTTGTTTTGTGGAGTTCATTTATCTTCTCTCCACTTCAATGTCCTTATTTGTGAAAAAAAAATTATTCTGGTACTAACTTTGTAGCGTCAGTGAGAAGATTAATGTTATACACATGGCCACGTACAAGCTGAGTGATGCACAGAGAACTGCCACAGCCTTACCTACTTTACTCATAATACATCTTTCTGTTGCTGCTAAGTTTGAACAAATTTCAACTGTTACATTATTTTGCTTAATACATGTCAATGAAAGCATTAGTATCTAGGTAACCAATCAGAAACATGTTTAATGGGAATAGACATGTTTTGTATTGTACATAATTTATTTTACATACAAAATCTGGTGTTTTCAATAATACCTTCATTGACATGTGCTGAGAAAAGTAATATAGCTGTTAAAATTTGATTTTAATATATCATCCCATTTCTCTTTCTGCATGCTGATCTTTTCCCCAGCACTATTCAATTTTCAGTTTTAAAATGACCTGTCTGGATTATTTTCTAGTTTTCCTTGTATGTATTCCATTAGGAAGCCAAAATGAATTGCTTCTTGACCCCTTTGCCTCATCTCACACTCCCCATGTGCTCTCACGTCTTCTCTTTGAAGTGCTTGGCATGTAACACCCCGAGCCTCACAAGCAAATGCAAGAAGTCTGATTTTGATGCAAAAAATCTGTCACTTTGTTGGAGTAAGAAACACTGGAGGTGTCCATTTATATTAATGGATTCAAGTAGCTGGAAAAGCAATGACAACTTTTAGAGGGGTAAATACAAAAGCATAATAGGTTGGAGTTCTAGGTACATGGTATATTAAAAGCCCAGCAGTGAGACTCAATGAAGGAAAAGAGGTTGATATGCAATAATGTTTTCTTACAAGAGGCGATAGCTGTAAAGAAAGTTATTAATCTGGGTTAAGTCTCTACAGAGAAACTTTACAGGAGAGGCCGATACCTGATATCAGGAGGACACAGCCATACCACGCTGCATCAGTGGGCACCACCAAAAAAAGTGCTCCCTACTTAGCATGGGCGCTGCAGGAACAGTTAGTTATCTGCTGACCTAGGGCTGGTTAGTGAGACCTCAGGACCAGAGAGCCCGAAGAAGAGACTCAGTGCCAACCTACAGGCTCCAGCAAAGCTCTGTGGGAACTGCCTGACACTCTCTCCTTCCTGACATACATGTGCATCTTAAGCAGCAGAGGGAGAAGCCTACAGAAGTAGGAACAAAGACTGATTACAAGCTGAAGTCTAGGGTTGGTGCAGGCTGTAAAACGTGGACTAAAGAATGTTGAAGTGTCAAGGCAGAGATTTTCCTTGTTTCTCCCTCTATGGTTAGTCCTATGTCCAAAAATCAATGCCCTCCTCCAGGAGCCTCACAGCCAGAGAAGATGAACTACCCACTCACAGCTTGGAGATGTAGACATGGAAGCTGAGTTGTGACCCTTAGGGTAGTGCGAAATGTCCTGTCACTGCCTTGGAGAACAACAACACAGGAACTGGGAACTGAGAACTATACTGTTTTTTTTTAATTCAGCTGCTCCCAGAAACTCTATCCAAAAGAAATTTGTTTAAACTCCACTGGGGGACATCATACTCCAGACTTGCTTTTATAGGTTTGAACTGGAGGGAGACAAACTCCCTTCCCCTCACATCAGTGCAGTTTGCTACATGAAGCTCCACACAGAAGGAAAGAATGAAACGTTTGTCTCACTAAGGAAGGAATTCTGACTGATGAATAGTATTTTTTTAATCTGTTGCAATTCCCCTTTTTTTATAATTTTTAACTTTGTAAAAGTCTTCTAAATACTTATAGCAAAGCAAACAAGTCACATTCCTGGGAATGTACCTCCCCCTCCAAAATTCCAAGTTAACACACCACATTGACATGACACAACAGTGTTTATTGCAACAAGATTCACAATACCTATTATGAAGCCAACCTAGGCGGTCAACAGCAGAGGGATGGCTTTAAAATGTGGTATAAATGCACAGTGGATTTTTTTTTAATCCATAAAGAATGAAGTCATATTGGCTACTTAAAAAGGATCAACTAGAGATAATCATATTACGCTAATTAAGCCAGTCTCACAATGTAGTTTTGAATATTACATACTTTTCCCCATGGTGTCAAAGGTGTCTCAGATCTGACTATGAATGGCAAAATAGGAGAAAGAAATCTGGTTTTGGCTCTTTGTCCATTTTCATTTATATAAAAAATATTTATATAAATATGGGTGCAAAACATTAATACTAATCAAATTGTTTCAAAGAATAAATTTCAACAGTACACCTCTATAACAACTATAAATAAAACTGTTAAATTTTCTGGACAATGTCAGTATTTAGATTAAAAAAATCAGTGAATTTCTTATTGACAGCAACCAAATGGTGTTTGTAGTATTTTTCTCATATAGTAGATTACATCCATACACTGTAAATTTTTTATCTGAATTATCGAGCACATCTTTTCCACTTTCTTTTTTAAAAGATTTTATTTTTTATTTTATGTATCAGAGTGCTCTATCTGTATATATACCTTTATTCCAGAAGAGGGTATAGGATCTCACTGAAGATAGTTATGAGCCACCATGCAGTTGCTGGAGATTTAACTCAAGACTTCTGGAAGTGCTTTTAACTTCAGAGCTATCTTTCCAGCCCCTCAAGTACATGTTTTCAAGGGTATCTGTCTTCTGTGATGTTCCTCTATGTTTACTTTTAAATGACAAAAAGAGTAATGAATAGCTTCTGTCCCAGTTTTATTTCTGTTGCTGTGATAAAATATCCTGACAAAAAGCATCCTAGGAGAAAGGACTTATTTTTAGCTCACTGTTCCAGGTTGTAGTCCAATACTGCAGAAGAATCACTGCAGCAAGAGCTGTAGACATCTGGTCAACCACACTCAAAGTTACAAACAGAGTGAAATGCACAATTGTTTGCTTGCTAGCTTGCTTGTTTGGTTTCAGCCTGTTTTTTTCACTTGTAGTTGAAAACCATCCTAGGCAGGGAATGATGCTACAGTGGGCTGTGTCTTTCCATATCATTTAACAAACAAGTAAGAAAGCATCCTTCCACCCACACACACAGGCCAACTCAATGCAGATAATCATTTACTAAGATTATTTTCCCAGGTGACTCTTAATAGTGTTAAGTTGATAGTTAAAGTCAACCATTACAATGTCAGTGAAAATTAATTAATACCATTAAACAATAAAAGGATCTAAAGACCAAAGTAGATCAATATTTTTTATTTGGAGCGAGAGACTTCATATCCCTATTTATCGACAGCTCCAAAGGTACCGTTTTCACCTGCTACCTTTACTGGAATTTCTTTTAGAGGGAAAATGTAAGAACAGAACTCTTGTGGGTATTATTTCCTTATCACACATAGAGACATCTTTCTTATTATAGGAATATAATAGAAATATAATATAATCAGAGTGTGATACAGGGTGAGGAGAAGTGGTATTAGCATAACCTTTGGTAAATTGACAGACAACAAAGATGTGTGTGTGTGTGTGTGTGTGTGTGTGTGTGTGTGTGTGATATGTCAAATGGAGGCAGAAAAGGCAATACCTAATAATAACCCATGAGGTTATCCTCTGGTAATCAAAAGGAATTTACTATGTCTTTCCTCTTGAAAGTCCTGCCACCTCCCAATTACACTACCCTTTAGATGAAGTCTTCAATCAGACCCTGGGAAATTCCCATAGAAGTCATAGCAGTCCACAAAAAATCATGGAAAATATGAAGAACACAGATGAGCCTATTTCATTGTGATGTCTTTTTGGATTGTTTGTTGTTATTTTTTTAAAAATAGTTTAGCATGAGCAATGTTTAAATGGAAATCTACAACAGATAGATCAGTTTACAAAACTCAATTCCTAGGGTTTCTCCTCTACTGAAAGACAAGTGCACTGGTTACAGCTACAGTGATGCTTGGCCAAGAGAAACCCTCATGAGAATGCACAGACAAAGGCTGATCCATCTGTAACAGCTAACCAGAGAAAGGCTAACACATTCTACCCGCTTCCTCCTTGCGGATGTATTGCCATTGATCTTTCGTGACCTTCAGGCTTACGAGATGTTCTGAGCTCCTTTGAGGACACTTGAAATCTGACCTCCCTTAAGGAGATATTTTTAGGGGAAAACAGTTGCGCTGTTGTAGCTAAGTAAACAGACAATGTTAAGCAGCTGTAGCCTTCTGATACATGCCTTTAGTCAGCTCTCAACCCGTATGTTAAAGAATTTCCCAATACCCAGCTGTGGAGAAATGGCTCTGGAGCTCAGTGTAAAGCAAACCTCAAGCTTACAAGAACGAGCATTGAGTAAGATGCACTAGACGCTTAAGTGATGTGATGTTGACAAGGAGGAAGCCTTGCCCTTGCCTCTGTAAGGCTGACTGCAACAGAGTCCCACAAGTGAGATTTTTATAACTTCCTCGGTTCTATTTCTGAATTCCAGTTCCCACATGAAGTGATTAATGGTGGCGATCAAAGTAAAGTATATACTGGAAAATAATTTTAGCAGTAATTGTTGAAAGCATAAAATAAACAGATAAAGATTATTTTTAATTGTAATCTAAATTGAGTTCCCATCTTAATTTTGCTCAGTTTCTATGTAGAGAAAGACAGCAGTATATCTTCTTAGATCCCAGGTGTGAAGGAAGGTATGTACATGTGTGGCTTGGCCTGTGTTGCTCAGCTCATCAGTTTTCCAAAGAAATGGTTCCCAGCACTCCTTTGTTCTTAAAACTGTTTCTCTTTGGCTGTGAAAGAGAATCAATTTCTATCTAATATATGAATATGTGGGATGCTGTTATAATCTAAGAGAGGCAGGAATGGCTCCAGCTGCAGCTGTGATGTGCAGGTAATAAAAAAATCACATTTATTCAGGGCAAGCATCAGTTTTCTGCTAGGTTCCTCTTAGGGATTTGCTTTACAGTGTATTCCTTCAGATTTTTTTTATTGCATACTCTATGAAGAAAAGAACATATTATCCTTTCTAGTAATGTTATTACTTCAAGTATTCTGAAGCCCAAGATGCTTCATTCCTGTTAATATTTCTATTTATAACTCAAGAGTTTGGGTTATTTCATTAGAGAAAAGAGGTTTCAGAATCTAAGCCTGTGTTAGATAATTCTATCCAGAGTTAACTGTGGTGTCTGAAAGGGCTCCTTGAAGTAACATGATGACTGCTGTTGGGAAAGCTCCAAACATGGCGAATTGATGATTGCATAGTGTAAGGAAATATTAACCTTCAAAAATTAACATGAATATTGTGTGTTAATGATATTTTCTGCTCAGCTAAACTACAATAAAAATAAAAAATTCTTATTCAAGAATTGCCCATCATCACTATTCACATTTATTTTATTACACTAAATGTACATCTAATTAAAAATATTAATTGTACAGAATTGCTTTGGCTATCCTGTTTTTTTTTTTTTTGGTTTTGCATATAAAGCTGAGTATTGTTCTTTTAAGGTCTGTGAAGAATTTTACTGGGATTTTGAAGGACATTGCATTGAATCTGTAGATTGCTTTTGGTAAGATTGGCATTTTACTACGTTAATTCTACCTAACCAAGAGCATGGGAGATCTTTCCATTTTCTGGTGTCTTCTTCAATTTCTTTCTTCAAAGACATAAAATTCTTGTTATACAGGTCTTTCACTTGTTTGGTTATAGTTACCCTAAGATATTTTATGTTATTTGTGTCTATTGTGAAGGGCAATGTTTCTATGATTTCTTTCTCAATCTGTTTATTACCTGTATAAAGGAGGGCTACTGACTTTTTGAGTTAATCTTGTATCCTACTATACTACAGGCGTTTATGAGTTGTAGGAGTTCCCTGGTAGAATTTTTGGGGTCAATTATGTATACTAACATATCATCAGCATACAGTGAGTTTGACTTATTTTCCAATTTATATTCCCTTGATCTCCTTTTGTTATCTTATTCCTGTAGCTAGAACTTCAAGTACTATATTAAATAGACATGGAGAGAGTAGACAACCTTGCCTTGCTCCTGATTTTAGTGGGATTGCTTCGAGTTTCTCTCCACTTAGTTTGATATTGGCTGTTGGTTTGCTGTATATTTCCTTTATTATTTTTAAGTATGTTCCTTGTATCCCTGCTCTCTCTAAGACTTTTATCATGAACAGGTGTTGAATTTTGTTGAAGGCTTTTTTTAAAGCATCTAATGAGACAATCATGTGGTTATTTTTTTATTTCAGTTTGCTTATATGCTGGATTATATTGACAGATTTATATATGTTGAACCATACCTGCATCTCTGGGATAAAGCCTACTTGTTCATGATGGATGATTTTTCTGATGTGCTCTTTCATTTGGTTTTCTAGTATTTTATTGAGTGTTTTTGCATCAATTTTCATGAGTGAGATTGGTCTGTAATTCTCTTTATTAGTAATGTCTTTGTGTGGCAAAGGAACTTCTGGAGATGTCACCATCCCTGACTTCAAACTCTACTATAGAGCTACATTAATGAAAACAGCCTGGTATTGGCATAAAAACAGACAGGAGGACCAATGGAATCTAATCAAAGACCTGTATATCAATCCACACACCTACAAACACCTGAGTTTTGATGAAGAAGCAGAAAATATTAAATGGAAAAAAGAAAGTATATTCAACAAATGGTGCTGGTATAACTGTATATCATCATGTAGAAGAATTAAAATAGATCTATATCTATCACCATGCCCAAAACTCAAGACTAAATGGCTCTAATACTTCAACATAAAACCAACCACACTGAACCTGATAGAAGAGAGAGTGGGAAGTACACTTGAACACATTGGAATAGGAGACCACTTCCTAAATATAACTGAAAGAAACAATTAATAAATGGGCTCTTTTGAAACTGAAAAACTTCTGTAAAACAAAGGGCATAGTCAACAAGACAAAATGGCAGCCTACAGAATGGGAAAAGATCTTCATCAACTCCACATCAAAGGACTGATCGCCAAAATATACAAAGAACTCAAGAAACTTGACATCAAAAGAATGAATAATCCAGTAAAAAATGGAGTACAGACTTAAACAGAAAACTCTCAACAGATGAATCTCAAATGGCTGAAAGACATCTAAGGAAATGCTCGACATCCATAGCCATCATAGAAATGCAAATCAAAATAACTCTGAGATTATGTTCATAGCATCATTATTTGTCATAGCCAGAACCTGGAAACAGCCTAGATGACCCCCAACTAAAGAATGGATAAAGAAAAAATGTGGTACATTTACACTATGGAGTACTATTTAGCAGTAAAAAAATAATGACATCTTAAAATTTGCAGGCAAATGAACGGATCTAGAAATAAACATATTGAGTGAGGTAACCCAGACCCAGAAAGACAAATATGTACTCACTCATAAGTGGCTTTTAGACATAAAGCAAAGAAAAAAAGCCTACAATTCACAACCCTAGAATACCTAGACAAAAAAGAGGACCCTCAGAGTGTTCTAAATAAGAAGGAGAAAAGACAAGATCTCTGAAGTAAATTGGGAATATGGGTGTCATGGGAGAAGGTGTAAGGGGAGAGGGTAGGAAGGGAGGAGAGCAGAGAAAAATGTATAGTGCAATAAAAGCAATAAAAAAGAAAAATATTAAGTCACTCTGTGCAGTGTATTAAATGAGGAACTTTTTGTATATATTTAAACATGAAGAAACCCTAATATTTGTTAGACAAAGTCAGGAAGATCTCAGGTTCAAAGTGTGTGGAAACTACATAGTGAGACCTTGCCCCAAAACTCAAAATCAGAGCAACAGCAAATCAAGAGACAGTGTGGGAAAGTGAGTAGCTCTAGATGATTGAATTTTAGCTATGACAAACATTGTTGTAATGAATTCCTGCTACAGAACTGTGGCTGGAAGTCTGTTACTTATTATTATGGAGTGGCTCAGAACTATTCTTTTCTTTCTGTGTTGCAAATTTTATCGCTCCCTATCAATAACCTGGCTTATAATTTCCGTCAACTGTTGGGTACAACAAGAAAACAGTTACAAAGAGCAGAGCCTCATAGGGCTTAAAGGAGGCTGTGATGTTTCCAAAATAGTGAAGGATGAACTTGGATCTTTGATCATACTGTTAATCTTTCAGGAATTTAATAACACTGGGGGCAGTTTTCCTTATTTGATGAAGAGGTAGTTAATAATTATAATAAAATTTAAGGGGCCCGTAATAACATGATGGGGTAGAAAAAGGCAATAACAGTGTGGGTCACAATTTTAAGTGTTTAGTTTTTCAGGTCAGTAGAAGAGCATATTGGCATAGAAATGGGCTGACCCAGTCAAAGCACAGCAGGTGCCTGGTGAGCCGCTGCTAAATTAAAATGATTACCTGAAGTTCAGTGCTATTTGATGCTTCAATTACCACATCAAAGACTTGACCTTCAGTTTCTTATCATTACTAACCGCATTTTCCCACCTTCCTCAATTCTTTCTATTGGCTTCTCCCATTTGAGTAGATCACTACCAAGAAAGAGCGCCTGTTCATCCCCTTTTGGAAATAAGAATCTGACCGAGATAAAAGCATGTCACACTCAATCTATGTTATAAAATGGTTGGAATAAGCAAACTCATTTTCACATCATAAATTGATTTTTTAAAAACTAAGAAACCTCATTTCTAAATTTAATGTGATGATCCAAAGTTTTTAATACAAAGTCTATAAAGCATTAATAATGCTATCTCTGCCCACCCAGGCCTGTAGTTACTGGAATAGAAAAGAACAAATCCTCCCCAAGGTAAATGCTTTTGGTTAAACATAACATTAAAATATCAAAACCTGCATAAAAGAAATTTAGGGAAGTAAATATGACTAATTTTATAATTCCTAAGATCATTTGCTTTAACACCAAAAGAAATATTTTATAACCAGTCATCAGTTATTGCCATGGTTCCACGGAACAGGATCAGCTCTAAAAGATATGATTCTTTTCTTTCTTTGCTTTTGTGTGTGGAAGCACACATGGGAGGTGTGGGTGCTCTGAGCAGAGTGTATGCGTGGAAACCAGAGGACAGTCTGTGCGTGTTGGTTCTCTTTCCAGAGTGGGTCCCAGTGAACATCTCAGGATGGCAGCCTTGGCGGCAAGTGCCTTTGCCCACCAAACCGTCATGTTGCCCATGTACAGTATTTCTTGAGAGAAAAATATTTCTTGAGGAACTCTCTGGAACTATATTTTTATCATGACCATGAAAATAAGTTAATTAAATTGCTTTGAAAATTAACATATCTCAAAATTATTGTAAAGATCTAATTATGTTGCTATCACTTTCTGAGCCCATCTTAATGGATTGAATTCCCAAGATAGTTGCTTCATTTTGATTTCATTTCATTATTCTCTCTAGGCATAAAAGGGAACTTATTTTCCTATTTTCTGAGACATCAAATTTTCTTTTAACTCTAAAAAGAAAATTAAACAGGAAAACTGCTTTCTTCACTTTTGACCCGTAAAGAAAACATCATCATTCTGAGGAGGAGGAAGGGTATGTGCCTGGAGAGATGCCACAGGGGTTAAGAGATCTTTCTGCTCTGTAGCAGACCTCGGTCTTCTCCCAGCACCCACATGGCAGTTCACAGCCGCCTGTAACTACACTTCCAGGGAATTAGAAGGGAATTCAATGCTATCTTCTGGACTCCATGAGTACCAGAGGCATTCATGTGGTACACACATACTCATACAGTTAAATATTAATATACAGGGGGAAGTGAATGACAGCAAATACTTGTTCTTCTCAGATTCAGGTAGAATGGTGTGACTGATGGGGGTGATCCCATAGTGGTTGGGGTGATTCCTGGACTGATGGTCCTGGGTTCTGTAAGAAAGCTGCGCAAAACATTAGGAGCAAGCCAGCATGCCCCACTTCTCTATGACTTCTGACTCAGTTCCTGCCTCCAGCTTCCTGCCCTGTTTGAGTTCCTGTCCTGACTTCCTCTGATGATAGGCAGTGATATGGAAGTGTAAGCCAAATAAACCCTTTCCTCTTGTTCCCAACTTGCTTTTTGGTCATGGGGGTTCATTGCAGCAACAGAAATCCTAACTAGTATAGAAAGTGGCACCAGGATCATAGGGGATTGCTGTGCTAGATCTGTCTGTGTTGTTTTGGATGTTTCTGGAAAAACTCTAGAACCTTAGGGCAGGACAGCCATTGAGCTTACAGGCTCTTCTGTAGGACTTTGGAAGATAAGAATGTTGAGTAAAGACTGGGGAGGCCTGGTTTGGGAAATTTCAGAGGGAAGCAAAGACTCTACCAGGCTCTACCAGGTAATTTATGTGAAGGATCTGTGGTGTCTGGTGAGCTGGAGCTGAAGAATCAGAGATGACCAAGAAGAAACAAGAGCCACTAAAGAAACTAGAAGCACTAAACATTGTTCCATTGCTAGAACAGTGGGTGCTGGTCATCTGGGGCTGTGATTAAGGAGAGACCGGTGTCATTGAGATGAGAAGGGTTTCCTCAGGGGCAGCACACAGAAGCTGTTGTCTAGAAGCAGCCAAGGTAGTGTAAGAGTCAAGCAGGTTCCGCTGATTTTGAAGGAATGTAGGGGATCATGGAGAACAGCTGAGGCGTGGTATGGTGTAGTAGGGCTGGAGTCCCTGAAGAGTGCCCAGGAAAGACGATTGGTAAAAGTGCAGCCCGGATGCAGCAGAAGACCCCAGAATTTTGAGATGTTGGTATCATGGGACAACCACCAAGGACAGCAGTATGTATGGAGTGGAGCTGGACTGAGTGTAGGAGAATATCTGTGGGAGAAGATCCAGAAAAGTGACCCAAGCACTCTGGAGGAGCCCAGAATATCATGAATGGATCCCAGACATTGGACACTGAGTTATTGTGCAATTGGTGTTTGGTTGTGATTGTGCCCTGGTTCTTCTCTCTGTAAGTAAGAAATCATTTAATTTAATTTTGGTTTCATAGGAGCCCACAGTTGAGAGACTGAACTTTTAAGTAGATTTTAGCCTTTAAAAGAGACTTTGAACTTTTCAAACAGACTGGATTTTAAAATGTTTGAATTTATAAAGTCTATGGGACTTTTAAGACTTGGAATATTTTATATTGTGATGCTCATGTTAATATGTTCTCTTGGGGATGAACAAAAAAAAAGAAAGGCTGTGGCTTAACAGTGATGTGTTTGTATGTCAAGTTGACTAGGGTTCAGTTGTAATGGACAATCTTATATTAACTTGATGGAAGGCATAGTCATGAGAGAAAAGGGAACCTCAACTGAGAAAACATCTCCATAAGGTATGGCTTTAAAGTATTTTCTTAACTAGTGATTGATGATAAAGGACCCAGGCCATTTGTGGGTGGTGTCACTCCTGGGATGGTAGTTCTGAGTTCTATAGAAAGCAGGCTGAGCAAGCCATGTGGAGCAAGTTAGTACACAGCACTCCTCCATGGCCTCTGCGTCAGCTCCTGCCTCCAGGTTCCTGCCCTGCTTGAGATCCTGTCCTAACTTCCTTCTGTGATGGTCTGCTCTCTAGAAAGGTAGACTGAAACAAACTCCTTCCTCCCTAAGTTGCTTTGGTCACATCCTTTCATCACAGCAGTAAACAGTGACTCTAAGTAGGATATTTGTTTGTTTAGCGACAGTGTTTCTGTCACCCTGTTCCAAGGGTGATATGCTTAGTGGCGGTATGTCAGTGCCTCTCTGCCTTGTTCTCTATCAGAGTGCTTTCTGTGGTGGCATTATGTGATACAACACAGAGTTATGTCTTACCGTCTGCTCTTAAGCAAGGAGCTGAAGAATCTTTTTCTTCTTTAATTCTCATTTACCATGAATATGGCCAAGAATTCTCCTAAGGTCATCACTGAGCCTTGTCTATAGATGCTCAGCTGTGCTACAGTCTCAGAAAATCATGCCCCAACAGCACAGATTACAGGACACTTCAATCATCCTTGCATATGGGAAGATACAATATTAGTCTGTTTAGTTAGGCATATGTGGAGAATCAAAATAAATACCCTATGTTATATATGAAAGCTCTATCTTAAAAGATAGTGATAGTAAAAATTTCAGTTTTTTTTTAAATTGTGTGCTTATGCACATTTCACCAGATTTTTTTTTTCTGGCTTTGTAAAGTTATAAGTTAATTACATTTGAAATCATTCTATGAGTGGTTTAAGACACGGTATAGAAAGCAAATCTAGATTATAACAAGAAATATAAGAGATAATAGAGATGATAGGAGCATAAAACACGAGTCCCCTGAAATTGTACACACAGAGTGCTGTTGTAATATAAGCGGCGGGGCTGCGTCCCCAGCACCCTGGCCGCCTGCTAGCTTATGCCCCGAAATAATTACATGGAAACTGTATTCTTTTAAACACTGATTGGCCCATTAACTCTAGCCTGTACAGGCTAATTCTCATATCCCGATCAACCCATCTCTAATAATCTGTGTAGCATCAGTCTTACTGGGAAAGATTCAGCATGTCTGACCTGGCAGCTTGCTTCATGGCATCTGCCCGGGAAAGGGGAGCATGGCCTCTCTGAGCTCACTTCCTCTTCCTCCCAGCATTCTGTTCTGTTTACTCCACCCACCTATGTTCTAACCAATAAAATGGGCCGAGGCAGTTTCTTTATTTTGTAACCAATGACCTTCCTCCATCATTTCCCCTTTTTCTGTTTAAACAAAAAACAAAGGAAGGCTTTAACTTTAACATAGCAAAATTACATATAACAAAATGGTTATCAAGTAAAAATTACAATATTTATAACTATTTTATCTTTATCATCAGCAGAAAACAAAAGGAGAACGAAATTTCATCATTAAGACAATTAATCCAAACACGTAGATAAAATTTTAGAATCACCTGGAAAACATAAACATTACCATAATTAAACATAACTACAATGATGGGGATTTTAGGCTCATTTTCTGAGGAATTAAGGCTCATATTCCGAGGAATTAAGTTGACAATAGTCGTTTAGGTATATTGTTTTGTAGAACATTCTACAAATGGCATAAATTTAGCTCTAAGATTTTCTAGCACAATGAAAGGGTGATTCTTGATCATACATGGTGTCCTAGTCAGCTTCAGTTTTCAACACAGTGCATCCTGGAATCATTTGACAAGTGGGTCCCATTTGAGGCATTTTCCAGGTCACATTGGCCTTTGTGTATGTCTATGGGAATTGGCTTGATTGTTATGTGGCACAGGAGACCCCACTGTGGGAAGCAGACACCCAGGAAGATGATCTTCAGCTGTGAGAGAATGCTAGCTAAGCTTGATGAGCCTGTGAGGGAGTCAGCAGCCAGTGGTCCTCCATTGTTCTGCTTCTGTTCCTGCTTGGATTTCCCTTTGTGATGGACACTGACAAGGAACTGTAAGCCAAACGATCCCTTTCCTACCACCAGTTACTTTTGGTCAGAGTATTTTATCACAGGACTAAAGGAAACTAGAACAGAAATTATTACCAGAGAGAGAGAGAGGATATTATGGTGGTAGGCCCAGCCTTGTGGCCTTGGGTTGTTGGGTTGTGTTGTCTGAGGAACATGGATATAATTTGAGATTTGAGTTGAAAAAACCATCAAGTTCAGAGATTAATGGACCATTCTGTGGGAGCCTGGGAGACAGTAATATAATGTAGGTAATATGGCCTTGGCTTGTGAGGTTGCAGAGGGAACCAAGGAATGGGGCTAGGAGCCATTTGTATGAGACTTTCATGTAGAATTTATGTGTGCTGGTCAGAATCAGCTGAGATTAATGGGACATCAATGCTGCTGAGATGAAATCCTTGGAAAAGCATAAGAAAGTATTTACTCAAGGTCAAGGTAGAAAATCTGTGGTCCAAATTGGCCAAGGCTAAGTACCACTCCAGCTGGAGGCCCATCTTGACAGTTGTGTAAGAGTCCTCCTGTGGTACTAGATTTGGAGGTGTGATGAAGCAACATTGATGAGGCCTGGAAAGCAGCTGATACCAGACGCTGCGTGGTGGGGTTAGAGGCCCTGGAATGATGCCAGGTAAGGCCATTGGGAAATATGCAGACTCAGTTGCAGTGGAGACTTGGGGATATTGGAGACTTCAAGGTCATGAGACTTGACCAGGACAGTGGCTGGGGTGGAGCAAAGTGGGCTGAGCCTAAAGCTGTGAAAAGCATGAGGCAGAGCTGGGTAAGAGGGACTACCAAAGCCTGCTGTTCAGAGGCAGAAGACTGTACAGTGGGAGAGCCCCATGTTAGACATTGATCTAAGAGACTTTAATTCACACTGCCTGCTTTTGCTCTGATTGTCCCTATGTGTCTTGGTTCTTCACCTTTGTAATAAGAAAGCATACAACTTGTCTTCCTTTTTTTTTTCAAAGTATACCACAGTTATGTGACTTTGGATTTTTAAATAGACATTGCACCTTTAAATCATTGAAATATTTAAAGACTGTTATTTTTTAAAGTTAGATGGTTTTATAATGTGATATTGGGGGTAAATGAAAGGTTTTGATATAAAAGTGGTGTTTTTGAGTGTCACATGTACAGGGAGTGTCCTAGTTAATTTTAATTGTCAGGTTAACACAGCCCACATTAACCTGATGGAGGGGCAATTGAAGAACTCTCCAGATCAGATTGACCTGTGGGCATGTCTGCAGGGGATTGGCTTGGTTGTTAAATGATGTAGGAAGGGCAGGCCCACTGTGGACAGCATCATCTTTGGTAGTCTCAGGCTGCATAAGAAAGCTAGTGAAGTCTGAGCCTGTGAGTGAGCCAGCAAAGCGGCATTTCTCCACCATTTTTGCTTTAATTTCCTGCTTTTATTCCAACCCTGACTTCCCTCAACGATATATATTGAAGCACAAGATCCTCCCAACTAACAAACAGAAAAGAAAAGGCTTCCCCACTGAGTTGCTGTGTGTCGTGGTGCTTGTCATAGCAGTGAAGCTAGAACGATGACTATCATATTTATATACTTTACCTGTAGTGGCATGTTGAAAGGACATTAACAATTTTCTGTTTTGATCTTATGACATAATGTTTGGCTATTCCAAGCATGAGAATGATTTTGATTTTTTAATGTAGCAAAAGACACCGATATGAAATCCCCCTGCTTAACGGATTTTAGGTACGGAGCACAGTATTATTAGCTACATGCACATTTTTAAAACATTTCCATTTTGCATGCTAGAAATTATGTTCTGATTGAAGTGAACAGCTTTCTGTTTATTCTACCCACCAGGCTCCTGGCAAACACCATTGTATGTTTTGCTCCAATATGTTTGACTACTTTAGATATCTTATAAAGTAGAATGTTGCCATTATTTCTTTATATTACTGGTTCATTTATTTAACACAATATCAAAAAAGTCATTTATGTTGCAGAATTCTCTCTTTTTAAAACTAAATTATATTTCATTATATTCCATATGCTACACGTCTCCTTTGTCCATCAGTGGACTCTGGGGTTGTTTCTGCTTCTTAGCCCATGTTATTTACACATGGAAGTGCAGACATCTCTCCAAGTCCCATTTCTCATATGGTCTTATTTAGGGGGTGAGTGAGAATACAAGGCAATGGAATCAGTAGATTATATAGTAGATCTTTTAATTGCTTGAAAAACTGTCTCTCTATGATTGAACCATTTTTAATTCCCGCCAACAATGTACAAGTGTTTTAAATTCTCCATGCCCTCAGCAGAACTACTCCCCCCTAGTTTTAAGTGCTTTTTCTTATTTGTTTACTCTTTGTAATGGCTATTCTTTGTTGTCAACTTGACTGCATCTGGAATTAACTAAAACCCAAGTGGCTGGGTATACCTGTGAGGGATTTTTTTCTTAAATCACTTGAAATGGGAAGACTCATTTTTAATCCTTTCGATGTGGGAAGATACACCTTCACTATGGGCCACACCCTCTGGTGGCAGCCTATATAAAGAACACGGAAGAAGGAAGCTTTCTCTATCTTCTGCTTGCTCTTGTTCTCACTGGCAAATCACTTCCTTTGCTGGCATTGGAGCCAATATCTTCAGGCCTCTGGCATCTATGAAGATCAGCGGAACCAAGCAAGCCTCATCTACTAAACTGGATTCTTGGACCTTCCCTTGGTAGATAGCCATTGTTGGGCTAGTTGGACCATAGCCTGTATATTACTGCAGTGAATAACCTTTCTATCTGTAATGTGTGTGTGTGTGTGTGTGTGTGTATGTGTGTGGTAGTGGTACTATCCTTGGAAAGATAGTCCTGTATTATACAAATATATATATAAAACAATATATATAGTTATATATATTGTTATTATATATGCGTATATATACAGAATATATATGTAGAATATACAGTTATATACATTATATCCATTGTATAATTATCATATGTTTATACACATAGAATATATGTATAGAATATATAGTTATATAGCACATATATAGTTATATATATTGTAATTATATATGTGCATATATATGGATGGAAAATATGTGTGTGTGTGTGTGTGTGTGTGCGTGTGTGTGTATGTAGAGGGAGATATTGTCTTCCTCTACATAACTCTGACTAATATTCTGTTTTTGTTTGAGTAATATCATTCTAAAATGAATAAGCTCATAAGTTGTCAAAATGAAGAGAATAAGTATCAATGAAATTCTCAGCTACAAACAGGACATCTCATCTGCCCCTCTCACAAATACCCTGTTCAGGGTTAGAAAGATTGTAAGAGTCAGTTCTTAGTAAGGAATGAACTGAAGCATTCATTGTCTTTCAGGCGTAACAGGACTGCTTCAGTCATGATATCACAGATGTGGTGGCCTGAATACTTTGACATGGAGTTGGGCGGGACTTAGAGCCTCGTCTTAGTTTTCTCTTGCTGTCATAAAGTCCACGACCAAAATTAACTTGGGGAAGGAAGGGTTTATGTTGCTTACACTTCGGTCGTACATTCTGTCACTGGAGTAACCAAGGCAGGAACTCAAGCAGGGCAGAAACCTGGAGGCAGGAACCAAAACAGAAACCACTGATGATTGTTGCTTACTGGCTTGCACTCCAGCTCTTACTCAATTTGCCTTCTGTACAACACAGGACTGTTTGCCTAGGGTAGCACTACTCACAGTGGTCTGGGTTCTTCGACATAAACAGTAGCCAAGAAAAAGCATCATAGGCATTGCCTCCAGCACAACTGAAAAGAGGAATTTCTCAATCAAGGTTCCCTCTTCCCAGAGGACTCTAGCTTGTGTCATGTTGACAAAAACCTAGCTAACCCAAGCTCCCATCGCTAACTGAAGAGCTAACGATAATGATAATTGATGATTTATGGGGAGAAGGGAACTAATTTTCTTCAAGGGTGTGGTCCCTGGTAGGTTTACCAGGCTCTGGTGGGTGGCTCTATACCCTTGAGTATATGGGTAACACAAATTAGACTCTATAAGATATAAAAACAGCAAATGGGATGTAAAGAAAGGGTAAGAGTTGTTCTAGGGGGAATTAGGGAGAAGGAGTCGACTATGATCAAAATATATTCGATGCATATTTGAAATTCTCAAGGAGTTAGTACAAATATTATATTAAAATATATATCTAGAAACTAGAAGTTAGTGGAAAAGTAAATTACTATGGAAATAATAAAAGTCAGATCATTCTAGCAGTTAAAAGAATCTTTGATGCAAATTTTATTAATGCTCACTAAATTGTAATCATAAATTTCTAGAGAATAGTGACAAAGTTTCTACTATTTTGCTAATATGCTTAATAAAGTATAGACTTAATTAAAATATCAAATAACTCATCTTCAGTATCATCTTAGCCAATTAAAGCGGAAGTAAAATATTCTAATAATTCTTAATGAATGTAGATTTTTTTATGTCTCTACAGCCATATAGTTTGAAATTTGTAATGCTAAAGTCAAATAAGTTATTTTCTTTCTTCAGTTTGTATGTTGAATCCTGGATGTCACATTCAAAGAGCCTAGTGAATAGTTCTCTAGCAAACACATATCTAGTCTAAATCTTTTGTTTATGGACACAGTGACTAATCAACAGGTATATCTTGAACTTTTTCTTCACTTCTCTACAATGTAGGGCTTGGGAGAAGGACATCTGCAGGACCTTGGGCCATTTATGTACCCTTGTCAATGTACATTCTCCCAGGCAATATCTACCCCTCTCTCTGTTGCAGACTAATTACTATGGGCACAAATGCTCACTAGAGTATCTAGCTCATACGGAGCATGCTCTTTAAATATCTGCCATTGTTGTTTGTGCCATGTAAAAACTCACAATCACCTTCTCAGTGTGCTTGCCATAGAATCGCCTGTCGACCTTCTCGCTTTAACAGTAACATTTATTTCTAAAAGGAAACAAAACCATTTGGCCCAGATGTGAAAGTACTTCTTTAATAATAAAGTAGGGTAGAAAGAGACACGAGAGAGTCTTTATAAGGATTTATATGCAATCTCTCTTGCTGGACCTTTCCTCATGTTTATCTACGCATGCTGCAGTTAAGGAGGAAGAAACAGAAGATGGGGTTTATTAATCTCCTCAAATCCTACTTCCATCACTTATACATAATGAAGCTCTTTGTGTCTTCTGGTATACAAGTGTGTGCAAAGCCAGAGTCAGTGCATGAAAGCACTTCTATAGCCAAGTCTTTCCTCATACCTTTCAACCAAATAATACCAATTATTTTCACATCCACACTGCCCTAGCAGGATTCTGCTGCTGTCCATTTCATTGAAAGTGCACGCTTCTTCTCACGTCTGTCCTTTGGTTCATACCTATCCTTGCCAGTATCCCACCATTCTGGAATTTATTAGGTGTTGTAGTTTGTGTCTAAAATTTCTCCCAGAAGTCCTGCACTAAAGTTTTGTTTTACAGCTGCTAACTCTATTGTGAAGGGAGGAAACTTTAAGAGACGGAGTCTAATTGAAGGACACTTCAATCTGGTCACAGTGACATTACCAAAAATATCTGAAAATAGTTCTGAAACTATGATTACTACATTTCAAAGTCTAAAATACAAAGTCAGTAAAATTATACCATGGTGTTAACGAGGCAGGTTATATAGGGCAGGAGGAATTAATGGACATGAGAAGGAAAGGAATTTCTTTGTTCAGGAGTCCAGTTGAAACTTCTGAGCATCTGAGAATCAAGAAGTAACACAATCAACAATATTTACTTGAGGATGGTCACCTGTCCTGATGATTATATTTGTTGAGGAACCTCACCTGAGACCTGTACAGCACTAGTGCTTTTGAGTTTTATATTACTAGACTGTAATCCTTATAATCTCTGTTATTGAAAAGGAGATTAGAGATGGAGTGGGGAGGGCTCCCTACAACCCCATTAAACAATGAAATTCCCAAAGCTTCCAAAGTTCTATGTGGAATCATCATTAAATGCTTCTCTAGGAAACCCACATCCAGGTGACCAGGTATGACTGATTCTTTCCCCAGGAGTCTTTCTATTTAAAAAATAAACTTCAGCTTTTTTTTTTCTGCATCATACCGGCCTCTTATAATTATTTTTACGCCTATGCAGAGGATCTGGTGTTTCTGAGTCAAGGCTCATGAAAGATTAAGGGAAATTCTCAGACTGGTAAGTGTGGACATGTGGAGCTCTGTCTCATTGCCCTACACCTACTTCCTGCCTGGCTACTGACCAATCAGTATTTTATTAAAAATAATACAAGTGACAGGATAAAAGACCATTGTCCCACAGCATTCCCCCTGAAAACTCTTTTAGAATTATTCTAAGTCATAGTATGTTTTAAATTGTTAAAATCTAAGAAAGAAAACTCACAAACATTATTCTATGAGAACATGAGAAACAACTAACGGTGACACATTTAATATCCCATATTCTGCTCTTCCCTTTTTCATATGAATATGTCTCTAGGGTTTGGGAGATGATTGACTTAGTAAAGCATCTGTGAAGTAACTATAAGGAATTGAATTTGGATCTCAGCAACCCTCTTAAAAAATATCCAGGCTTGGTTACAGGTGTCTGTGACCCTAACAGGTATGGTGGAGACAGGTGGATACCCAGAGCTTGCTGTCTAGCCGATTCAGCCAACAGATTTGAACTCCTGCTTCAGAAGTTAACATGGAAAGTGACTAAGGGAGATGGTGTGGTCTCTGCCCTCCCCATGTATACTCACACATGTGCATGCGAACACCCCCATGCATACCACAGGTACACACATACATATACTACACATGCAAACACAAAATAACCTAATGAAGACACCACTCAGATACCACGATCTTAAAATACCTTTACCGCCTGCATCCTTGGTAACTAGCTGTGGTTATGTGAACCATTTGGACTGAAAAAAAAATTAAGAGGAGAAATTCACTGCTGAATTTCCCAGCAAGATATTTTAAGAGACTTAAATGCTGCTCCTCCCAGCTTTCTCCACTTCCTTCACCTGAGGCTTTAGTGGTGGAGAAGCAGAATCCATTGTCAGGCCCCAGACAGTTGTGTAACATCCTGGGTATCTGGCTGCTTTGGGGGGCCTTCTCACATCACAGTTCCTGAAGAATGTGATAGTGTTCTGGAACTTCAATGCTGTTAGGACAAGGTGTCAGAAGGAACGTTAAAAAAAAAAACACTGAAAAAGTCTATTAGAAACTTTGGCTTCTGTGTGGATGGGCAAAGTTTATTTATCCTGTCCACTGCTTCATAACTCCCTAGTGTAAAGCACTGTAAGCCACTCCTGCTGTTTTCTAGTCACCTGGTCCTGTTTCACCTCTAGACGGTTCAGGCTGTTTGTTGTTTGGTCTCTCTGTTCCCATTTAACAATTAGAACACCGTTCTTTTCATTAATTGCATGGATTGCATGACTGTGACAGATAATTGGTCTATATGCATGAACTGGAGCTGAGTAAGAGACCGTTGTCATCAACTGCCCCCATCAGCACCACTGGTCCTGATAATTCTGTTATCATCGAATCTCGGCATCCTTAGAATGGCTGTGGTGAAGTGGTAGGAAAATCAAGGCTGAGCTCTTCATATTATTTCTAAAACTGAAGAAAAACTTCCAAGTACTCAAGGCAAGCACAGCAGAGCCAGAGCGGATAGGGTGGCTGTCAAGAGGACAGAGGACCTCCCACAGGGAGAAGGCTGGGCAGGTAGCTAAGGCCTTTGCCTTACCTTTTTGAATTTCATTACCTTAATGTCCTGGGGCCAAGCATCTCAATACTACAAGCATCTTAATTTATTGTATTTTGTGTATCTTTTCCCACCTGACAGGTCTGAATCATACGTATGCTAGGTCCTATTGAATTCCTTGAAATCAGCTGTCTCCCTCTGAAAAGCCTTTCGCCTGCACGCTGTAATCTGAGTGGGCCATTCTGCATGCAGGTCTGTAGAACAGGATTTAAAAGCTCATTAGAAATATTAAATCTAGAGGCAAGGCCAGGAGGCAAGGCCAGGTGCAGGACGCTGGCTTCAGCTATATTTGCATAATAACAGCTGGATAATTGAAGCTGTCAGTGGGTGCCCAGACAAACACAAAAGATAAAGACACCATGTTCAAGCCTGAGTCCTCAAATTTGTCTACCTCTTACTTTGTAAGAACTTGAGTGAATGTTGTTAACGTTTGTTAGCGCACACAGGTGTAGAATTCCAAGATTCTATTTATGAATTCTTTGACTGGAATGTCTAAGTTTCTTTTTTAAATCTTACTTATTCAAGCTGAAAAGGAAGGTTTTGCCATTAAATCCCCCTTTTGGGGGGGGGCACCTTTCAGAGTTTAATTATAGAGGAGTTTTAAGGTTGTCAAAGTAAAGCCACTTAGGTTTCTGCCTCCGGGAAAGTTTCACAAAGAATTGGGAGAGTCTGCTCTGCACACTGAACAGCCAAAGCACAACCATTTCCCAATGGTTTTAGCACTGGGAAGGACCAGAACTCAAAATCTACAATTTAGCAATGTAATAAGAAGCTTTTGTAAGGGAAAATGTGTCTTAGTCTTCTATGTATATGCTTCAAGGCTGTTCATCACAGAGCTGTTTACCAAACAGAGTGCCTGGGAAACTCTACAGTGAAATGTCTAATCCGTGTACATGTAGACATCCCTTAAAATGATACTCTGAAAAGGTTTCCTAAAATCTGTGAGCAGGTTCTGAATTTTTGAAGAAATAAAAACCATACATACATTGCATGATGCTGTGTATGAATAATACAAGATTATGTACATGTGTGATTATGGTTATGACAGTGACCAATTCTGTCCTTAACAGGGAAATATTATAATCATTAGACTAGAATACTATGACTTATTATTGACATACTCCACGAATAATAAAAGGATACGAATACCCTTAATTCTATTTTTATAACATTCTTTAGACAAAAACCCAGAGTAAATTTGATTACTTCTGATGAATGGGATCAAATATTTTATTTTCTCCATTCCTTTCCTTTCCCTTCCCTTTCTTCCATTACCTTACTTCCCTTCCCTTCAGTTCCCTTTCTTTGCTTCTCTTCACCCCCTCTTTCATCGTGTAACCATGTGACTGTGAGTGTCTGCTGCACATGCCTGTGCATACACATGAAGAGTTCACAGAAGGACATCAGGTGCCATATTCTGTCGATCCCTGCCCCATTCCCTCGAGGTCTATCACTTTGGGCTAGGCTTCTAAACAGTGAGTTCCCAGGCGTCTATCTCTGTCTCCCAAAGCTGTCTCCCAAACAAGCAAGAACTTTACATAGATGCTGGGGATTTGAACTCAGATTCTCATGCCTACACAATAAGAGCCTTTACTCCCCAAGTCATTTTTCCCTAGCCCCTCATTCTTTATCTCTTTGTGTTCTTAAGACTTCAGAGAAATTGAAAAAGTGCATTTCATAATATTAGAAAGGATAAAATAAAATATTTTTTAAAATAATTAAAAATAAATGATTCAGAAATTAGAGAAAATTTTTACAAATGCAATATTTTCCTTTGTATTATACTTTTGGTAAGGCCTAGAAAATTCCCAAAATTTTATAAAACATTTCTACATAGAAAATTTACATCTCATCTCAGGTTTGACAATGCATGCTGATGTGGTCTTGGTAGTTATATGTACCCAAGCACAGTATTCCTTTCCTCTCCAAATTAATAGATAAAACACTATTGACAACTGGAAATAGAAAGAAAATATCTCTTATAGTTTAATGATTCTATTCAGCTTGACAAAGAAGCTTTTATTCTTTTTATCCACATATCTGAAATTGTGAGGGAACAGTGGGGTGAGTGTGAAAACAATATTTTAAACTGTGTATTTGTATGTGGGGGAATTTAAAGACATTTCCTTATTATGGAAGTGGATCATAGGCTCAGGAATGATAATGAAGTGTTACAAAAGGGTCAATGAAGTGACTGACTGGGGAATATGGCTTTCCACACAAGCCAGATGGTCTGAGTTCAGTATCTAGAACTGATGTGAATGCCTGGGCACAGTGCTGTGCACCTGTAATAGCCGCACCGCACTCCTGTTGCAAGGTGGGAGGTGAGGACGGAAGGGCTAATGACTGACAGGCCTCAGGTGCACTAAGAAACTCCCAGCAGGAAAGGTGCTGTGTCTGCTAACAATCGTGGAAGCTTCTGATGAGAAGATTCCCTTATAATCCTGCTGGTACCTACTATGTGAAGACTTCATGGGCACCGACCTTCAGATGGACCCCTCGATCCCTCAAAGTCTCCTCCATCCTCTAAAGACTTCAAGCACAGCAAACCATGTGTGAAGCCCCTACTTCCTCAGAGAGCTGCAGCCTTCTGGTGTCTGGTTAAGGGAACAATTCTTGACCTGTTTGCTTTCTCTTATCTCCAAGTCACAGTCATCAGTCCTGATCTAACAGAGATAGAAAAATCACCTGGACACTCAAGTGCCATCTAGCCTGGAGTGCGCTGAGGCAGGTCGAGTAGAGCCTGTCTCTGTAAGTCAGTTCCCTAAAGTTGTCCTCTGACCTCCACATGCATGCTCTGGCGTGAGTGTTTCATGTCACACAATACAGTAATAAAAAATAAATTTTATAAAAGAAATGGCACTAAAATAATGACATTTTACAATACCGGTACAGTCACTGTGCAAAAATTATTTTGAGTCCGTGAGAAATTTAATGTCCTTCAATTTATAGTGTTTCTTATTTCTCATTATTTTAAATTAAATAGTCCCCACTTCTTTAAATGAGTGATTGAAACAATTTCTTGGTAGCAGTATGAGAGATGTTTTAATTTGAATATCAAGAAATCTTCAGAATTTTACATCCAGCATATTTCTGAACAATAAAAACAATTTTAAAAGAGAATTTTCTTGCTCTTGGCCTGTTTTGGTGGAGATAATATGTTCCGTTTCCAATAGAGGGAAGACTCTTAGTTTAGACAATTTAGACCTTTTCCAGTTAGAAGAACCATCTTCATCTTGGGCAGGATATTCCTGTATCATAACACTAAAAATGTACTGAATCAGGACAGAATGATGAGGGAAACTACAGGGACATGAAAAGGGAAAAAAAACCTCCTAATTGGTTTCTAGCCATAAATAAGGGTCACGGAGTCTACAATTGGTGATCCTAACGAAGCTAAGTAAGAAGGTGAACCAAAGGAAAAACATATAGTTATCCTCTTGGCTATGGGAAGTAGACAAAATTGCCAGGGAGAAAATTGGGATCTTGGGGGTGGGGTGGGATGGGGGTAAGGGGAGATGGGGAGAGAAAAGGGAGAAGGGGAGGATGGGGGGAACTTGGGGAAAAAGGAGGATTGGGATAAAGGAAGGTTGGATAGGGGAGCACGGAAGCACAATTCTTAGTTAAGGGAGCCACCTTAGGGTTGGCAAGAGACTTGAACCTAGAGTGGCTCCCAGGAGCCCAAGGCGATGTCCCCAGTTAGTTCCTTGGGCAGCTGAGGATAGGGAACCTGAAATGACCCTATCCTATAGCAATACTGACGAATATCTTGCATATCATCAAAGAACCTTCATCTGGTGATGGATGGAGATAGAGACAGAGACCCACACTGGAGCACTGGACTGAACTCCCAAGGTCCCAATGAGGAGCCGAAGGAGGGAAAACATGAGCAAAGAAGTCGGGACCACGAGGGGTGCACCCACCCACTGAGACAGTGGAGCTGATCTATTGGGAGCTCACCAAGGCCAGCTGGACTGTGACTGAAAAAGCATGGGATAAAACTGGACTCTCTGAACATGGCGAACAATGAGGGCTGATGAGAAGCCAAGGACAATGGCACGGGGTTTTGATCCTACTTAATGTGCTGGCTTTGTGGGAGCCTAGCCAGTTTGGATGTTCACCTTCCTAGATATGGAGGAGGAGGGAGGACCTAGGAGTTACCACAGGGCAGGGAACCCTGACTGCTCTTTGGACTGGAGAGGGAGGAGGAGAGGAGTGGGGGGAGGGAGAGAAGGGTGGGAGGAGGGGGAGGGAAATGGGAGGCTGGGAGGAGGTGGAAACTTGTTTTTTTTTTTTTTTCCTTTTCTCAATTTAAAAAAAAAAAAAACTCCTCACCCTGGGATCAAGTTTGCCTTCGATGCTGCCTGAGAACAAAGAACATCAACATAACTTGAGTGGCCAAAAATAATGAAGATAGTATGTGTGTTCCTGAAGAAATCTCAAACAGAATGTTGAAAACATCAAACTATGCCAAATTTGGGACAGATGTCTGTAACCTATGGTTTTATCTGATTAACACCCTTTTTTCACTCTAATCTAAGTAATACATCTCAGAAAAGCACCTTCAAATTTCATTTAGGAAGGAAATTCTTCAAAAGAAAAGTAAGTCAGCTACGGTAATTTTGTTCTTTTTCTACAATTACATATTTTTAATTTATCATTGTATTTATTCATTGTACTTGGTTATGTTACATAAAGATAATATTTTACAAATTAATGTCACCTCCCTAAACCTTCGCCTTTCCATGCTTTCCCTCCCCATTCATTTCCTTTGTTCCCTTTGTTTCTACTGTAGAACATGTCTTTTAGAGCAATCTGAACCCATGTTCCTGGACCACTCATCCTTGGCTTAGATAAACTACGTCTCATTCCTTTTGTGGTGAAAGTTTTGTTTTGTATCTCTACTTGGGAAAACCAGTTATCTGCATTTGCAAGAATGAAAGTGGACTCACTAACCACACCATACAAGCATCGACTTAGAGTTGAGCAAACCTTAAGCATGTTACATGAAACTGTAAAGCTTCTGGACACCAACCGCTCTGGTGGTAGATCCTTAGGTAGAATCCCAAAACGTGGTGATGGAAAGGAAAGCATAAAAGTAAGATTGCATCAGACTAAGACACTTCTGTTCAATGAAGGAACCAGAGTGAAAAACGTGAGAAGTGTTAGCTCATACACCCTATAAGGGAAAGCAGCATAGCTGGTTAGTGGCGTCACATTTCCTGTTCATGTGAGGCAATGAGCTCTTTGGTGCCTATGCCTTTCCATCATGGTGTTCCTAGCCATACCAATGCAAATTATTCATATCTATATCACTAGCCTGCCTGAAAGCAGTGTAGCCAATGCACATTGCAATCATGAGTCAAAATAAGTTCATTTCTCTTAGGTGGTTTTTCACAAAGTTTGAATGAAGAATTTGTTGCTTATATTTCCTAAGAGAAGGAGGTAAGCCATGCTATTTAGGGCCTTCAGGGTAAGTGTTAGGTTTTGTTGTGAAGGAAAGAGGATTGTAGTCTGGTTATCCTTTACTTTACATCTAATATGTGCTTATGAGTGAGCACATACCATGTTTGCCTTTCTGAGTCTGAGTTCCCTCACTCAGGAATTTGCCTTCATATTTCATGATGTCATTGTTTTTAACAGTTGGGTAATACTCCATTGTGTAAATGTACCACATTTTCCTTATCCATTCTTCGGCTGAGGGACATCTCTAGGTTGTTTCCAGGTTCTGGCTATTATGAGTAATGCTACTATGAACATAGTTGAGTAAGTATCCTTGTGGTATGATTGGGCATCCTTTGGCTATATGCCCAAGATTGGCATAGCTGGGTCTCGAGATAGATTGATTTCCAATTTTCTAAGAAATGACCATATTGAATATATTGATTTTCAAAGTGACTGTACAAGTTTGCTTTCCCTTATAGGATGTATGAGCTAACACTTCTCACTTTTTTCACTCTGGTTCCTTCATTGAACAGAAGTGTCTTAGTCTGATGCAATCTTACTTTTATACTTTTTTCTAGTTCCATCCATTTGCCTTCATATTTCATGATGTCATTGTATTTAACAGTTGGGTAATACTCCATTGTGTAAATGTACCACATTTTCCTTATCCATTCTTTGGCTGAGGGACAAGTTTGCATTCCCACTAGCAATGGAGGAGTGTTCCCCATACTCCGCATCCTCTCCAGCCTAAACTGTCATTGGCCTTTTCGGTCTTAGCCATTCTAACAGATGTAAGATGGAATCTCAAAGTCAGTATGAAAAAATCCTTTAGGATTTGGCTTCAGTTGTTTGGTGTAAGCTGTTGAGTTCATGACAGCTAGGGTGTCTTGAGTAAGAACAAAGAGAATAATGCTTTTTCCAAGCTGTTACTCTAGTATGAATGAGCATTTTCCAAAGTTTGTCCAGCTTTCTGGCTTTTTTGTAATTTCTGGGAGCTCCTTAAGATATCCCCATGAATTCCATTTATGCTTGCCCTAAAGACTACATTCTGTTGTTTCAACTGAAAGCATTAAGTTATAAGTAGAATGTAAGGGTATGACGTTTTCCTGAATTTTAAAAAGCAGAGAACACAACTCCAATTATTGAAAATATTTTTAAATTACCTTAAATATGCACATCAATGAAATGTTTCTGCTTTATTTTTAGACAGACGTAGCAGCAATATAACAAATTAAATGAAAAAATTTTAAGTGGGACCTGGTGAGACTGCCCAGGGGGAAAAGTGTTTGCTCAGAAACCTAGCTATTGGAGTTTGATCCCTTGTGCCCACATAAAGGTGGAAGGAGAGAGTCAACTCCAATGAGTTGTCCTATGACCTCCACACAGTGTGTCATTGCTTGAATACAACCCCAATCAGTATATGTTCTCATGTGTGCACGCTTATGCACGTGCGCACGCACACACACACTCAAATTATTATAATTAGCTTAAATATTACACAATTGTTTCCAGTTGCAAAAAAAAAAACAAAGCGAAACAAAACTAAAACTAAAAAAAAAAAAAAAAACTTCATAAAACAAAGGTGAGCCTTATACGTAACTTGTGACCTTCAAATACAAATGTAGATTCTTAAGACTATGTTCATGGCACAGGGTCTTAGATATAACTTAGATATATTTTTTTATAAAGAATGATTTTAGCCTAAAACTCAAAGTGTGTGTGCAGATGGTTGGAAGACAGAGTTAGTGGTTAAACACCAGGCTACGTGGCACATACTCAACAAGTAAGTTAGAAACGTCTCATTCATGCAAGAAGGCCCATTCGTGCCTTTTCTCTGTATGTCAGCTCCGTTTTCAAGATTTGAAGAAAATATTGTAATGTTGAATTAACCTATGGGAACAATGAAGAGATGTCATTCACCACATTGGCACCAAGTAAGTTTTTGTGGTTTACAATAAACCTTTGGAATGAGTAGCGAGGAATGATCTACCAAGGCCTTTCAACTTGCGCTGAACGTCATCTGCCCCTTTGATAATCATCAGAGCTTCCAACCACACAGAAGGGTCAGGAAGCAGATGATTCATCCTTGCTCTGATCTCTGTCGTAGTCAAATTAAAACCTTGCTACTAAAGAGAAATTTATTTCCCCAAAGACATTTTTGTAATGTATTCTGCCCTTTCCAAGAAATATGTTAGACATATGATCCCATGTGACTTAGACATAATATTAACAGAAAATAAATATTTCAGTGATAGTCCAGCTGAATTGTGAGAAATGTCATACGTGTAGTTTCTTTCTCTTTCAGCATTACAGCAATATAATTTCTCTGTTTATATGCAATTCATATAAACATAGTTAATTTTATTTGAATTCTTCGCTTCCACATTGCTTCATTGTGGTTGGTAATTCTGAGCAATATAAGGATGAAACAGTTCTTCAAAGCAACAGATGGGTTACTTCAATCAAAATTGTAAATGTGTTGGCTTTATATGTTAGCTGAAGATCCTTGAGTTCATCTGGTGTAGTGTTAAGGCTCCATTTTCTGTAGACAGACTTGGAATTGAGTGTACCTCACAGACATTTTGGAAATTTTTCTTTCAGAATCCTTTTAGTGTTCTGCGTTCCATAGCATGCATATGACTCTATCAGAACAGTACCTACATGGTATCACGGTAACTGACACAATAAATCAATAAATTATTCATATAAAATCCTATTCACCCCCTAATTAGCTTTCTCTTTTTACTCCTCATTATTTTTGGTGTTCAATGATCTGAAAATAATTTTTATTAAAGTAACATAGATTAAAATAACACCATAAACAAGCTTTGTTTTTTATATATTATTGGAATATGGCATACATGAGATGGATATCATAGCATTTTTATATAGATGCATAACTTATTTTGACCATATTTACTCCTTTTACTCATCTTGCTCCCAATTCTGTTGACCCCCTTTCTCTTCCCAACTCTCTGCCTTCTAATTTCATATCTTTTTTCCTTTCTGTTTTGTGACCCATTGAGTTGAATTTGGGTTGTTTACAGGAGCATGGGAACCTTACCAGTTGATATACTACCAAAGAAAATCTTCCCATTCCCATTACCTGCAGTAGAGGTGGGGCCCCTATATCCCTCCCAGTGACCCCACAGAGATTTGAGGGACCCAATCTTGTGGGGGCAGTAGCTGCTGCTGTTGAGTTGATGACAGTTCTTCCCCAGCGGCTGCATAGCAGCTCTCAGCACCGAAGGCTAGGCCACAGGGAAGAACAGAGACTGTACTTTCTAGGCCACAGGGAAGAACAGAGACTGCACTTTCTAGGCCACAGGGAAGAACCTTTCTGTAAACAGACACTGTACTTTTGTTTCCTGGCTGCCCAGACCTGAATAATCACTCAGAAACTATATTAATTCCAACACTGTTTGGCCGATGGCTCAGGTGTGTTTCTAGCTCTCACATCTTAAGTTAACCCACTTCTATTAGTCTATATATTGGCATGTTTTCTACATGTCTTGTTTCCTCAGAGGCTGGCTAGCATCTGACTCTCTGCCTTTCCTCTTCCCAGAATCCTCCTAGTCTGACTGCCCAACCCATGCTTCCTGCCTGGCTCCTGGCCAATCATCATTTTATTAAATCAATATGAGTGACAAATCTTTACAGTGTACAAGCGCATTATCCCACAGCACCTTTCATCCAAGTTTCATTTTGATTTCTCTATGCCCTGGACCAACACACTGTAGCATTTTCTGTAACAGGGTCTTATTAATGAAATTCCTGTGGGAAAATAATGGCATTGGTCATAGCTTGTATCATTTTGGGAACTATAGGCCTATAATGATATTTTACTTATTTTTTTATATAAATAAAGCTTGCCTAAAGATCAAAAGGGCAAAACTAAACCACTACAGGCCAGGCAGTGGTAGCATACACCTTTAATTCCAGGATTTGGACGACAGAGATAGATGAATCTTTGTGAGTTCAAAGCCAACCTGGGCTATACAAGATCAATGGAGAGATAAATCCAAGTGGTGTGCCTCACATCCTTAATCCCAGTACTAGGGAGTCATACACCTTTAATGCCAGCACTAGAGGGAATATAAAATGGGAGGAGAGAGAGGCTCTGGGTGCTTAGTCTGCTTAGTCTGAGGTCTGCTAGTCTTGGTAGAGAGGTAAGGCTTCTCTAGTGGCTTGGCTGCTTTGCTTTTCTGGTTTTCAGGTTGAACCTCAATATCTGTCTCTGAGTTTTTATTATTTATGCTACATAGGCCCATTCTTGGTCAATAGCTCAGAGGGAGTTATCCCATCCCTGGTGCTGAGATTTTCATTTATTGACCTATGTGCTGCACACCGCGGCCCTGGTCTGTGCTCTATGCGCTCGACCCCAGTTCGCAAGCTTCCGACAAGGGGCTGGAGGTTGAGAATACAGGTGCAGAGACAGACTGACATGCAGACCTTTAAACACTGATACAAAAGCCCCCCTTTATTAGCACCATGTAGGCTTAAATACACTGCAGTCAATGGACAACAGGTGAAAATCCCATCCTCTGATCCTCTAAGCTAGGCACAGCTTCTAGTAACTTTAATTAGAAGGTTCTAGGAGGGAAGAGTAGCAAGGCCAGGACTCATTAGTCCCAACACCTATGGCTTCTGGGAATAACTTTATCCACCTATACATGTTGCCTTTGTTCAAAATGCAGCAAATCTTTCAAAAAATAATAGAATTTCTAATAGAAAGAATTTCTAAAATAAATTTCTTTAAGCATTTTTCTCCTTAGCTATCTATACTAATCTTTCTTGTTTTAGATCACTCCTTTCCCCATGCATATATTGAGGCATCTCATATATTCCTGTCACCCATGCAGATGTGGAGAAATACAGTGATGAATTCCCACTCTGCCTGCTCTTTTCCAAAGATGAGTTGCCTACTGGGCTTCCACCATATTAGATTCCCTACTTCCACATGTGGACACCTTCAAATATTCAAGAAGCTCACATCGAAGGAATTGGACAGACTGCATAGAGATGTTGAGCCTCAAGACAACCACTTGCTTGCATCTTTCGCTTAAAGCACTACACTGGTCCAATCTTTGTGTTCTGTGGTGGTGATAGGGTGAACTTCCTCAGATAGCCTGGAGACAGATCTGCCAAACTGGAGGTTGCTTCTTGAATCTCTCCTTTCACGGTGTATATACATCCAGAAGGTCAGATAGTGCATTCTAATGAACTGAAACCAAATACATTTACAGACAAAGATTACCTTTAACTACATGCAACTTTTTTCCTCTTCGAATTGTGGGAACATCTTAACCTATCATGTTTAAGAATTAACTACAGAAAATTTGCCAAATGTACAAAAAGGAAGATGGACTTAGACCTTTCTCACACAGATATTGACCCATTCTGTCTCAAAGAAAAGCACAGCTGATATCGGAGAGGAGGAGAGTCTGACTGGTTTAAAACTCCTTGGGTTTTCGAGCTACCAGTTGGGTTTCCTCAACAGGAAAAGTGAAGAGAAACAGCTGTCTAATGTGCACATTACCTCTCCCAGTCTCCCATATTCTTCTCACAGAAATACTTCTTGAAGTAGTTCTCTGAGATGTCAGTCATTCATCTGATCACCCCTACACTGGAAGACATAGGGAAAACAGAGACATTCTTTCTCCTAGTGGAAATTTGATTATTGTTATTTAGTACCGATAAATGAATCTGACAAATTTTAGGGTATTAAATTGGTTTCTGGAAGCTGGATGGATATCAAAGTACATATTGTAGAAGTTCAGATCTAGCTCCTAAAAGCATTATCTTAATTATATTGATACCTTGAAGGAGGTGATTTGTAAATTGATTCTAGACAGCATTGGGAAAGACATAGAGAAGCCTTGCCGGTCTGTTTATTCTTTTCATGATGTCTTTGTTAGAGAAGGGAAAGTGCCGAAGAAGCCCAAGTTTGAATTGCAAACAGTTATGGAGGTCCACGGTGAAGACAGTTGTCTGAAAAAGCTTCTAGTGATGAGACAGGGGCTCACGTTGAACAAGTGAGAGACTTGAACTACTAGCCCTAGAAGCTGCTTGAAATCTTGAGGTTTTCCCCCCTCTTTTTTTTAATTCTTTACTTTCTACATGTAGAAGTATTCTTGAAAATGTCATAAATACCAAAATTTTAGAAGTATTTTATAACAGTTTCTTGACCTTATTTATATCCAAGTGGTATTCCATACTGTGAGTATATTACAACTTAACAAATATATATTTTTGATCAGTTAGATGTTTTCAAACCTTTTCCTTGGAATATAAGTGACTGTACTTCAATGAACACAGTTTTCAAAAGTTATTTTACATTTCAGCAGTTGTTATTACTTGTTGTGACTAGATAAATTGCTGCAATTTTAGCTGCTTTAATGCATCAATTATGTGTTTTAGAGACTTCTGCACAGTATCATAAAAGACCTTGAAAACTGAGAAGCCATTCTGTTTGCCACAGTAGCTTAGTCCTACATAAATTTAGTATAGAGTATATATTTTTAAGTTTGTCTTTTGGTGTTTCTTTTTTATTTAGCCATTGTCACATTTGTTATTAATTTCTTTCTGAGTTTTTTTAAACTTAGATTCAGTTCTTTACTGCTGGGAATAAAATCTTGAGTTTTAGTAGCAACAAATACCAAGTGCTATTTGTGAAAAAATACATTTTTAATTTTTAAAGTTTTCTCATCATTTCATTTTTTGTATAATAAATTTTGATTGTATTTCTTCTCCTCAACTCCTCTAAGTACTCTCAACATCCTTCCACACCTAATTTCTCTCTCTACTCTAAAAAAAAAAATCCAAACAAAGAAAAAAAACAGACAAAAAGGACCAAACAAAATCCATCCAGAAAACAAAGAGAACACACAGCATCTGTTTGTGTTGGCCAGCTTCTACTGGGCATGGAGTCTGCACTACAGTAGGGTTGATATACCCAGCATCACTCTGTTTGAGAGAAATGATTTTCCCTTTTCTATTACATGTCAACTACAAATTCCCTGTTTGTTAAGAGTGGGACTTTGTGTTCATTTCCCCTTTTCCTTGTTAGGGTTTTGCCTGGGTTGAGCCAGGCAGGACTTGTGTGTGATGTCACAGTCTCCATGAGTTCATGTAAACATCAGAATTGTCCTACCTGGAAATCACTGTTGCCTTGGAGTCTTTCACCACTTCTGGTCTTACAGTCTGTTTTCCTCTTCTACTAAATCCATGAGCCTTGAGTGGAGGGGTTTGGTAAAGATATCACATTCCAAATTCTCTCACTCTGTGCACATTGTTGATTTGTGGGGCTTCGTGTTAGTTGCCATCTACTGCAAGATGTTTTAGTGATGGGGCTGAGAAACGTACTGAAATATAGCTATAGTATTTGTCATTAGGAGTCATTTGATTCCTATTTTCTATCTTTGTTTTATACATGAGTATTTTGCCTCTGTGTGTGTGAGAGAGAGTGAGTGCGTGTCTGTGTGTCCCATGAACATGTTCACAGAAGTCATATCCCTTCCAGCTGGAGGAATGGATGTACCATCATGTTGTTGCCGAGAACCAAGCACAAGTACTTTGCAAGAACAACAAGTGTTAACCTCTGAACCATCTTTTAATCCTGATATAAAAGCCTAAAGTAATAAAAATAGTCCCTAAAATCATCTAAAAATTGAACTTTAAGCATGTTTGTGAATTGTTATTACTCAGTTCCAATGAACCATGGTAGACTTTGCCTGCTGACAATAATTCTATGCTTTTGAAGGTCTAGAAGCAATCCATTGAAGTTATTTTGAAACTTATATGAAATATAAACTTGGGACAGGTGGTAATGGTGCATATTGTTAATTCCACTACTCAGGAGGCAGAGACAAGTGGATCTTTGTGATTTCGAAGCCAGCCTGTCCTACAGAGCAAGTTCCAGGATAGTCTCAAAAGCTACACTGAGAAACCCTGTCTTGAAAAACAAACAAACAGAACCCCCTAAAACTTTAAACTTATTAATTTATTATTAGAATTTAATGAAGCAGAATATTAAATCTGTTATTCCATATCTCTCAATTAACAGAAAAATCATAAAGTTTTGCAAATTAAATAAGTTTTGCTTTCCTTCCAAGAAACTATTAAAAACAATTACAACAGATATAAAATATTTAAAAAATAAATTATATTTGAATACAAATATTTCCCAGCATTTTTGTTTTATGTTAGTATTCTTCTCTACTGACTATGGTAGGGTGAATTGATACTTGATATTGAAGTATATGTTGTAGTTGTAGATCACACAACTAACATTTATTGCACATTGAATAAAGGCATAAAAGGACTCAGTTTTCCTGGAGTCATATGTACAAAAAATAAAAAGGAAGGGTAAAAAGAAGGAAATTGTTTACTAGAGTCAGGATTTTGGAATATAATATAGTGTTGTTTTATTTTTGATGTGCTTTTAATTGAAATAGAATTGAGCCACTTCCCGTTACTCTCTCCAGTCCCTCTTGAGGTACCCTCCCACAAACCCTCTTATATCCCCCCTACTCTCATGTTGATAGCCCTTTTTCCCTTGACTACTGTTGTTACATAAATACATACAATTGTATGTAGGTATATGCAAAAAAATCAAGCAAATAAAAGCATGTATAACTTGCTGAGTCCATTTTTGTTGTTTGTGTGTATATGGGTGGTTTCAGGGCCAACCACACCACAATGGGCAACCACTAAAGGCTCTTCCTCAGGAGAGGCTGATTCTCCTTCTCCCAGAGTCATTCATGGCCTGTAGTTCTTTGTCTAGTCCCCTTCCATGGTAACATGTCTGTTGACGTTGCTATTTTTTATTTCATAAACACTTCCCAGGCTCAGTTTACTACTGAGATTCTGTCAGTGACAAAATGAACTCTACACAGCTGTAATATTTGCATATAATTTATTCATCTCTAGATTATTTGTGACTCTTGGTACTGTGTGAATGTTGCATAATTAGTTGTAGTATTATATTTTATGGCATAATAACAAGGAAGAAAAGTCCTGGGGTCACAGGCATGAAAGGTCCAGCTTTTCAAGTGGGTCTTGGAATCCAGCCTCAGGTCTTCATGCTTGTAAAGCAAGTGCCCCTACCCACTAACTCACCTCTCTAGTGCTGAGTTTGCTTTCTTTAAAAAAGATGATATTATTGATCTTTACAATATACTTCTACTCATCCATTATTTTACTCTCTATTAAATTTTGAGGAACTGAACTATAAAAGTTTGGATTCTATATTTAAGTAAGTGTTATCCAGGTAGAAATATGAAGTGTAGGCACTGTCTTAGTTCGCTAGCAAAAATAAACAAACAACAACAACAACAAAATCAAATCACCTCTAGACAAAGTAGCAAATCCCAGTCCTAGTAAGACTAGCATGATCGTTGGGATTGAATAAGTTTCCATGTAGGTCTCAAGGTTAATGCTGTATACCTCTGCCCTTCTTCCCTACAATCTTACCGACTTCTTTTGGTGGACTCTTGGTTCGTATTGTGTTGAAGTATACCAAAGCAACGCTTAGTCAACGAGCTTCAGATTTAAAGTGGAGCTCTAACTGATGACAACCAAATTACGCAACCTCACTGAGGCACATTTCATCTGATTGAAAAGGAAACACATTTTCTTTAAGCTTTGATTTGAGAATAAAAGTGTTTAAAGGGTACTCGACAGGTGAAACCCATTCTTTTCTAACTGATTGGACACCAGTTTTGGTTTACTTGTTATCAGGACATTTGTATAGAAGCACAACTTAATGGTTAATTGAAGCTTGCTGGAAACATTGCAAACTGTATATTTAAAATCTTAAGACAGCAAGTAAGTAAGTCACATTTGCTGAAACTATTTAAGTGAACTCTTAGGCAATTAACTCCCCAAACAAAGTTTCTTTACCTTTTCATGTTCTTTCCTTTTGTTATTTGTTCTTTCTCTTCAAGTGATAATTATGTATCTATGATATGATATGTAAACAACATACTTAAACTGTGTAACCAGTAGCCCAGATGTTGAGGATTAAAAATATGTTTATAGTCATTTTAGCCAGATTATATAAGTGCCTTTAGCTAATGATTAAACAGAGCTGGTAAAAATTAACTCATGCGCATATAACTTTTAGCCCATTTGAATGTGCAGTGGCGTGTAAACAGAGATGAGGTATTTGCTTTTATAAAACTCACCCTAAGATTTTGTAACAGACCTACTTCCTCTTGAGGAAGTAAATTCTTTTGTAATATTTATTTAAGCCAAGTTTCTCAGGTCCCTGACTGTCAGACAAACCTAGTTATTTAAGAGTACTGCATATTGAAATCATAAGATCTCCTCGTCTCACCCTCTCTGCTATTTTCTGTTCTTGACGCGGAGTTGCAGGTTCTCAGCCTTCAGCATGGAATAGGAACCCTTTGGTTTGCAATGGCCTTTTCCTTTCTTTTCTGTTTGTGGTTTTATAACTATAGACCCTTATTTCCCCTATGTATAATATGCATTAATTCTGGTTGCTAATGCTGTACGGCTGTTTCACAATTTGCGTAGTAGGAAGGGGCTTAGATAACACTTAGCCCGATGTGGAACCCAGGTTAGAAGAAATTGTCAGCTCCAGTTAGCTAGGGGATGAGTAGAAATTAAAGACTGCTAGCCCATGTATATTTCAGTTGAATTTCATTATCCCATGCATCCACTTAAGACATTTAACTGCGGGATGTGAAAATGAGTTAACCTTTTAAGCAATGCTTTCCTGGGAAATATTTAAGACATTAAATATGAGGTTAAAGTTTAGTTTTTTCTTCTAATCAATCTTAAAATACCTGTTCTTTCAAATGGGTTAGAAGTCTCTGGTAGTGAATTATCAGTGTGCATTCATGGTCATATTGCTGGGCAGCACATGGGGAAAACGAGACACTATTGCTGGTGGAATTAATTAGCCCAGTCAGTATGGAGTTACTTAACTGGATCACCATTTTATCATTTACATATTTTCTTTATTAGTAAAAGTTACAAACTAATTATTTAAATAAAAAAAATGTATCTTATTAGAAGAACACTATCCTTAAAGATTAAAGTCAAAGTTGAGTTTGTTATGGTATGAGAAAAAAATTATAATTGCACCAACTGTAATTGGGATGATTTGTTTCTGTAATTAACCTGGTTAGACATGACTGATGATTTCACAGATGATTCCCAGTACATGGTGGCTATTTTTTTTTCTTTCACATCTGTCCTTGTTCTAATCAAGTTTGGACAGTGGTTTTGGTGAGGCTGTATGATTGTGGCTTCTGACATTGCTAGGAGACAGAATCTTGCAGCAAGCTCCCTGATCCTCTGACTCTCGCAGTTTGTTCACTCTTTTGTTCATTTAGTCATTCAGTTTGTGTGTGTGTGTATGTGTGTGTGTGTGTGTGCGTGCGCATTTGCATGTGTGTGAGTTACCACCAAAGGGTGTAGGTCAGAATACAACTTTGGGGAGTTATTTTTTCTTCCTACTCTGTGGGTCCTGGAGATTGAATCTGGGTCCTCAGGCTTAGTTGCATGTGCCTCTACTTACTTATCAACTTCACGGGTCCCATCTTATCTATTGAATTCACAGACCAGTCATTTTCTGCCTCATCTTCCCTCATCCCTGCTTTAAATTCAATACTTCTCATCTCTGTCTGAAACTTTGAAACACACCCCTTGTGAATTCCTCTAGAGTAGTTCATTTTTACCTACAATTCTCAAAGCTGCCGAATATTTCGTCTAAAACACAAACTTGACCATCTAATTTCCTTGTGAAGTTGTATGGTTCAGAACTTTTATGAAGCTATCCTGAAGGACAGAAGCCCTTGGTGATTATAACAAGCTTTGGGACAACCTTAGTATCAATAAAGTCTACAAAAATGCTATTATTTATTAATGTTATGTGGCTTTTCCTCTTTGGGGGGGTTTACTTTATGACTGCCTTGATATTTCCTGAGGTTGCCTTAAAACCTTACATCTGTATTCCTTCATTCCTTTGCAGTTTCGAGTACTTTTCTCCCTTACTGCCCCACCATGACTCACAGGCTAACCTTTCAGTCTCTAGTTTAAGCATAAATACTTTTCGTGTAAATGGTCTTCCTTGATAGGAAATAGGATAGCATATTTTCTCATGAACTGCTGATACTCTGTCCATATCTACTGATAGTTATCATTGCTGTGTTTACTTCTCTGCTTACCTCTAGGAGACCACATGCAAGCTAGGAGCAGGAACTGTTACTTCCTGGTCATTGTGCCCTGATAAAGCTAGAAATAGCAATAAAAACATTGGTTGACTACATAGAAAATTGGCCCATGAAGAGAGGATTATTTTTCTTATGAAACACTATTCAGTTTGCTTTTCATCATTTGGTTCAATGTTGATGCAACTATCTTTATTAAACTTTAAAAATGTATTTTAATTTATGTGTATGGACATTTTGGCTGCTTTGATATCTGTGCACTTAGTGAATACCCAGTACCTATGGAGGTCAGAAGAAGGCATGAGATTACCAAGCAACTGGAGTTGCACATGGATGTGAATCACCATGTAGGTGCTAGGAATTGAACCTGGGTCCTCTAGAAGAATACCAGGTGACTTTTCAACAGCTGAACCATCTTTGCAGCTTTAGTGATCTTTCTGTTTTCATTTTTATTGTTTTGTTTATCAGTTGACACTTTTATACAATATATTTTGGTCATATTCTTTCCCCTCACTAAATTCTTCTCACATCCTTCCTCATATTTCTACCTATCCAACTTCATATTATTTTTCTGTCTTAAACAAACAGACAAACACAAAAAACATGGAGTCAAATTTGTGTAATCATAGGACCCGCCCTAGAATGTGCCATTTATCATCACATTGAAGAAAACTGATTTTTCCCTCTCTTGAACCTATCAGTTGTGATAGATTCCTGTCTAGAGGCAGGACTTTGTGCCCACTTGCCCTCCTTCATGCTGAGATTTGTGTCTGCCTTGTGCTTGTGCAGGTCTTGTGGATCCTGTCGGTCTCTGAGTTTGTATGTGCAGCTGCCCATTGCTACTGGAAAACACTGTTACCTTGAACCTCCTTACCACCTCTGGCTTTTACAATCGTCTTGTCCTTTCTTATATAGATCACTGTTGAGGGTAGGGGTATGATGTAGATGTCTAGGTTTGGACTGAGTGCTCCAGTTTCTTACTTTCTACACGTTTTCCTATTGTGTCTCCAATCTGCTGTCTTTGCGATGACTCAAATGATGCCTAGCCAGGGGGTCTAGCAGCATGCCCTTCAGTATCTGTTTATGTGATGTTTCTTTATGTTATGCTGTGTTCTTTAGGTTTTCCCCTGAGGCCATGACTTGTCTAGTCTCAAGTTCTTGACCTTATAAATAGTGTCAATTTTGGGTTAAATCTTACAAGGAGGCTTTAAATCCAATTTAAAAAGCGATTGCTTGTCCCCGTCATAATTGTGCCACTGTTGCGCCATGGGCAACGAGCAGGCAGGTCATTATTGGAGCTCACGGCGTTCTTAGTTGGGTGAGACTGATGTTTACTTTTCTCCTCCAGTAGTGTTTACTAGCCAGGAAACGTATAGTGTTCAGTTGAGTACCAACTAGATTTCTCAGTGTTCTAGGTCACAAGAATGTGGTATGTTCAGCAATAAAGTTTTACTGTCAAAAGTTTTAGAGGGCAAAATAAAATAGTTTTGGCAATACATAGCCTATAATGCTTGGGATGTCTATTTTGACCCCCTGGGTAAAGCCTAAAAAGATATATAATCTAGTCCTGGTTCTGGGACTTTTATTTGATAGCATATAACATCTTGTTAGGGTATTGTATTCATTGATACTTCTTAGACATTTTCATTAAAATTTGTTTCTCTGGGTTTGTAATGATTTCTCTTAACTGACAAAAATATCCCAAATGAGTTTTCTTTCTTATGCTGAGAATATCTGCTGGTTGGGAGAAATTAATGCTTTGTCCCACTGCTTTAATTGGCTTAACTCAATCAACAAACAATACCTAAATTATAGACATTTTAAGTGTGGAGTATAAATATCTTGTCTTCTTGGAGAGATAAAATGAAAAGACAGACATAGAAATTGTAGAGGATCATAATAAAGTAGTCTCTTAAACTAGCTCAGAATTGAGTATAATAAAGGGTTCTTTATTTAGGGGTAGGCTCACAGATCAACAGTCCTCTGCATGAGTGGGGAACAGGAACCGAATTCAGCCACCAAAAGAGAGAGCACATGTTTCTACATCTGTTTTTATAGTACACTAAGACTATGTCCAAAGTGGTCCAGCATCTCAAAGGCCATTGGCTGAAGAAGTTCCCACAGCAAGAAATGAAATAAATTTTATGTGGCTTGAGGATTGATATGAATTTTTGTATTATTTATAAACCTGATCTCAATAAATAAAAGCTCTATAACCATATAAAATAAAAATTTAAATCTGATTAGAATGATTGTGCCCATTTGTATAGTTATGACACGCATTTCCTTGTTAAAACTATATTGTCGTTCAGGCTAAGAAACACAATTGTTTATCTCAGAATGCTTCAGAATTATGTCTTTGAATCTGAGATGCCATGATATTGTAATGTAATTGTTGTAATATGTTTTTATAGGACACTGACGAGTGCGGGTAAGGACCTGCAGGATAATTTTCTGAAGGCCCTGGCAATGAGAGAAGAAGATAATCGCAATGGGAAAGTGAGCGTGAGTACATGTTACCCCCAAATCAGCATTATTTTCAAATGCACAGTAAATACAGATGATACAGCCTGAAATATTTTCCATAAAAAGTAATTTATGTACAGGCAAGAGAGATGGCACATTAGGTGGAAGGGCTTGCTGTTACGTTAGAGCACCAGGACCCACATAGTATCCAGGGAGAGCTGACTAGTGGAATTTTATGGATCTCCATATACAGGTCACAAAATCTGTGCACCCCACACCTTCAAACTAACAAATTAATATGAATCTGCTGAATATAAGATATGACTATATTTACACATTATGATAATATGTGTGGTATTTTAGTAATCACATTTATAAAAGCAGCAAAATGATGAAAAAAAGATTCTAAATATTTTTAGTAGGGAAAATGAATGTATTTGTCAGACTAGTTGTTATCTCCCATTTGTGCTAATCCTAGATTAAATAATCTTGTTTCCTTTCAGTCATAACTGTTACCTGCAAGTTCCATAACACACTGATTTCCAAACTTGGTTCTGTGTTGTTTTCAAGGGCAACCCAAAAGATACTTTTGTGATCTGTCTTTATAGTTCTCTATTTTCTGACATCATTGCTTGTAATCAGAGGCTGTTTATTTGTTTCCTGGCCACTCAGACCCAAATAATCATATACAAGCTATATTAATTATAATACTGTTTGGCCAATAGCTTGAGTGTATTTCTATCTAGCTTTTACATCTTAAATTAACCCATTTCTATTCATCTGTGTATATCACCACAAGGCTATGGCCTACCTACCATTAAAGGCTCAGGCTGATAATTATCTCCTTTGGCAGCTTTGTGGCGTCTCCATGACTCTGCCTACTGGCGCTCTCTCTCTCTCTCTCTCTCTCTCTCTCTCTCTCTCTCTCTCTGTTTGGATTTCCCGCCCGGTTTTGCTCCGCTAAGACATTGGCCTAAATAGCTTTATTTATTAATCAATAGTAATAAAACATATTCACAGCATATAGAGGGGAATCCCACATCAATTGTTTCTAATGATCTATTTTATATACCTATGAATCTTTCCCTAGAAGAGTTTTTTTAAGTTCCTTAAGTTTTACTTGGTATACTAAATATATAATTTTCAATTGTATCTGAGTAGTCACTGGTTTGAAAAACATCATATTTTCATACTTATTGGCCATGAGAAAAATGTGTGACCATCCATTTGGTCCTTTATGTTTGCACTGAGTTGTTTTAAGGGAAGATGTAGTGTTTGAGATGATTGACGACATGCTTGGTTTGATCATTCTACATTGTAAACATGTACCCAATAACATCTTGTACCCATAAATATATGTGCTTATTTCTGACTAATTAAAAATAAAACCAAACATTAAACAATTAACTTGATAATTATTTAAGTAAGTAGCTAATTAAGGTCTTCTGATCCCAAGGGCTTCCTTCCTGTGCTCTATGCCACACAATTCATCGACAACTTGGCAGTATTCTTTCTCTTACTGCCCTCTGCCTGTCACATCTGCTTGGCCACTGAGCAGGGTCTATTCCTGCATTCAGTAGCATCAGCAGATTATAGGTTTTTTATTAGGGATCTAAAGATTATTCATCATTGGTAGGATTCTATACAATCAGAATAGTAATAGTACACTTTATAGAGTATAGTTCTGTTATATAAAATATTTTTCTATTGTATTAATATTTTTCTCTGTGCAAACTACTCATATTTTTCACAAACAAACATGAAAAAGACATAGGTTCTCCCTACATTTCTGCTGTCACAGGTTTATGTAACTCTTCTGAGTGGACAAGTAGCTAAATCATTTTTCAGATGGTAATAACCAAAGACCTCTTAATGTGATTAATGGAAAAAAGAAAAAAATGAAACATTTCTTACCTAATGAGAGTCTAATGAAAGCTATCACATTTCATATGGTGTTCCTGGTGGTATATCATGCCTTATTTCCCTCTCGATGTTGAGCATGTAAACAGCTACATGGTTGTCTAGTTTGACCTTTTAAATATGTATTATTAGAGCTGGCACAAAATACTATTTACCACTTTCCATTCATGGCCATTCAAAGAAGTCACTGTAACTGGAACAGGAAAACCTATGAATTAGTACTTTCTAATATATCCATATCCTGTGTTGAAATCTCCATGATGTGATTGTATCTGACCTATTACATCGTGTTGACATGACCGTTTCCCTCCTTTCTATCTTCAAACTTAACTAAAACATTCCCTTTTGAGAAAACAAAGGTATTAGAGGGATGCTTACTTCCTTTTTTAGTAGAGTCCATGCCTGTCTGTTGTAAACCATTGTAGAAATTACATGGTTCATGAAGTCTTGCTTTCATCATAAACAGGTTACCTCAATGCTTGGAAAATAAAATGCATACCAATTTCCCTGTGAAGTAGAAATGTAAAGTTGAATAGCTTTTTATCTTTGGATAACAATATGATATGTGGATATTAAGACAAAGGTGAAACAGAAGATGTTATGTTGTTATATTATCTATGTTTAAGTTTTGGGTTGACCACTTATTACAGCTAAAATGCATGTAGTTTTATTTTATACAGACTTAGTTTTCCCACTGACAATGTGAAGATTTTTACACTGATGAAACATTGTCATATTAAAATAACATAATGTATAAAACTCTGATGTGAAATCTGTAAGGGCCTGCAAAAGTGTGATGATGTAGACAAAGACGCTAGGCATTGTCTCTGGTGGGGCTACATGGCATCTATGACCCCGCCTCCTTCCTCCCAGCATTCACTTTAGTTTTCCCTGCTTCGCTCTGTTCTTTTGCCCTATCATAGGCCAAGACAGGTTTTTATTCATTAACCAATGGTAAGCACACATACAGAGGGAAATCCCACATCTAATTATCATAGTCAGTGTTCTCTTGCTGTGAGGACACACCATAACCAAGGCAACTCTCATAAACAAAGCATTTCATTGGAGGTTTTTGTACAGTTTCAGAGGTTTAGTCCATTATCATCATGGCGAGGAGCATGGTGGCGGGGAACATGGCAGCAAAAAGCATGGCAGCAGGCACATGTGGTGCTGGAGAAGTAACTAAGAGCTGTAGCCTGACCCATAGATGGAGAGAGTGAGGGAGACTGGGCCTGGCATGGGCTTTTGAAACCTCAAAGTTCACCCTCAGTGACACTTCCTCTAATAAGACCACATCTCCTAGTATTTCTGGTCCTTTCAAAGAGTTCCACTCCCTGGTAGCTAAGCATTCAAATATATGAGCCTGTCTAGATAAATCTAGACATACAGAGAAAACTCACTATATGTATAATAAGATGTTTATAAGCAGGCAGGTGAATTTCCCTGCCCTGCCATGTCCTCTTGCGATGGAGTGAAACCTCTGACATAAGCCAAGGCACACCCCTTCTTCCATAAGTTGTAGCAGTGTTCTGCCACAGAGACAGACTGTGTGATTAGCACAGGGGATCTGAGGGAGCTCCTGAGCTGCCTGTCGGCTATGCATAAGTATGCTGCTTATGTCAATAACGCATTAATATTCAAAATTAAAAAATATTTCATACTTGCAAGAATAAAGGACAATATTTAAATATTACCAATGATAAATTAATTGTAAATTTATCATATCTAGTAAAATGTTTATAAAGAAATAAAAGGGCAGCCAAGGAGTCACAAAACTTGGAGGTTTAGTTGACATGTCTTTTTCTCTGGGAATGAAACCCCCTCTGAAAGGGGCCCTCTTTAGGTTATCAGCACCCTTCTAGAACTCCTGCCTAGGGAACCAGTTACTATAGACTATAGGGCTGACAGCCAGAGCTGAGGAATCAAAGAGGTTAACCTGTTTTGGGTCTTTGAATCTGGAAGGAGCAGAGACATTCTAATAATCTTCCATGTAGCTTTAACTAGAATCTAATTATTAGTTTACAGCTAAGGAAACCTTAATGTAAACCTTAAAATTTGCAATGTTTATTTATGACCAAGGGAGGATGTTAGTTTAGCATAATCCTATCTGGAAACAGATCACTAATAATTCCATCCAGCAGTATTCCCCCAGAACATTGATTTATTCAGATCAATGGGTGCTGTAAGTCTGTTTTCTCTATTGTGGCAGTGGACCTGAGAAAGCAAATTTAAAAGATAGAAATCTTGTTTTTGTTCAGAGTGCAGAGGTTTCAGTCCATGGCAATCTTCCTCTGCTGTTCTGCAACTTTCATGAGGTTAAATGCACCTTAAGGCCACGACAGAGGAATAGACAGAAGGCAACAGAGTGAGTATGAGAAACAGGAAGAGGCCAGCAACCTGGTACAAGATCCATCCCACACTCACCCTCTCTAACTAGGCCCCACCTACTGCCTTCCACTGCTCCCCAGCAAGGCCATTAGATTAGGGATCTGTTTATAGGCTCATTCACTTACAACTCAGAGTCCTAAGGTCTATCATCACTCTCACTGAGTCCCCTCTGTGCAACATTGCTGCCTGTAGTTGAAGTCTTAGGTTACATTGCACATCTAAGCAGTGTTCTGTGTTCATTTGTAAAAAGTGGTTCCGTGTCTAAACCTGTTTATCTCCCATATCGCGTATAAGTGCAAATATTAACTTACAACTTGAAAAATGCTGCAAACCATGGGAAATGCAGTGCAAAATGGAATGCGTCCAGTACACTTTAAGATTATTGGATATTGCAATTTCCCTGAAACAAACATATTTTGGCTTTTAGTGTTTTATTAATTAGGGTATACTCTAACACAGAAGACATTTGCATATTACTTGCTCCTGGGGTGTGTGAAATAGGGCCAAATATACCCTTGGCTTTACTTTTGTACAATACTAACATGGTTCTTCCTCCAAATTCACCAATTGTGAGGGCAAAATGTCTGCTTGCCTGATGTTACATGAAGTGGCTTTCATATTGTGAATGATACAAAATGAGAAATGAAAATAGAAAAATACATGCGATATATTACTAAAAATGAATGAAATGTCAGTTCAGTCAACAAATAGGTTCAGCTCCTACAGGCAGGACTGCTAGGAAACTTCTGGTGAAGGTCATCTGTCAGGATGATTGGTGCTAACAATAGCAAAGGCAGCCTCCGAAGCAGCAAGAAGGACCTAAGAATCCCTTATCTTTGAAATATATAATGATTGTCACTTAACCTGATTTCAAAATTTAGTGATAAATGTGACAGAAAAACTGAGTTATAATATATGGCAGTTCTAATTTGTTGTTTGTGTTAATAGCCAAAAATATACTACGTTACAGTCAAAAGAATTTTTTTCTGAGTTTCCTTTTGGTGTAGATACTACATGCACATGTACTATATGTGCCGTCAGTGTGGTTTGCATATATGCTGCATAGTCTTCTGTATTGACAGGAAGAACATCAAAGAGGTGACTTATTAGAGCGGTTATCACTACAGGGCTTGTGTAAGTGTGACAACAGGCTGAGACCTTGGTAGCTGTCCAGCCCATGAAGATGGATGCCTTATAGTTCCCAGTTTGGTGCCCAAAGTCTGGATGATGCCTGGCATTCAGTCCACATTGGAAGGCACAAGGAGGTGATTAAGTTAGATACCTCAACATTCCTATTTATGGATGAAAGTCTGAAGGTTCCTTGCAGAATCTCTGGTATTTAGTGCATATTATAGGGCCAAAGAAGTTGTGTGGTAGGAGGGTAGTTTTCTTATATTATATGTTAATGATTAAACATAAATAATATATTACATTCATATTGTATTATATGAGATCAACAGAGGGTGGCAGCAGCTGTACCAAAAGATACATTTGTTCAGGACAAGGAAGGCAGTTTGGCAACACTGCTTGACACTCAGACATCTGCATATATGGCTCACCCTCTCTGAAAGAGCGCTCTCCCCCTTTTAAACCTTCTGTAAGTTCCCTCATAGATTCACCCCTACATGTTATCCCTAGGTAAGTACAGATCTCGTCAGTGGCAGGATTAGCTGTCAGTATCAGAAATAAAGGAATGCAGCGACAATACGGGGATCTCTTTCTTTCTTAACTATAACAAGTGGAGAGCCTACAAAGTGATCTTGATAGATAGACTATCCAGTTTACTTAGATGACACCTAACCAAGCTTCCTGTGCCTTTTAACCATGCCTGAGTCGTAAGAGGATAGATCTCAGAAGGGGAAAGTCTTTAATCATTCAGTGTGTGTATGTGTGTGTGTGTGTGTGTGTGTGTGTGTGTGTGTGTGCGCGCGCGCACACACGCACGCATGCACATATATGCCAACTGTCAGGAGCTGGTTCCCTTCTTCCACCTGTGGGAACTGGGGATCAAACTCATCTCACCATCCTGGGAACAAATGTGTCTTCCCACAGAGACATCTCATTGGCCTGCCCGAGGTCATCTGGATGTGAAGCAATATGGGTACCGACAGTTGTTCTTTTTTGACCAGTTTTAGACTCCTGGCTTTGGTATTTACGCAACTGGGTGAGAAAACAGAGGGAGTTGGCTCTGAAGCAAAGATTTCACTACAATCAAGACATAAAAGTGTTTGTGTTAATTTTTAGGGAGCCTTCAATGCATTTATAGATTGCTTTATTTCCTAAGAGATGAAGGGGATGTTTCAGAAGGCTTCTTTTCTGTCGCTGTCTTGTTTTCTCAAAACTTTCTTTTTATTTATTCTTTGTGTCTTTTACAACATGCATCTCAATCCCATTCATTTCTCCATAGCTTCATATATGCCTTTTGCCCATGAAACCTGCCCTTCAAATAAAATAAAATAAACTATAAGAGAAAAAAGAGAAAAGAAAATCTCATCATAGAAGCTGTAGTGTGACATAGAGAGTCACACAGTCAACCCCTTTCTCCATATATCTTTACTTGCAAGTGTTTATTCTTGCATGAAGCTTCCATTCTTCTCCTTCCCCACCACCCCTGATCTGCTTCCTTCATAAAGGAAACTCAATGATGGCTCCCTTGCTTTTATTAAGTGTAGCATGATTAATAAAAACCCAGAGACAAAAATTGGTGTTCAACATGAAGGTCAGAAAAGCAAAAGAGCCGTTGGCTTTTACCTCTACCTCAGTCCAAAATGGCAATCCCTCCTCCAGGAATCTCAGAATTACACTGTGCCTAAGAGCTGTCTCCTCCCATCTTATATTTCTCTCTAGTGCTGGGATTAAAGGTGTATATAACTACCACCCAGTTTCTATGGCAAACTAGTATGGCTACTGAGATTAAAGGTGTGTGTCACCACTGCCTGGGATGTAAGGCTGATCAGTTTAGCTGTTTTGCTCTCTGAACTTCAGGCAAGCTTTATTAAAATACAAATGAAATATCACTATAACCAATAGTGTTCAGTTTTGCATGGATTATTTATGATGTGATGGTTTTGCATGAAATACTTATATGTGATGTGATGATTGAAATTAATAGGATGATTACTTTCTCTAAATGGCTTCACATTTTGCTACAGCAGCTGGAAAACAAATACGATAAGATGTCACTTCAACTATTTGAGGATGCACATGTTAAAATGAGTGTAAGTTAATGGTTGGCCACTGCCGTTGGGGGCATTTCTTTGTACCCAGTCTTAGAGATGTTCTCAGGCACAATCTGCATACCACTCTGGCATCTGTAATCAGTTATTAAGTATTTATTAAGTTATCTAGCAAGGGAAATTGTACACATATTTTCTTGTGTTTTTTTGAAGTGGTAAAATTGTCCAGATTCTTGAAAATCTATTTTGGGAGGAAAAGTGTCCAGTTCCAAATACTTTGATTCGGGGGGTTAAGTGGAGTTGGCACGAAACCCAAGACTCTCTACGTCTGACCCCTGGTAAGGACTGCCATCACAGTTCCGGGTCTCTGTAAGTCTCTAGAGTGGGGAGCAACAGAGGGACTGCAGGATCTCCTGTCATTAGGTTGTAACCAGAAGAGAGCAGAGAGGGGCTGTAGGGGGAGGGGGCAGAGGGAGGGGCAATGGGAAAGAGACTGATCCTTGTTTGATTCCAGTTTCATCACAAGTAATAGCGTCTTGGAAGTGAACGGGGCAGAGTTCGTCTTGTTTTCCAGCTTTCCCATGTGGCATTCTCTTTTGCACTCTCTCTGACAGATGGCCACTCAGCCTCTTCCTAAATAGTTTACATATTTTCAGTGATAGGAAACTCATTCCATTGTAGGTTGTCTTTTCCATTTTGGCAAGTTAGAATTAGACTGTAAATGGCATTTATTAACTTTGGTCCTTTTAAAGTTTTATTGCTCATTTTTATGCTAAAAAGAGTAATTCTTTCTGTCATTATTTAAGCCTTTGTCATTCTATGTAACTTATTGGTAGTCCCTAGATTTTACTATTTCTTGAAAAAAGTACTTCATTTAAAAACTCAAGGTGTAGCCTACATATTAAACTATGGAACTCCTAAGTGTGTATAAATGGCTGTAGTTGATGAATTGCTAAAAAAAAAAAAAATTGAAGCAGCTCTCTGGTCACTCTCCAGCATAAGAACTGGAACCTTACTGACAACAAATGAACCCCACATGGGCTTCTTCAGTCATGACTGCCCACATGTGCCCCTTCAGTCATGACTACCCCACTCTCAAAGGCGTTCTCCTTCTGCCAAGAAAGCCATTCCACTCTGTCAGCTTCGAACTCTTACAAATACAATGATATTTTATGTCTTCTGTCACCAAATATTTCGTTTGTGAGAATCACCATGTCATTGAATGCAGCTGTGATGTGTATTATTGCATTTGTTGGATTTTTAAAATTTTATAATACTGAATAGAATAACGGAATCTTAATGTAACGCAATTTATTTTTTTCCTCTGTGGTTAAAACATTTTATGTCCTACTTAAGGTATATTTCTATACCCTACTTTAAGTTATATATTCTGTCTTACTTAAGTTATCTCAGAATCACTAATATGTGCTCCCCTTACATCGTATTTACCATTTGGATATGTGTTTACCCGAGATGGCTGCTATCATGTGGCGTGAAGTATCAGGGCACGTGGAGAGTCATTTGCACATTTCTTCAGTATATAGAAGCAAATATAGATACGTGAAGTTCGATTTCAATGTATCAGTCTAGGTAGAAGTTGAAACTTGAATTTCTAGGATATAATGCTGCCTAATGTGGTGTGGTTGCATGTTTAAATGTGGGCATAGACTGAGGAGAGGAATTCTGGTTAAAGCCAGAGGCACTCAGTCATATCACCCCAAACTAGACTTGGTACTTTGTGGCATGGTAATGTGTTAGACAATGTGCTGTTATTGAATAGAATGTGTTACAGTTTCTGATGATCCAGATATTATTTTAAATGGCCTATCCTATGATTGCAGTCATTGATTACATTGCCTTACGCTATGCTATAATTAATGGGTATTTTAAATTTAGAATTATGGTGAACTGAGTCTATACGAATGATTAAAGGTCATGTCCTATTTTTTCTGGTCCAATGGTATCAATTTGAAGGCTAGAATTTACATTTTATCTCACTAATTTTATTGAGTTTTCATCTTATTCAGGTCACTTGTCAGGCTATCAGGATACTCACATTCAAAAATAGTTCATTCAACATCATAATTATCTCTATCTGTGCACTCAGTGTCAGAAATTTTGATAAGCAAGTGACCGATGTTCAGTGCTGGATACTTTAGGGTCATCTTTCTCTACATCCCTGTTTAGGGTCTGGAGGTGGGGCTTATATTTTGTCATAGAAATTTGTTTCCAGAGAAGATTTATTTTACCTCTGTGTAAAAGACTGTCCAAAGGAGAGTGTGGGGTAAGTCCAAATGTCTTATTTTGGCCTTGAGCCACGTTTACTGTGAGAAAATAAAAGCTCATGAAGTGTAGCATTCCTGTACCAAAATATGGAAACCAGAAACCAAACTAGGTGTGCATTTATTCTGGCTGAAGTCACATTTTGTTTAAGGCATTATGCAGGCATGATGTGGACTAGGGATCCGTGTTGTGTCTTGTTAGTTCTAATCTCTGCCTGGTTCTTTACATTTCTATTGAATGCAGAGTTCTTTGTTTCCAGGACTATGTATTTCCACTTTAAACCCTGTGATTCTACTCTCTTGATATACCTTGGATCACTACCAAGATGCCCGCTTGATTCTGCCTCCCAAGCAGCGGCTCCATTTTCATCTTCAACCTTTTGTATTTTACACTTATATCCTGTGAACCATTTTTTTTCTGATCTAATGTTGGGAATGAGAGACTAGAACATGCAATCCAGCTGGGGTTAAGCTGTGTTGTTTGGGTCTAGAATAAAATTCCCTAATCATTACTGCTACTGTGTGTGACTTATTAGTTTGTCTACAAAAATAGAACTTTTGAATGTTTTAGAATGATTATTGAATGATTTAAAATCATGTTAATAATGAATACAAATTCAAAACTCTCTTAGTTATACTTTTTGATTGTGTTGTGAATTTTATAAAAAAGTTCTAAAAAAAAAAAAAAAGAAACCCAAAAAATCCTATTGCTCCTCATCTAGCAGACTACTACTGTTACATCCTCAGGAAGTCTTTCAGGTGTGAAAATTGTGTTTCGAGTGTAAGGGTTCATTTATTCCTAAAACACTACCAGTAGTGTTTTTACAAGGCATGTGACTAAATCATAATATGTGCTTTAAGCAGTGAAGTCATGAAGGTTGTTGACTATCAGTAGGAAACTTGGATGCTATACAGTTGATTTTGGGATCTGAGAAAGAAAAAACTAAAGCTCCCTAGATCTCAAAGGGAAAACTTAAAAATCCATGAATAATAAGCAGAGAAAATATTTTAAAAGGCAAGGTGTCAAATACCTATGACATCAGTTTAATATATATGATCCAGACTTATATATAGCACATTACCAAGACTCCAAGTGACCTTGGCGGCCGAATGAAGGCCATATTTTTGAAAAACCTGAGTTGTACTGAAGCAGTTGCTGAAGTGGGGTAAGCACAAATAAGCTTTCCTTCCATTCGGTATATAGAACATTCCCCCACCTGTTGGTTTTTCCTTACACAAACATATTATCTGATATAACCAATCCAAAGAAAATGTTCTGTCCCAGCGCATGAATGAAATCCCCTCTTACTGCCCCTTTGCTAAATCCTGGGGATTCTGATGTAGTTAGGGCTCTTATATCATATTCATGTCACTTTTGGAACCACTTCAATGAGTGCCCAGAATTATTTCCAAACACTTAATTAGCTTCTGTTTAAGCCTGCTTTCTCTATTGCAAATGGGAGTTTGTTTTCCATATGCAAGTGTATTATAATACAGACTGGAAACCATGGGCTGGCATGAAGTTTTATATGAAGTCAGCTTTAGTCTTAAAACCTTTGATAGATATACAAAATTAAGAACATTACATAAAATTTGTGCCATGGCCCTCATGAAAATTCTTTCATACTGTGATCATTTTCTGATAATTAGATATGGACTTATGGTATGCTAAAGATAACAGTCTCTGCAACTGTGCCTCTGATTCATATATGAGTTGTGGTACTAGAAGAAGAACGCAGGTGAAGCCTTTGTTCTTTGTTTCTGTTGTGGAGTGACAGTGGCAATGGCATCCACTCAGTGAACTTCAGGATGTCTCAACTAATTTACAGTTGTGTGATTGATGTGCTATCTATATTTATTGACTGCTTAACAAATAGTAGATATTAAGAAATACTAAATTATATAAAATAGTAACTCTCTCAAAAATAACTGAATAGACTTTTAAAATATAGTTGCTTTTAGTTTATAAATGATGAAATTGGGGCTCAAACAATGTGATAGATAGAGCCTTACATCCATCTTAACTGTCCTTTAAACAAAAGCAGTCAGGATTTTAATATCACTATTTTATTGTAAGCTGGGTTTTCTCTGCCTCTCCCCATCCCACAGCCGCTTCCAAGTAATCACCCAGAAGTGATTGGCCTATAGTTCAATCACTATACATTACAGAATGTTTGGCCTATAGTTAAAGCTTATTATTAACTAGCTCTTACATTGAATTTACCCATTTCTATTCATCTATGCATTGTCATGAGGTCCTGGCTTTTATAGGTCTGCTGGCATCTTGTTTTGTGGGCAGCTGGCTCGACTTTCTCTCACTCAGCCCTTCATTTTCCCTGTATCTCCATTTGGCTTGCCCACCTGGCTTTATTCTACCTTGTTACAGACCAAATTAAATTTTATTATCTACCAATAAGAGCAACGCATACTCACAGCACACAGAAGGATTATCCTACAGCACTTTATTACTTGGCATTATTAAAAATCTGAACTTCTATAATTTGTTTTGTCTAAATGTTGAGTATAAATGAATTGTGTATTTCTTAAATTTCCTTAGTTAATAAACTGTCCTTGAATATGCATACCATGCTTTGCGTATTACTTTTTACAACTCTGATTTAAATTTGCCTTCAATTGAAAAGTATCTAAAATCAAATGTAATGAGAAGTTGATCTTGACTCTTAACCAGATAACGCTACACTGGAAGAATGGCTGAGGCTCCAACTAACAAGCATTAGATTTAGATTGATGAGACAAATCCAGATGGTATTAGTGGCTAATCTCTGCCTTCTCTTGGTGGCTCAGTAGAGTGCTACCTTAGCAGGTCTGAGTTGGCCAAAGGGAAGGGCAGCACACTTTCTAAAGAGACTGTTCTCTGAGGAGGAAACTGTTGTAACAGAGCTTTTTCTTCTCTCGGCACTATAAAGGTATGGGGTACCGACAAGGCTCCTCCCTCTAGAATGTTGGCCATGTATGTGCACCCTCTTCTGGTCAGGGGTGTAGATAATGTGCACTATACTGCTTTCTGACTCAGTGTAAGATCCATACTGTAAGACCTGGCAGTGTGTGGTCCATAATCCCCATTCACACAAATGTTTAAGCAAATTGTCATATAATTTTAGGAGCAAGAGTATCTTCCATTGTGGTGCCAAAGCTAAAAATGTCAGAAGCAAAGACTTATAGATTGACTAAACTAGACTGTGTTCTGTTAAAAATCCCTAGAAGTCACATGAACACAACAAAAGTCAAATGTAAACATAGTGCTAGTATAATTTACATATCACCTTATTTTCTGCCATTGCCATGACAGAAAAATAGGCACAGGAATGAATGGATTAAAAAATGACCAAATATCCAGTGATGTCTATAAATATATGACATAAAATACCAAAATAAAAATAACACTTGGACATAATTTTGTTTCTCAATTCAAAAATTTTTGAGAATTCACAGTTAGAAGCCTTTGGGTAATCTCTTCATCTGTAATTGGGGAAATTTTGTAATCGCAGAATGTGGAAGACTGACATAAGATGATTTTCAAGATCTTAAGGGTAGCCCAGACCTCAGAGTGAAACCCTGTGCTTGAAACACACAATGGGGAAGGAATAATCAGAACACCTTATGGACATGTATGAATAGTGGAGGAACAAAATTAATCAGTAAAAAAAAAACAACAAAATTAATCAGAAAAAAACACCAGAAACAAACAAGATTGGTAGCAACCTAAATTCTAACAACACAGAATTAATATAGTAAGTGATTTAATAATGTGTTAGAACATTTATAAAACTATTGATAAGGTTTCAATCAAATCAGTGATGCTTTAAAACATTGTCACATAAAAATTTTAAAAAAGACATTCAAACTATAGATAACCATAGCAGTGTATAGTCATGTTTTTTCATTTCAAAAGAAAAGACAGAGAAGGTTTGAAAGACCTTAATCTTATTCTGTTATTGTCTTGGTATTAAAATGTGACATCAGAAAAATTTATGTTTGGAAACAGTCATGAGCTCAGGCCTCCTTCATTTGTTAATGGCAAATTTTTGCTCATGTGAACCTAATTATTGATTAAATATTCTTTGCATTTTCAAGATAACATGGTCAGTAAATAATTCAAGAATAAAATCACTCCACTTCTCTGTTAATTTTAATCGAACGTGGTTATTCTCAAAGGATCCTCCTCACAGGGATGAACAAACTGGGATTATGTCTGTCAGTGGAGTAACAAGACTGTAATGTGGTTTTTTTTTTTTTGCATTTTTCTTCTGTCCTCCCAATTTTAACATGATATATTATTTCAAATGGTTACAGATAAAATGTTCACTCAAAAACAGAACATGTGAAGAAAATTGCATTTTGTACTCAGATTTAGAGATTGTGAAACCTGTGTTTTTCTGTTGAAGCCATTATCCTCAGAATAATCAGAATTAGTTCTTTCAGGTGCTTGCCAAAGGGGAACCAGACTGGTCGTTCAGGTGTTCAGAGCACTGCTCTCTTCCAGAAGACCTGAATGCAATTCCCACAACCCACAACGTAGCTCAAAACTGTAACTCCAGTTCCAGGGAACCCAATGTCCTCTTTTGACCTCCTCAAGCAGCGGAAATGTAGTGCTGCAGAGATACACACATAGTCAAGCATGAACACTGATTAAAGACAAAGGGGTGGTGGGAAAAGAGGAAGAATTTGCCCTAAGGAAGTAAGGATTGAAATCTACAAAAAAGAAACTTAAAAGTTTCTATTTGAAAAACTAGGATTTTAGGAGGAGGAAATAACATTTAGTCTGAGGAGCTAAAAGTATCTATAGAAAATCGTAAAAATTGAAGGGCAAAGGATGAAAAACAATGAACCAACATGGCAGCCTTTACACCCAGCACTAGTTTACCTAACTGCCCATAAAACAATTGGATTTGTTCTTAACTAAATATAAGACCTAATGGAACTACAGGAAATAGTCTAGTACCTCATTTTCTTGCCATGTCTTGACTTATGTGCCAAGTCATGACAGGTAAAACTCAAAATGTATCTTATGAAACCCCAGAACAGGAATAATTTACCTAAAAAGGACTTCTCACATCACCTTCCAAAGTGTAGCCTTGTTATGGGCCTAAAGAAATGCTTTCTTTTATGACGTTTCTAGATAGTATCATGAATAGGTATGTTGCACAGGCGGGTGGCTCACAGTCAGGTTCATGTAGGCATATATAAAGATATGTGACTAAAAGCACAATGAATTTATTAGGATCAAAATTATAGAGAGAAGATGGGACCAACATATGTCAAGATGAATGCAGGAAAAACAATTGAACACCAAAACGATCACACTGCATATCACAAAGGTCATCTTTCGTGGTGGTCATGTTTGGCTTAAACACTTGCCTTAGAGATCAGTTTGATAACAGAAGGAAAATTTTAATGTTAGAAAGATGGAAGAAGAATGAAGTAGAGGAGAATTTAGAACTGACCAAAGAATGGGAAAGAAAGAAAGGAAAGGAAGCTAAATTTGGAAAAAGTGTTCATTTTGCCCTGGTGTGATCACGTGTTTTGCCATCAATGCAAACAAGGCTCAGAGGTAAGTTAATTTCTGTCACAAAGAAGAAAATTAAATCTAGTTTTCTTACCAAAGCTATATAAAATGACGATGTTATAAGAGAAATGACTGTAATTGTACTTGTGATTGCACGGATAAAGTTCACTCCTGTTTTGTATTTTGGATGTTCGATGATTTGCGTGGAGAAGATGCGTCCGTGCAGACACATTTTCTTTCAAACATCCTTTCAACCAGATGCACAATACAAATGTCTGTAACATTATTTTCCAAAAGCAAAAAGTAGCCTAATGGGAGGAGAAGGAAAATACCAAAAATGATTTTCCTAAAGTGTTTTTGCAATAACCATTTTTCCTTAAACATTAGAGAAATTACACTCATACATCTTACTCTGACTACAGACTGGAAAACTGAAAGCCTAGGTTATACAGCCAAGAGGAAATGATTATGAAATGCCCTTGCTGACATTCCTGCATCTTGTCAAAGACAAGAAGCAGAAACTAATGTCAGGAATGTGTTTTCAACCCAGGTTTTTAACTCTTGGTATTCGTGAGTTTAATCTGAAGAAGACGTGTTTGCTTCTCTGAAGATAAAGAAAGTTTGCATGTCATTTAGAATTCATCATCTCATTACGCCAGCCTCCTCATTTTACTTTAGCTCTATTTATTAGGAACTAATATCTCTGATGAACACCAGAATATCTGATCTAGACCCTCCTACTATTGCTTACCATTTTAATAATACTTTAAGTTCGCTATTAAATTGTTTATTTATTTTCTCTGCCTCGTGTGTGTGTGTGTGTGTGTGTGTGTGCATGCCATGGTGCTCATATAGAGATCAGAGGAAATATTTTAGGGTTTCTTTTTTTTAAAATTTATTTAGTTTTTGAAGATTTCTGTCTCTTCCCCGCCACCACCTCCCATTTCCCTCCCCCTCACCCAATCAAGTCCCCCTCTCTTGTCAGCCCAAAGAGTTCCCAAAGAGTTCTGTGCCCTGTGGGAAGTTCAAGGATCACCCACCTCCATCCAGGTCTAATAAGGAGAGGAAATTTTGTAGGAATTTGTTTTCTACTTCCATCATGTGAGTTCCTGGGATTAAACTCAACCCTTCTATGTGTCCTTCCTCTTTCTCTCTTTGAAACTCAGGCATTTTTCCCTTTGATTATTGTTATATGGGCACAAATATTCATTAACATATAACTGCAACCCACTTGATCAGTATATATTATTTGTATCTCTGTGTTTTTAGAACTGACTATTTGGATTGGATAACCAGTTGGTGTGTTCATCCCTGGGGAAGAATTTTCTTCTGCTCAGCATTCCTTAGTTGCCTGTAGTTCTTTGTCAAGCGTTGAGCTCTTATGAGTCTTCACCTTACCACCCACAATACTCATCAAGGAAACTTCTCTTTGCAAACAAGACAGAGACCACCACAGAAAATCCCACCCAATAAGCAGTAGAGTTGTGTAGTGCAGCCCCAACTGACATATCTACAACATAATCCTGTACCTATGGCTCAGGGAGCATTGCAGAAGACGGTCAGAAAGAATATAAGAGCCAGAGGATCAGGGAGTTTGATGTTGAAATTCTATCTCCTAGTTCTGTCAGAAGCTACACTGTGAAGTCTCATTAATGATTATTTTTAATGTACTGAGTACTTTAACAAAATTAATCATTCTCATAATTTTGTATACATTTATTGATTGAATGCTTATAGTTTTTAGTGAAGGAAAGCTTTACCAGACCACATGAAATCTTCTTAAGGAGATAGAAGACTAACTGCCTGCCTGTGTGTGTGTGTGTGTGTGTGTGTGTGTGTGTGTGTTGTGTACAGATGAACGTCTGCCTACATGCAGTGGTCAGAGATGTATATCGTGTATTTTCCTCTATCATTGTCCACTTTATTTTGTGAGACAGCATTTCTCATTGAACCAGGAACTTACTGATTCTGCTCGACTGGCTGGCCAGGAAGAGCCCATGGTTTTCCTGACTGTAACATCGAGAACTGAGCTTATTGGTGTGTGTAGCCATACCCACACCAGTTTTCTTCACAGGTGCTAGGGATCTGAACTCAGAGACTCATGATTCTACAGCAAGATCTTTATCCTCTAAACCATATCTCCAGCCCACCTTACTTCCCATGAGCCTCTCGTCCTGTATCTGTGAGGAATCAGTGATGTTCCTAGCTATTCCAGCGAGTGAGTGAATAAATGAATGGCTGAGTGAACTCAAGAACATATGGGTTAAGCAACAAGTAAATCTCTGTTTGAAATTTTTTATTTAAAAGTTTTTCTTTAACTTTACATACCAACCACAGGTATGTAAACTCCTCCCTCTGCTCCTCTAGCTTCCCACCACGCAGCCCCCCATCCATTCCTCAGAAAGCGTAAGACCTCCCATGGGTAGTCTACTAGGTCTGGCAAATCAAGCTGAGGCAGGACAAAGCCCCTCCCCCTGTAAATCTTAATAACAACTATAAATTTTAAAAGTGAAAATCTTATTCTTTTCTCTCATTGCCTCACTCTGTGACAAATAACATCTCATAAATCATTCCAATATATTTTATTTCCAAAGATAAACAGTAAACACTACAGTAATAAATATATAGTGTGGGTACTGATTTAGAAATCCAATATTTCTTCAAATTAAATTAAAATTAAAAATGCAAATGTCCTTTACCACATTTTGCCTGATTGATTTACATTGTGCCAGTGTGTCTACCGCTTACTTTTTCTGTGTAGCAATGTATCAATGAGCTTGTTATCTGTTCATGTAGATCTGTCTCAGTCTTTTTAAAAGCTTTGTAATATTTCCTGATGAAAGATCATTAACTTTTTAATCCATCCCATAGATAATTAATGAAAAAATTCCCTTTACTTTTGCTGTTGCAATAGTTTACTATGTATACCTTCCTCTTGAGTGAGATTTTATGTGCAATGAGTTTTAGTGTATTTTTACACTTAATTTATGATAGTTTTTGAATGGTTTTGATAATTATTGTTTGGAATTTCTGTACTTGCTACATAAAAGGCTTGGAATGAGGAAAACCAAAGGGGAACGAAGTCAGGTTAGGTTTTGGAGAAAAATGGTTCCTTAATATAAATGAAATGTAAAAGTCACTTATAAATACTATTTTCACTCATTTTCTATTTTGCCTTTAGAAAATCACCTTAAATTGTACTTTTCTAGAAGTAATATAAAGATATAATACTTAATATTTTTTCTGTGTAGCCCTATGTTGTAGGGGGCTACTTGTTTGTTTCCCAGCTACCCAGACTCCCGAAATAATCGCACAGAAACTATATTATTTAAAACACTGCTTGGTCAATGACTCTAGCATATTCCTAGCAAGCTCTTACATATTAAATTAACCCATTTCCATTATTTTATATTTTACCACGAGGGTCATGGCCTACAGGCAAGCTTCCAGCTTCCAGCTTGTGTCTTTCTCCTCTATTCGCTCCATGGCATCTCATGACTCTGCCTTCTTTCTCTCGGCATTCAGTTTAGTTTTCCCCACCTAGCTCTACTCTACCCTATCACAGGCAAAGGCAGATTTTTTTTTATTAATTAACCAATAAAAGCAACACATATACAAAAAGACTTCCCACACCAGGCCTTTGTTATCCTAAATTATCAACCACATTAAAAATGTTTTTATTTGGTCATATGGAATAATAAAAAACATTATAAGGGTAGAGAGAGTGTTCATATAGAATAATAAAATCATTATAAGGGTAGAGAGAGTGTTCATCATTGCAGCAGATGTCCAGTTACTCAACCGTGCTCAAAGCAAGAAGGTCCAGGTACTGCAATATATCTATAATCCCAGAACTAAGGAAGTTGAGGTAACAGAACCACAAGTTTGAGGTCAGTCATGGCTACTTAGTGATACCCTATAATGCCATATTAAAACCTAATACATTAGAAAATTCCTAAAGCATATGCATATATAAAATGAATTTAAATGGAGTTACCATATAATGAGGGACACAGTGCCCCAACCAATCATTATTTGCTATCAAATAAAATCACCAGTATGGAAAATTGTTTATAGCTTCTCCAGTCATTGAATAAAACAGTCCTATAGAACCGCCCAAACATTACAGACTATTGTCATTCCTATTGGTTATTCTCTACAACCTGATGGTAAACCCTGGTTGCTGAAGGCACTGTTGATTTATGGCTCAGAATGTGAGAAAATAGAGGTGGAATTCAATGGAAAACTTTACCCTACTAACTAGTCTTCAATGTGCTGGAAGATTCTCTGCACACTGCCATAGAGAAAATGAATCATCATTCTCACCTAGCCACAAGCTACAACAGCCACCTGCCTACAAGATCTACCCCTCTGGTGGAGAGATGGATAAATAAGATCAAGGATGTTTGGTACAGTCTCAAAAAATTGTATTTTATGTTTGCATAAAATTATACATACATATCCCCCCTCTCTCCTTTCTCTCTCTCTCTCTCTCTCTCTCTCTCTCTCTCTCTCTCTCTCTCTCTCTCTCCTTTTCCCCCAATCTCGTGTATGTGTGTGTGTGTCTTAAACTTATGCTATTTGGACTGACATGCTTCCTATGGTAAACAAAGACTGTTCTTTCATTTTCCTGCTGCTCAGACCCAAACATTCACACAGAAACTATATTAATTACAACACTGTTTGGTCAATGGCTCAGTTGTATTCTGGGTTTGTCTTTATTGCATGTGTATATGAAATTATTTTATGACCAGGAGCCCTTTTTGTCTATTTTTAAAATGCTAAGTAAGCTTGGCTAGGACCCACTCCAAGGTACTGCCTGGTGGCTCCACCCAGTCCAACATGGCGGAGATCCTTTCACTGCCCCTGAGACTGCTGGGTGGGAGCCATCCTCAATCCCTCAACTGTGGTGGTAACCAGTTGGCCTCTGCTGCCACCAAGTAACTTGCTTCAAGCCACCCACAAACCCCATTCAAGTGCTCAGCCTCCTGAAAGAGCCAAAGTTAATGCTGGCAGCACAGACCAGGAAGCTGCCATTTTATATGCTGAGTTAGTAGGTAAGCCTTTCCTTAATGGAGCCGTGGCACTCGTGTTCTCTGCCAGCAAACAGAGCCCATCTGGAAAAAAAATATGCCAGCTACCAAGATGCCATGGTTAATACCGTTCTTTTGTATCTAGAATTCCTTTCCAGACGTTCTCAGGTTTTGCATGGAGGTCATCAGCACATGTTGGCACACCAATCTGTTGGTGGAGGCTGCTTGTTCATTTCCCAGCCGCCCAGACTCAAAATGATCACACAGAAACATCATTGATTGCAATACTATTTGATCAATAGCTTAAACTTCTTATGAACTATCTCTTACATCTTAAATTAACCCATTTTTATTATTTTATATTTTACCATACGGCTATAGTGATTTACTGGTACCAGCACACAGGCATCTTTCTCCTCTGGTGGCTACATGGCATCTCCCTTTGATTCTGTCTGCTCTCTCAATATATCTCTTCCAGCCTGACTGTATTCTGACCTGCTATAGGTGGAAGCAGCTTCTTTATTAACCAATGATAATAAATCGTATTCATAGCATACAAAGGAGAATCCTACATCAGGATCTTAGCACCCAAACAAAAGCCAACCAAATACAGAAATTGAGGCAAAGAAAGTACAAGACAGGAGAGGAGAAGATATAGACATAGTATAGACATAAAAAGTGGGAGAGTGTCTTAATTTAGGTTTTTATTGCTGTAAAGAGACACCATGACATGGCAACTCTGATAAAGAAAACATTTAATTGGGGTAGCTTAGTTTTTAGTCCATTATCATCATGGCAGGGAGCTTGACTGAATGCAGACAGCTGAGGTGCTACATATTACAAGCAGCAGGAAGTCAACTGATTGTCATACTGAAGAAAACTTGAGCTAAAGAAACCTCAAAGCCTACACCCGCAGTGACACACTTCCTCCAACAAGACCACACCTCCTAATGGTGCCACTACCTTTGGGGATCTTTTAAACTATCATATTGCACACCTTTGCCCCACAAAGAGTGAATTGTAATAAAAATCAAAGTCAGCTGTAAAGATATAAGTATTTCCTGACTTCAGAAACATGTAAATTTTCAGAATGCCATGGGCATTAGTGACATATTTCTACTTGGCCAATGCCTGTGAAGAGAAAGCACAGGAAGGGCATACGACTGGAATATGAAGGGTTGTTTGATAATTGTTTTATAATTTAACCTGCCAATAAAAATGGGGAATGTGTCATGGTAAGGAGAAGTATGTCTTTTCTATAGCCTATTGCAGTGGGAAAAGATAATTACAGTAATGATTCTCTCATGATGGACCACCTTGGAAATTACATTGGTCTAGGAGCCCACACAATAAGACAATAGGAAGGGTAGCAAAGGAGCTTACTACGATTTTTTGAGTGGATATGAAGCATGTCCTAACAAAAAATTCTTTTAATATTTTCATATTTAATTTAATATATTTAGATACTTTTATTAAATATATCATTAAAGATACACTATCTTAATTTTATAATCATTTACAGGTGTCAAACAAGTAATTTATGAATGATATAAACTTTTGTTTTTTTTTTCATTTTGTTGTATCATTTCCATACCTTTGTCTCTTGTCCTCTCAAGTACTTGAAAGCACATTCATGAAAAAATACCTGAACTTCAAAAATCAACATTGCCTGTACATGTTTGTGTTGCTTATCACTGTTGTTAGCATCGGTATGATTGACTGATAGATGGCCCTAAAGTACCAGCCAGCAGCAAATGGGCTTGAAGAAGGAGGGCTCCTCAAGGGGGAATAGACCTCGCCTGTGGATTTCCTCACTCGGTTTATTGAAGCTAAAGCAGCAGGAGCCTCATGCTGCTCAGAGCTCAAAGAGGGAACTGACAGAAAGTTCAGCTCATGGAAAACTTTCTCCTACAAGTAAGAAAAACATTCTGGCTTCGTCCTGCGCATACATTCCACCCCAAGGCTTCTTGCTACTGTTTTCCGAATTACTCACGGGCTTGATGAATGACAGTCACAAGCAGTGTTTTTACTGCAATGTACAGGTGTTGCTATTTTCCATGATTTTCTTGGAGTAAGTAGAAGGCTTTCATGCTGAAAAAAAAAGTGTTTTGGATTTAATAAAAGAACTTCAAATTCTACTTTTGAAAATTCTATATGTTGCCTATCCCTTGGCTCTAATTTTCTAAAATAAGTTTGTTTAAGGAACCTGTCTTCCTTGGCATTGATAAAAAGCAGATGTTGACAACTGGATGAGGCTAGCAGGTTTTAGTGAGAATAAAGAGGAAAATATGCCAATGCTGTTGAGGGTGAGAAGTGGGCTTAGAATACACGTGGAGAACAGTGAAGCTTGTGGTGTGTTGTGTGTGTAAAGAGAGACTATGAAGAAAAGCAGATGAAATGAAGAAAATGTTGCCTGAAATATTGCCTAGAGGCTTAGTATTACTCGTATTTAATAAACATTTAATTGGACGTTTAAAAGCCTTAATTTCTTTTCTAAAGAAAAGTTTATCTATTTAAATCCAGGCTACAGTTTCCCCTCTCTCCTCTCTTCCCAGTCCCTCCCCCAACCCCTCTCTTCCCAGCCCTCAGTCCGCTCCCCCTGATTAGGAAAGGGCAGGTCTCCCCTGAGTATCAACAAAACATGGCTTATCACATTGCAGTGGTACTAAGCCCCTCCCCATGTATTAAGGCTCAACATATGTACCTGGTCTGAGGAGTAGGGTCCCCAAAGAAGGGCCTTAATATCTAAGACTATAGATTCAGTCCTAGAACCTAGGATAAAGCACGGAGTATGGATAAATTCCTTGGAAACATATTTGAACTCTGCACTATATTCACAATTGCCAGGTTTAAAAAATAATCCACATTATGTTAAATAATGTTACTTTTTCAAGTAGGACTCATTCCTTATACATTTTTACAATAGCAAACTAAAGTGGTCTGAATAAATTTCCCAGGTATTAAAGGGTTTTTTTCTGTGATGTTAATTAGCTAAATTGAAGAATACTGGTAATTATAGTTTGATGTTCATGCAAATATTTCTAAGATCTAGCCATTATGCTAAAAAAAATATCTTTGGGAGGTGGTGTGCTTTCCTTGTAAAATTATTAGAAGGTTTGGTTTCTGTAACCTGTTAAAGAGCAAAGGTCATTAGTGCTTTATAAAAACTCAAGTACATTGGCTGAATATTTGTATAGCACCATGAGTTTTCAACAAATCAAGCGTAAAAAGTACAAATCCCATTATAATTAGCTTTTTTTGCTGTTGTTGGTTTTTTGTTTGTTTTTGTTTTTTTGTTTCTGTTTTTGTTTTGTTTTGTTTTAAAACAGGGTTTCTTTTTGTAACAACCCTGACTGTCCTGGAACTCCTTCTATAGACCAGGCTGGCCTTGAACTCACAGAAATTCACCTGTGATGTTTAACAGGGCATTTAGTGTTTACAACTTTCCTCATTTTTATTTGACACTTGTAGAACTCACTTATTTCCTTCCTTGCTTCCTTCCTTCCTTTTGTCCCTTCTGTTATGTAGCCCAGGCTGGTCTTGAACTAAAACTTCTGCTTCTGCTCCCATCAAGGGCTAGGATTACAGGTGTTTTTACAGCGTACCAGGCAACAGTTATTTTTATGCATCTATATATTTAGAGCTATGTTTTATTTATATATATATATAAACATATATATATATATATATAAACATATATATTCTGGTGATAACTGACCTATCTATAAATTTGAACTTTTTATACCATATTATATTTACTTCTCTGATTATTCTCCTAATGGAATTTGTATGCCCAAAGCAATAATTTTACTTAACTAGTCTATAAATAACTCTCAAAATGACAGAGGAAATAGAAGTGTATTTTAAAAAAAGTGTTTTGGTAATTGTACCTGGCACATTTGACCAATAGGACCTTCCTTAGGATATTTTAACTTAGTGAATAATGTTCATTAAGGTCTATAGACTTTTAGGTAATTTACACACTTACTTTCATAGTTTAAGGTAGTTTTATTGATGAACTATACTCCAGTTCCCCTTTTTCTCATGTTTTGTTTTGTTTTATCACATCCAAAAGTTTTTAAATTGAATAAAAGCCCTAATAGGAACAAATAATCCCAACAAAAAGCAGAGGAAATTATTTTATTAATTATTTTTCCTGTTGTTGTTACCAAATTCCTGCCAGAAACACTTAGAGGAGGGAATGCTGCTGTGAGCTCATGGTTTCAGAGGGTTCAGTTTGTATAGCAGGGAGAGCTGGCAGAACACAACATTTCACGTGGTGGAAGGCCAGTGGTCAGACAAATGCTGGAGGCAGCTTTCCTGGCCTTCCCCATGGAATGTTGCTGCCCACATTCGGGACAAGTCTCCCGCTTCAACCAAGTCTCTAGAAACTTTCTCAAGAACGTGCCCAGAGCTGCGTATCATCAGTCACCGAGGTAATCATGAATCCAGCCAAGCTGGCAATGCAGATTAGCTGCCAGCCTGCCTTGTGCCTGTCACGCACTAGAGCAGCTTTCTGGAGTGACTCTCAGTGCATTCCTGTGCTCAGAGGCCCTCCAGTTAGACGTGTAAAGTGGTGAAAAGACTCTCGGTAAAGGATAAGGGGAAGAATTGGAGAGATGGCCCAGCAGCTAAGAGCTCTGCCTGCTTCTTCAAATTCCAGCATTCATGTGGGAGCTCACAGGTATCTGTAACTCCAGGTCCAGGGGTCCAACACCTCTTCTGCCCTCCTGGGTCGTACAAGTGTGTGGTCCGTAGACATGTATGCTAGCAAAAGATGTTTACAAGGGAAATGTTTAAAAAAAATCTCAGAAGAAAAGAGTTAACTGAAACAAAATCGTATATAAATTCCTAACTCTGAAGAAATAGCCATGTTCACTTTCCACTCCGTTTTATGTGCCTTTCTTACGACGCTCGTCATGAACTAGGAATTTCCTTTTACATCTTGTCTTGTAATTTTCCTGAGCCGAGTTTCTTTGTTTGGCTTCTCAAAAAATGGTTGTTTTGTACAGAATGTATGTTGTTTTAGACAGTAGGAGGAACTTTGACGTTTTTAACAAAATGGACTCATAGCTCAGGTATCTGTTGGGATCTTGGTTCAGGGCTATAGGTTTACAAAAGCTCCATTCTTAATGGAAAGCTACGGTTCCTGTTCGGTGGTAATAAGACAGGCTTTTTATACCCAGATCACTATCTCCGAGTTTGTTATTAGCCCAGAAACGTGCTGTCAAGAGGGTTTCATCAGTCATGGTTAAATTGCTCTGGGTGGCCTGTAACCATTATGTCATTATCAGCTGGGGGAGGGGCTGCTCACCCTGTTTGTAGTTTCTCTAAGTTGTTCTATCAGCTCTCCAGAAGCAAATGCAAATCAACGGGTTCCAAGCCCCCATCAGAGCACACTGTAAATCTTTGTAACCTCATGGCCAAATGCTGAACCGCAGGACCACATGACTCCGTTCCCTGGAGACAGTCGTGTTATTCCTGCCAGGCTTTTCTTCCCTCCTTCATCAGCTGGAGACTTTCATCTCCTTTTAAAGTCATGGCCTTTCAAGTAGGGGTGAAATTACACCTGTCAGTAATAAATGTTCCCAGTGCTCTCTGTCATGCTCTCATTCCACGAAAAGAAATTAAAAGGAACTGTATAGTCTGTTCCATATGCAGTTAGCAACATCTTTTATTTTGCCCCTCTTCTATGGTACTTTTAAATACCTTCTGCCTCTATAATTGTTCAGACTTTTAAACTATTCACCAAATGGGGGGGGGACATATGGAAATTCTGGGAAAATTAGCTTCTATGTGAGGGACCCATTATGTTTAATAACTGCATTCGACGTTCTTGACAGAAAGATTTAGCTGTGTACACAGTCTACAAGAGCAATCTCCATGTGCCCCTTGGCACACTTGTTCTGTTTGTTTTTTTCGGTGTTACACTCGGATAACTTGGTCGGTGCCTGTAACACAGCACAGCCGCTGCACCTGTCCAGCCACTGTGTTATTTGCACAGAGAACAAAGTTAATGCTTTATCAAATCCAGGCCACACCTGGGTTGTTGGGGCATTCAGAGGAAGCTGAGTTCAAATCAGAACTGCAACTCCTTCTCGGCAGACTGATATTTGAACTCCACTGAGCAAATTCTCCTTGGATGTTTTGAGGATTTGCTATGTGGAGTCCCCAAAGTCAAAGAGGAAAAACTTGTAGGGAGACCAATGCATTCAGCATTGATGCCGAGGCTCACGCTGGTAGGTCCTGCCTAAGGAACCAGAAGGAGTTTCATCGTTAGTGTCCATGCTATACATGATCCCAACAGAAAATTCTTTCATTCCAAATGTATTTGGGTTGATAGACCTAACTTTCTGGGCACATATTTCATCAGTGTTCCACAACCAAGATAAATGAGTCAATGAAAAATTAAAAATCGTTCATGCTAAAAATGTTCTGTCGAACTTCTGATGTTACTAAGAACTGACTTCAGGTATTGAGCAAGTGCATCGAGTACTTTTAACCACTAAGACATCTCTTTGCCCACTCTATACCGTTTCCCTTCCTATCCTCCCAATTAACTGAAAGGCAGAGCCTACATCTGCTCTTTTTAAGATGTATTTGTTTATTTTCTGTGTATGAGTGCTCTGTTGACTTTATGCCAGGAGATGGCATCCGATCCCACTGTAGATGTTTGTGAGCCATCTTGTGGTTGCTGGGAATTGAACTCAAGACCTCTGGAAGAGCAACCAGTGCTCCTAACTGCTGAACCATCTCTCCAACTCCCCAGAGCCTAAATCTTAATAAGCAGAGTGGATTAGCTCACTTTGTTACTAATGAAGTCATCCCAAATGGTACAAATTAACAATTTGTAGTAAGTTTGTTAAAGAATTATAAATTTGTAATTTACAAATTATTTTCTGCACTATCATTATAGTTTGGTGAGAAAAGAATCTATTGTCTTTATTTCAAGTTGAATTCATATATGGGGCAAAAGTGAATTGCTAATATTGAATATTGTGTTTTATAAGATCTCTATAATCAGTTTGAGAAATGAATTATCTCTACTCTGTATCATAATTCTCTTTATAGGAAATAAATTTCTGTGCTTTTATTCAAAATGTTCTAATAATACCTGTACCTAAGTACAGGTTGGAGTTAGCACTCTCAAAACTTTGCAGTAACCTAAAAAGAGAAGTCGGTGGGCGTGCCTGACATGGTTCTTAACAGGCTTGACATCCGGATACTTTTTCACTTTCCAAAGATGAGACTGAAAGGAGCTAGTACTTCAGTGAGAAGAGGACTGCCCGACGAGGGCAGAAGCCGTTGGGATCTGTTGTCTGTGTTGCCTGCTTCTTTCCACTGTGAACACAATAGATTCTTCACAGCCTTAGATGAAGTACAGCCCTGATTTTGCAAGTAGGCAAGCGAGGCTCAGGGAGCTGTGCAGTTTCTGCTAGGTTACTGAGTGCCAGGGTCAGCTCTGGAGTGAGGATTAACAGAATGGCATGTCGTCCCCGCCAGTTCAGTGCTGCCCAATGTATTATGCTAGGGCATATTATGCTAGGGCAATAAGCAGAAAATTATTTTGAAAAAAAAAAACTCTACAGGAACATTAAAACACACAGAATGCCAATACCCAAAGCTTTATACATTTTCCCCTAAGGATAATTAACACATTTTAATTTGTTCATGTTCTCCTGAATCCATGAACACTAAAACTGTCGCAAGCATCATATCTTACATATATTTAAATAACTCTTTCCACTTAACTCATCCTGAGCAAACCTACTTACCAGTCCCTCTTCCTCTAAAGCCAGCTCACATATGTAATGCCAATCCAAAGGGAAAACACATGTTCCTCCCTCATCTCCACCAAAATGTCTACAAACAAACAAATAAACAAATATAAAAGAAAACCCTTTTCAATGGGTTTGTTCTGTGACAAACTCTGTACGTGTATACTGTGTGTTCTGGCTTAAATGATAACATCTACCCACTCGAGTCCTCCCCACCCTTGTTATACCCATCATGCCTTCCGAGTCCCCTTCCCCGTCATCGCAATTAGCTGTGTCATCACTGTTTTGCTTTGTTGAGACGCACTAAGCCTAACTGGGGTCATCTGTGTGACCGTGGGTTTGGAACTATCCACTGGAGATTTGTGGGCTCCTCGGTGCTCTATAGCATTCCGTCTTGTCACGGTCCTGACATGCCTGTATAACTCAGAGAAGCGCTTTGTGAAATACAGCCCTGCCATCCACATTGGAATCATGTGTGCTGCCTCTCTAGGCCAAATGAAGGAGTCTGTGATTGGGGCTCAGGCCTATTAGAGTGTGAGAGCCTCCTTTCTCTCAAGATCCTCCGCCTTGATGCAACTGGCTGCATTTCACAGTAAACCTGTCCACACAAACCAAGTGTGTGGACAAACCATGGTTGACGAGTCATGTGATGGTAAAGCTCCCATCTCTCCTCAATTTACAACACCCTTGACTCTGGGCTGTTTTCTTCCTTCTCCCTTTACCATAGAAATGCAGGCAGGGCCATACCTGACCTGTTTTCTTTAGCTTACTGTATAGATCGCTACTGTCCTTGTTTTGTAATTAGGACGGAGTTAGCATTATTCAACGCTGTAGTTTGTAAACCTGTACCCTTTGTATTAATGTAAGTTTTGTATTTTATTTCCTCTCAGTTTCCATGCGACCCATCTTCTCTCTTCGTGTTAAATTTACTCCCACAGAAGGTCAATGTTGGCTTTGCTGAAATCGGATTATTCTTCTGATGTGAATGGAAAGGTTTTGATTAAAATTAATGGTAGCCTACACTATAAGTTTTAAAAAAGCAATTGAAAGCAAACAAAAACATTATTCCTGAAAGATGGTGCCCTGGGAAGTGCATCTATATAACAAGGAGCTGCCACCCCACCCTCCCCCCCAGTTCACTGTATTTAAGGGAGATAGCAGACAGTCCACACAGCACTAACTGCTTTTGAAAGGGACCCTTGATCTGCTGCACACCACAGATAACTGTCATTAGTGAAGATGTTTCTGGTTTGATGTGGGTCATGGGGAAGAACCATGGCCAGGTACAGTGCTGGAGTAGCATGCATTATGAATGTTCTAGGAAGCATGCTGTCTCTCAAAGGCTGCAAAGACATAGCTAACACAGTTTAGATGACTTTTCTTCCCATTTCCCTTCTTCTTTTCCCCTCTTCATTAACCTTCTAATTCCTTCACTTCTTTTCTCTGCATTCCCTTTAATTGAAAGATTAAATACTAACAATCGCTGGCAATGTACTTCTTTCTGAACGCAGTCTTGACTTTCAAAGAGTTGGTTTAAGTTTTTTAAAAAAAATGTTGTGTAAACATTGCTTACACATGCTGTTAAAATATTGTTTGAAGTTGAAATGTTTTGAAACAGTATCTGATCCGAAGGCCAAAACATGATCTTCACGGCAACATGTGGGAGACACCTTTGCATACTTTTGTACCAAAACACTGTAAATCAGCATGGTTAATTATAGCCTCAAGTTTCCCTGCAATTCATTGTTATATTTAAATGTTTAATTGCTAGGGCTCAGGACGGGGTCAGTCTGTGAAGTGCTTGTCATGCAAGCATGGCAGCCTGCCTTCTGCTCACCGACTTCATGGGAAAACTGTGTGCAGAGAAACATGATTCTAGTGCCAGTACTGGGAGCTAGGAACAGAGACATGGAAACACGTAGGCCAGACACTTTAGTCACTCTGCATGCCTTATGCTCAGTGAGAGACGCAGTCTCAAAAGAAGCCAGAGGGTTGCTGGGATTACACAACAGGATAAAGGCGCTTTTGGATAAGTCTTATGACCTGAGTTCAATCCCCAGAATCCGTACTGTTGTCCTCGGAAGTCCATGTGAACCATAGTGTGCCTCTTCCTCCCCATCACACCCAAAATAAGTAAGTGCCAAATCAACAAAAAGTAAGGTGCACAGCCTTTGACCTCCACAGACACATGCCTGTATACAGACATACAATACAGGACCACATGCATATGCTACAAAGATAAGTAAATATCTACGTGATAATTATATTTTAAATATCCCATTATGTTGCAGATTTTGTCAGTGGTCAAGTGTATTAAGCATTATTCATACCTTAACAGTCTTCTTCCTTTATAAACTGTACTTTCATTGTATCAATTCTTTCTGTTCTCTGTGTAGTCAGCGTATTTTAACTAATAATGGAAACAGAAGACACTAATATTTAGCAATATAGAAATGAGTTTTCTGGACATGGTGAACTCCGCTTCGGGATTAGGAAACTACAGATAACCAGAGAGCACAATGTAGAGACCAGTGGCTAGCTAAGGGTATATTTGTGTTCACTGGCTGGACAAACAGTCATACAGAAACACACTGACATAAATGCAAAGGAAATAAAAATGTTTACTTTTCTTAATATTTCCATCTGTTGATAACAAAAGTATTGTGACTGTTAGAACTGAGACTTACTTAAAGAGCAGTCCTCCAAGAGTATTGCAATGTTTTAAGTAAATGTGTCTGAAAGATTGGGAGCCTGAAGCTATTCAGTACGGTGCAGGCATGTATTACTTCCAGCAATACTGCCTTAGATTAGATAAAGTCATCTTTATCTCTTTCATGTTTCCCTAAACAACTTCTACAAGAACTTTATACAATGCTGTTATTTTTATTGAATAAAACTACATTACAATTCTTGACTATAGAATAGTGAATGTTTTGGGGCTCTCAATACCACTTTAATTGCCATTCTTATCCCCATCCCTTCCACTGTTAGACAACTGATTATATCCCCAGTTGTAGATTATCTCACTCAACCATTCTCCAGGGAAATGGTTCTACTTAGTTGTACTAGTCTTCATCATTCAAGATATCTAAGAAATCACCTCGCCAGGTGCTGGTGGCACATGCTTTTAATCCCAGCACTCAGGAGGCAAAGAGAGGCGAATCTCTGTAGCATGAATTCTAATTGGTGCTAATAATAAATACCCAGAGTCAGATATTGGGGCAAATGCCAAAATATCAGAGAAGTAAAGGAGCAGTCTTTTTTAGAGAGTCTTTTTAGCTCTACTAAATTCTCAGACTGAAGCAGGTAATATCCTGTCTCCACAAATCCTCAGATTGAATGGACTGAGTTCCTGTCTCCTCCTGCCTTATAGTCCTCTCTCCACCCAGCCATATCCCTTCCTGTCTCTACCTCCCTAGTTCTTAGATTAAAAGCACATGACTCTCGAGTACTGGGATTAAAGGTGTGAGCCATCACTGCCTGGCCTCTATGGCTAACTGGCAACTAGTTCCATACTTTGATATTCAGGCAAGCTTTATTTGTTAGAGCATAAACAAAATATCATCACCAATCTCTGTTAGGTCAAGGCCAGATTGAGTTACAGGACAGCTAGGAAACCCTGTTTTGAAATACCAAAAGCCAAAAAGAAGACGAAGACGAAGATGAAGACGAAGAAGAGGAAGAAAGAAGAGGAAGAGGAAGAAGATAGAGAAAGAAAAGGAAAAAGAAGAAGTAGAAGAGGAAGAGGAAGAAAAGGAAGAGGAGGAAGAAATCAGTTCACTGAAAACTATCACAAATATTATAATCCTATTTCTACATATTTTTTCACTTATATGTCTTCCTAAGCAAACTTTGGGTTTGTCTGTATACATTTAGATGTAGGACTAAAACTACACTGAAAGTACCTCTTCCTTGTGAACCTTGGGCCTTTTCTAAGCCCACAGACAGGTAGAGTTATTGGCTATGAAAACAAATACTTAGTATAATAACAGACTTTGAGATGATTGTAAAGTTTTATATGTTTACATTTTTTTCTTTATTAAATTATAGACAATAGAACACCATGATATAAGTATCTGACTCTCCTCAAGCCAAAAGGATTATTGAGATGTTCAAGTCACAGTTTTGCTTTTCAAATGAAGGAAAGTGCAGCAAAGTGACTTCCCCAAGACTGCAGTATAGGTTGACAGCTATGTCTACTTTAGCCAGGGTTCCTTATGCCCAGGTAACACCCACTCCATCTTATCACATGCTCTCCTGGGAGGGCTAAGGATGTGCGTCTAACACTCATTACCCTTCTCTGACAATGTGAGGGTCTAATGGTCTCGTCAGACTAATCACATAAGAAACCCAAATTTGCCTTTCTACCACTGCATGCAATTCTAAGAATATGAACATATAATGGAGCATCTTTCAAAATGTGAACAAAGATATGTCTATATACATATGCATTATAAGTAATATGCAGCTTAGGCATTCTGAATATTACATGTTTAATAGGCTAACAGGAATAACAACAAAGCTGAAATTGCATTGATAATGAAAAGAGACTCACACATAATGCTTTGACTATCCTTTCACATAGACATACCATTGTCTATATGAGCTGAAATGCAAGTAATTTTTGATATAGCAAATCCTACTATTAGAGCTTTATAGGAAAGAGAATTGCACGAAAAGTATAAATGAGAATGTCAGAAAATAGAGTGACAAAACCAAACCCAGTAGCTACGTAGCTCACCATTGATGGGATAATTTTTTTAAAAAAATAATGGAATTGTACCAGTTGAGTCCTTAAGGAGATATGACAGAAGTCTGATATTGAAAGGAAGGACTTGGGATGCTGTTGTCTTTTGTTAGCCATTTGTTTTCCATGACGTGTTTTATCTTTGCCTAGAATTACTTTTACTGCACTAGTCACATATAAACAACAGTTATTAACTAAAATCTCCCATCCAATTATATTAAGTGTACAATAAAAATCCTTGTGATAAGGGAACTTGAAACCATTGGAGTGAATCATCCTGAGTTCACACGGTGAAGAACTGAGAGATACCAGGTAAGCCTGATGCGCTGTAATGAAATGGTGGGGTAAGAGCCTTTCTTGCGCCATCGGGATGTCTACTAAAGAAAAACATCACTTGAACTATTTTGCTAGTGTCTGTTTGCTTGTGCAGAACCTGTTCAGTAACTACAGCTGGAAAGATCTGCTCCAAACAGTAAGAAACATATATCACTTTCAAAAATGGATCATATAGACCTTAACCTAAAGAATTTACACAGACAAAATAAAACAGTTCTCTAAGTCAGAGGTACAAATAAAACATTGAGAACTGTCGTAACATGCAAATGACATCATAATCCTATGGGTGACTGTGAGGATGTGTATAAAGGCCTATGTATAATGATACTGTGCAAGACATGTGGCTGAAAGTTGGGAAAGAAAGAATATAATTGACTTTTCCAGAAACTTGAAGAAAAATGATAGGTCAAGTATGCTTTTAGAAATAAGAGCTAAGATGTGCAATATGAAAACAGGTTTTAAGAGAAAATTGCATCATCTATATCAAGAGAGAAAGGAGAATAAACATTTCTCAAACACGGACACAATATTGAAATAAAACCAAGGAAGCTAAGAATTAAAGGATGGTGAACAAAATCTTTTTCAAGTTCTTGGTCAGATTTTTATATGAAAAGTGAGCCTTTGATTTAAAAAGTTTATGTTATCCGCTCTGTTAGGAACCAATGAAAAGATACATCAAGAAGTCTGGCAGGTAAATGGCGTAAACTAAACATCAAAGAAGTTTCAGAGGAAAAACTGAAAGGCAAAATCTTAAACTGGTGATTAAAACAGTCTGAATCACCAGCTCATCCCAGTCTGGAATCACCGGGAGATGAACTTCCAGGCATGCAGCTGGAGGGGATTCTGATTATGATAACTGATGTGGAAAACCTGCCCATTGCAGGTGGTACTACTCCCTAGCTTGGAATGTGTACCTATAAAGGGAGAAGGACAGTCATTGTTTCTTCTATTCGGCTGTTTCAACTTCTTCTTTAATTCCTGGCCTATGATGGACTATGAGCTGAAATAAGTCCTTTATCCATCATGTTGTGGTTTTGTAGGGGTATGTTATCACAGCAATAACTACACACACACACACACACACACACACACACACAACATACACTGACAGAATGAATACTTTGTGGTCTTGTCTGCTGAATGAATTCTGGTTATCAACATGATTCTTTTCTAATACTCATCTAAAAAGTCATTAAATATATTTCTGCCTTTCCAACTAAAGATGAGGTGACAGATGACAATAATCAGCTATCAACTGTAAGAGATCAAAACTCATACTTTCTATTAACAGAAATGAAATAACAGATTACAAGCATATGTGGAACTGTTCCAAATATTTTTTATGAAATATTAATAACTTAAGTGATTTTGACTGTGCTTTAAAGTCATTTATGAATTGGGGACAATTTAAAAGATTTGAGTATATTATTTTATATCAGTACATAGTAATCAGGTGTTGAGTATGAAACAAGATATAAAAGTATTACCTGTATATTATTAATATTGTACCATTAAGGAGAGAGTAGCAATCTGAAATTCAAACTTTATTAGGAAGGATCATATATCAAACTCATTGAATCAAAATGCCACAAGGTGGCAGTGGCCTGCTCACAATGAAAAAATTATATAGGCTACTGAATGGACATCATTTTGGAGTTGAAATTCAATCTTAATTGTTATATTTTGGATAACTAAATTTTTGACTAATGGTACATTGAATTTTTGGAAGATATTATGTCAAAATTTTAATCGTCTCATTTTCACCATTTTTACTGCTTTCAATCAATACTACAAAAAGGAAAGAAATAAGAAAAGAAAGCTTATTAATTATATATTATGTATAGGCCACCTAACCAGATATCATACCTTTATATCAAGTCTCTAGAATATGGCTAAATATTTATATTATATTTAATATTCTGGAAAGACTAAACTCAGTGGCAAAATTTCTTTTATCTACAAACACAGTCCTGTTAATAATGAGCTATTTACTAAGCACTTAACAAAACTACAATAGTTTGTAGACACCTGTCATTAGCTCTGACAGTTTGTTTAATTTGCCTACTTGTAATATGTGTTCACACAGACTTTGTATGTTTAGACATCTACAGGACTTCAGTTAGCACCATGGTTTGCATTATCTCTTTATTATTTTGGGTCAAGTTAAAATGGATAGACTTTTATATTGCTGAATTGTTCATATTTCATCATGAAAATGATTCATTTAAAAATTTTACTTTTCGGCCGGGCGATGGTGGCACACGCCTTTAATCCCAGCACTCGGGAGGCAGAGGCAGGTGGATCTCTGTGAGTTCGAGACCAGCCTGGTCTATAGAGCTAGTTCCAGGACAGGCTCCAAAGCTACAGAGAAACCCTGTCTCGAAAAAACCAAAAAAAAAAAAAAAATTTTACTTTTCAATTCCCATAGAAGCTCATTGCCACACAAGACCAACATGGCGAATGAAATTCGCTACACTGAGAGAATGAAATGCCATAGGTGTGTGGAAACCATTTTCGAATATGTGATAGGGAGGCCAAGCATTTTGACATTGGTATTGTGCTTAGATTCAATGTTTGCCATTCAGCGAATTATATTTATGGGAAATAAGCCACTTTGGAAATCAGTTTGACAATTTCTCAGAAAATTAAGATACAATCTACCTCAAGACCCTTCAATACCTCTTATGGGTATATACCCAAAGAATGTTCAATTATACCATAAGGACATTTGATCAGCTATGTTCATAGCAGCAATATTTGTCATAACCAGAACCTGGAAACAACCTACATGCTCCTCAACCAAAGAATGGATAAAGAAAATGTGGTACATTTACACAATTGAGTACTACACAGAAGTAAAAAAAAATGACATCTTGAAATTTGCAGGTTAAATTTATGAATCTAGAAAAAATCATATTGAGTGAGGTAACCCAGACCCAGAAAGATAAATATAGTATGCACTCACTCGTAAGTTGCTTTTAGACATAAAGCAAAAAAAAAAAAAAAAAACAACCTACAGTCCACAGAGAAACTAGAGAACAAAAAAGGACCCTAAGAGAGATATACATGGATCTAAATAGGAATGAGAAACAGACAAGATCTCCTGAATAAATTAGGAACGTGGAGGTCACAGAACAGGGGAGAAAGGGGAAGGGGAGAAAGGGAGGGGAGGAGACAAAAATGTATAGCTCAATAAAAACAATAAAAAACTTTGTCTTAAAATATGTTAATTTCAGTAGCTTTTATAAGTTTTCTTTCCAATATGGGCTGACGTTTTTGTTTGGGATAGCATAGTGGGTTCATATTTAAATGATAGCTTCTGTTCCAAATGCTAGAAGCAAATGATGAAATGACAGTGTTATAGATGCTGAATTTAAAAATGTCAGGAAATTGCAAGTATCTAAAACTATAGTCTAGTTGCAGTGTCATGGTCCAAAATAAAAAATAGTTTTGAGTCCAACCCTAAATGACACAAACACCAGCAACATTGGTGTGAGCGTTGCATAATAAACACACACACACACACACACACACACACACGAGCTAAGTACACTTGTTACTGCTCATACATGAAGATAACTTTTAGCACTTATTTTCAAGTGTCTGTGGGTACAGTCAACATTTGAATACCATAGAACCAAGAGAAATCATATTCTCCAGTAAGTAGAAGGTTATTACAGAGTGTTTAAAGAGAGACATTGATGGGATTTTTAAAATCCATTTATTTTATGTGTGAATGAAAACAACAGCTTGAAAATAACTTTCTTTATAAATAGTGCAATACTACTAAGCTTAACCTATATTGTTTTGAGAAGACACAATATAAAGAATGCACAATATTACAGGAGTGATTTACATGCCATTGCAATGAAGACACAAAATGATATTAAAAACAATCATTTCATTCCCTTTAGCCTGTCTGTTTTGAAATGATTGAAAATTTTTTCTTAAAACGTTTTCTTCTTAAAATTGTGTAATATAAAAGGAGAGATATATTCACCTTATACTTCCATGTAGCAGTCCATCAGTGAGAGAAGTCAAGTCAGGAACTCAAGCAGGCAGGAATGCTGAAACAGGACCTGAGGTAGAGACCATGGAATAGTGCTGCTTACCAGTTGGCTGATATTTTTATATTCTAAACCTTAAAGTTTCCAGTCTTTAAAAATTTAAACCCTTAAAAAACTCAGTCTCTTTAAAACACACAAGTTTCTCTAAAATATACAAAGTTTCTTTAATTTTCAATGTCTCTTAACTGTGGACTCCAGTAAAAATAAAAACAAAACAAAACATGTTACATACTTACTTATTTCAGTGAGGTAAATCAGGGCATAGTTAAAATCAGAGACAAGCAAAGCCAAACTCAACCGTATGAAAAGTTCAATGATTGATATCTTGGGTCCAGTCACTTCCCCAGCTCTGCCCTCTGCAGCACTCACAACTTTTCCTCTAGGCCAATATCCTTGGCAGACATCCCATGGTACTGGCATCTCCAAAATGCTGGGGTCTGCCCTGCACCATCACCAAGAGCTTGTCCTGGGCTGTCTTCAGAGTCAGATGGTATCAAACCTCACTTTCTGTCCTTGGCCCCTTCGGTTCCAGGCTTCAGCTTTAACTGAGGCTATTCATTCCCCCAGTGGTCTCTCCTGTCTTCTGACCCCAGCCTGAGCTACTCTCCATTTTTATCCTTAAAATATCTGAACAGCTTCCTTGAAAATTAGTGTTGAAACTTATTGTGACAATATCAAAAATCTTTATAGCTTGTTTTAAATTCCAATTCTTCAGAACTGTTTTCTTCAAAGAAAGACATTGCATAATTATGCCACAGCTTTACAATTTTATATATATGACAAGATACTACTAGGAAAGGTCACAGTTTCCTGATTTTTTCTTTGCATATAATTAGGACTACAAGTAGTTTGGGCATTTGAAAACAAAATAAAATTTTGTTCATTTACCTTCTGAGTTTTTATTATAAGATAATACTTTGTAATAAGACAAAAGTTGTGGCCGGGCAGTGGTGGTGCACGCCTTTAATTCCAGCTCTCGGGAGGCAGAGACAGGGGGATCTCTGTGAGCTCAAGGCGAGCCTGCTTACAAGAACTAGTTCCAGCCAGGATAGGAATTAAAAAGCTACGGAGAAACCCTGTCTCAAAAAATCAAAAAAAAAAGTTGTGTAGTACTGATTATGTTGATGTATATAAGACATCATGTATCTTGAAAATAAAAGAATTTTAACTGCTGGGTTTACTTTATATGTCTTGGTAATCCTTTTCCTTTTTTTTTCCCTTTTGGTCAACATGGAAATAAACTAGTCACTTGAGGAGAAGAAACTTTAATTGAGAAAATTCCCCAACCAAACCTCTGAGGCATATTCTGAATGAATGATTAATATGGGAGGGCCCAGCCCACTGTGGATGATGTCACCCCTAGACTGGTGGTCCTTAGTGGTATAAGACAGCAGGCGGAGCAAACCATAGAGGGTAAGCCAGGAAGTAGACTCCTCTGTGGCTTCTGGTGTAGGCCCTAGCTCCATGCTCCTGCCCTGACTCCCTTCAATGATGGGCTGTAACATAAAAGAAGCTGTTTCTTCCTAAAGCTGCTTTTCTTGTCATGGTGCTTTATCATAGCAGGAGACTCTGTAGCAAAGACCACAAGGTGAATATTTTCTTTCTTTGTATATTTTTAATCATTTAGGAAACAGAATTAACAAAGTATAGAACTATACATGTGAACTATGAATATAAACTTTGATTCATCAACATGAAACCTTTTGAAATAGTATAACGCAGCAGTCAAGGATGGATGCTCTGGGGCCAGGTCAGGATCAGTTGAAATGAGCTTTGTTGTAGGTTAACCCTTTGACTCCTCAATTCCCTCATGGGTAAATTAAGTCACTAATATCTCACCATATATAGCTTGAACACACTTAAAATAGTATATACTCTACTTTATAAGTGCTCACTATTTCTGTTCTTGTTCTTTCTTATTGTTCCAAAGAGTCTACTTTAGTTTCAGTTTGAGTAAAGGAATCTGACCTTCAGTATTGATCTTGAAGTTGACGGTATATATGACAAAATATACTTTTTATGACATGCTGTGGTTGGATCACTGAAAAACTCTGAAAATTACAGTCATGCTGCAATTAGAGATTGGATTGTAGTTTTGGAAGATATCATGAACTTATAATACTGTTTAATTGTTTCATTAAATTTTCGTTGAAGAATTTTATTTAGTGATTGCCTGATTACGCTGAATTTATTGACATTTAAAACATATACTCCTTTGTCTAACTGAAATGAACAATACTCACATAATGAAATAAAACCAGCATTATGTAGTCCACTGAGGTCATTCTAGATCATTTCTCACTCTGCCTCCCAGAGAAATCCAATAAAAGGATTTCACTATATGCTATAATTTATAATCTAAAACTTGTGCTTTCCTTAATGTATGCACCATATCTTGGTCTAGCTTTATAATATAGTAATCTGTAATCAGTAATCTGTAAAGTTCTGTGACATGAAATTATAAAGTATTACATGAATTTAGTACCATTTTTTGTTTATAATGCTTAAGGTCCCTTAGTTCCAGCTAATCTTGAATTTAAGTCACATAGCATCAAGCTGAAGGCAGCTTGCACAGTCTATGTCAGTACAGCTTTCCTCTGAAAGCTGAAGAATAAAATCTCCCTGTGAGCTGGGCAGTAGTGGCACGCACCTTTAATCACAGCACTCTGAAGGCAGAGGCAGGCGGATCTTTGTGAGTTTGAGGTCAGCATGGTCTACAAGAGCTAGTTCCAGGACAGGCTCCAAAGCAACATAGAGAAACACAGGGTGGACATTTTAGCACTGGTAATATATCAATAGCACCTTCTCAAACTGATTGATGTTTGTTGGGGAAAGAGAATAAAAGAATTTATATGGCCGAAAAAAGCTATTTTAAAAATGATTCTGGGAAGGAAATAATTCAATAATAAAAAAATATGAATTACAAACATGGCCTCTTTATTTTCACTAACCTATTCTTATACATGAAATTGGCGAGTGAAACATGAACACACAATTAATAAGTTATTTTCTATGTTAATGTTTGCTTGTATTCTACAACGGTTTCCCAGATTTCTTCCAGGTGACGCAACAATAACTTGTTAGAAACAAGTGTGAGTGATATTTGTCAGTATTGAATATGACACACATTCCTTTTTTCCTTGTAGAATTGTAAAAGCCATGAACTCTAATCGAACTTGATGAGTTTAGGTCATGATACAACATATGGCACACTGATAATCTTTTTTTACTTACATATTTGATAGTAATAAAAATTATATATTTCCTAGAAAGAACTTCGCAAATATTCGCAAACAGCTAAGCCATTAAAAATCAATTCTTATCAATACCTTTGTTCAATTAACAAAGAATTTCATACTTTTATCGAAATGGCAAATCTTGTGAGTAGAATGGTCACATATCTATGGTGCTAACATCCCCCAGAAGGTTTAAGAATTAAAGGCATAGTATCACATGCCTGTTATATCAGTTTTATGGGAGTCTGAGATGGTAGGACCATAAGTTTTGAGCCAACTTAGCAGGACTCTATTTCAAAACAAAAATAAAAAATCTGGGAGTGTAGCTTAGTGCTCAAGTGAATATGCAGCCTAGAAAGTCTTGGGGTGGGTCAATTCATAGGATAGGTAGATAGCTAGGTAGGTAGGTAGGTAGGTAGGTAGGTAGGTAGGTAGGTAAGTAGGTAGATAGATAGATGATAGATAGATAGATAGATAGATAGATAGATAGATAGATAGAGGATAGGTAGATAGATAGATAGATGATAGATAGTTAAGTAGACAGACAGACAGATAGATAGATAGGTAAATGGATAGATAAAGATGAACAAATCAGCTCATATTCTGAAATTTTATTTCCTACTTCAGAGGTACAGATAGGAATTAGACAAGAATAAAACTAGCATTGCTGGCAGATTTCATAAGCTGCCTTACCCTTCACAAGTCCTTGACCTTCATATGGAAATTCCTATGTTATTAGATGCCAAAGATGGGCTATCCCCAAAAATTTCCTATCTGACATAAAAATTCCTTCTATGAGTGAATCAAGCATTTCATTTATAACTGCTTGGAAAATTCTTGATTGGCATAAGCTTACTTGTCAAAGGAAAGCCAGAAAAGATGTTACAATTGGAAAATTTTAACAGAAAAATCTGCTCCTAAGTTTTAGCACTTAACTTCATATTTGTTTGCACATAGTCAAATGTTATATGCTAGTGGCTTTAGAAATAATCAGGGTTTGACAAAATTCACTTAGAACAACCTCCTTTGTGTTAAAATGAGGTTTAAGTAGGTTCAGAGAAATGCATGAATGATTCAGGAGAAACGATGACTCTCTATCAGTAGATCCTGGTATACTGTGCTTATGATTTCATAATATCCTCTATGGTAGAACAGCTAGGAAGGGATTGCTTTTGAACCGTATCCCACATACTCTTCATTTGTGCAGAAACTATTTGTTAAACTAAAGCCAAGTTCATTAATTTTCATAGGAAATTTGAAATGTATGTTTTTTATTTATTTATAGAAAACGTATGCCTATGGCCTAGCAGGCACAGGGAATTAAGTATACGCATACATTACAAATGTAGAAAATTCAATACACTTATCAAAGAATAGCTTGAATCACCAAACAATAATGAAGAGTGTGGTCATCCACAGATACTGCAGTTGGCTATGGTATAAACTACTCGTTGGTTCTTCAAAGCTTAGGTATTTAAGATCTGCTGTATTATATTCATGAGGGTAAAACGGCACTATGAAAGGTCTCTGAAATGGATGATATACTATAACTTGTTCCTCAAAGAGATAAAGGGGGAAATGGCATTGTGAGCTGGCTGTAGTGGGTGTAATTCAATGTACAGTAAAAAGGAGAAGTGATAGACATGTGTTCCCCCCACCAATGCTCTTACCTCGGAAGGCAATGGTTGTCAGTGACTGTGCATTCCGTTGATGAATTATCCTGAGGTGTACAAAGGCAGCATTTGTCTTTGGTCTGTGGACCTAGGACCCTCACCATTGATGGGACCTCTGCCTGTAAAGGTAATAATAAGGTGGTCAGTCATGCAACCAAGAGATCAAGTTTAAAGTTAAAATTAAAGGAGAATTCCCAGCACTATAGCATTTCATGTTATGTAAAGACCTCCACCAGCCTTGCTCCTTTAAATGTCAAAAGTATGCAAATGAGACTACTGGGGTGTCATGAAAGATACATGTGAGTGAGTAGTGTATGCCGCAGAAAAGGGGAGTACAGAAACAACTACAGCAAGACTATTAGTGACCTAAAAGAATAGACAAGAAAATAATTAATGGCTAGCATGTAGCCTCCATCATCCTCTAAAAACACGTGTCCCAGCAGTTCAACTGAAGGTCACAGTGGCTCACTCTGTAGGACCTTCCTGGAGAAGCCACATTTAAAGTGCAAAAAGAGCCCTGTGCATTTCTTTTTGTCATGCAAAGTTGACTTCACCTCTAATTTCAAAAAACATGGTTTATTTATAACAATAATAAAAATAAATAATTTATACTACATATTCAAGTGTGAGGAAACGGTGGCTGCAGAAAATTTTGGTGTGCTTAGAGTTCAGGGGATCTACCTCATCAAAATCTCTTTGTATTGGCAAATTGGGGAACTGAAGTAACAGGCATATTATCAGAATTGTGCAGGAAAATATGATCAAGGTGGAAAAGAACCAACTGACCCCTGTCACTGGTTATTTGTCTGAGTCAGTCTGATTTACACAGGCACATGCACACCTGCACAAACACACACACACACACAAATATGCACACACACAAGCATGCAACACACATGCACACACAAGCATGTATACACACATGTGCACACACACATGCACACACACAGCCAACTTCTTTTATTCAGTGTAACTTTTGTTCTGTGGAAGGGAGTTGATTCATAACAAAGGGTTCCAACTGGAAAAAATTCCTTAGACATCCAAAGATTCCGGTGTGGTGCATCTTATTAATAAGGGTTTCTTCAAAACTACAAGCTTTGAGTCCAATTTAGCCATTTTCGGTTTTGCCATAGATGTATATATAAAAATGGGAGGTTGATGTGGAATTTGCAAACACATGAAGTAGTCTTGTTTCAAAGAGAGGTGGTAAGAGACTCTGACACAGAAACAAGAGGACAAGAAACTGTTGGAGTGTGTAGAACACCTGAGAATATGAAGAGAGCAGGACAGTTCACAGCTCCACCGGCTGGATGAAACATGGAGCTCCCAATGACCAAAATGATCCTGTTTCCTGACGGACAATTCTGTTGTTTTCTGTTGGGAGCAATGAGACCCCAGATCTTGAATTTCTTGTAATCCCCTGATCTGAGTGCCTACAGCTGCTCTGAGCACGAGACCTTCAGGAGTTCCTGATGGCAGGAGAGTGGTTTCTGGTGGGTTTGGCTGGGGCGTGGCTATCTCTTTATAATCTGCCCCTGAGCACAATAAGGGGGGCATTCTTGGGGAATTCAAGGATGACCCGTGTCGCTGTCTCTCTGTCTGTGTGTGTCTGTGTATTTAACCTCCAGCCCTCTTGCCCAAAGCTCGTGAACTGGGTGCCAGCGCTCAGAGCGCAGACACGGGGGCATGGTACGTGGCAATTCTCCTTTAATTTCTACTGAATTTGTGGTCCAGCAATGATGTCACTATGAACCCCTAACCTTGAACATGCCTACTAAGGATGAATTTCTTTGGTGGAACCTTAGCATTCCACGTGAAGTGACTTTTGAGAGGTCAATTCTAATGGGAGGCTGTTAATACTAGGCATCAATGCCTGTAGAAGGGGCACTGTGTTCTTGTGGGCCCCAGATAATTCTCATGACCGTGAAAGGCTCTGAAAAGGACCATTTTGGTTTGGGTTCACTGCCTCTCGATGTCATCCCTCACTATTGTCACAATCAACATGATACTGCCCATTCCAGGTGACCATCAGGGCTGCTACTGTGTCCCTGAACATCTCTTACTGTGAGATAAAAAAAGAAACACTTAAAAATGTTCTTAGTCTCTTGTATCTACAGCGTAAACCAGAATCAGAATTGTTTGATTCTTCCTACATGAAGTAGAATTACAATGAGCGAGGAAGAAGGAGGTGGAGAGCTGCTATTTAATGTACAAAGAGTTTCGGTATATGAAGATAAGAACATCATGAAGATGACTGAAATATGGTGATAATGACAAACAATATAAATATCCTGAATGCCACCCAACCTTACACAAAGCATATAAACTTATGTTTGAGTGTTTCATCACAATAAAATCAATTAATGGATCAGATGCGAGATCCTTCTGGTTCCATGTGTTGGGTGACTCCCTAGTAACTACGTCTACTAAGCCTGTTTGATCTGTAGCATGCTTTGGAGATGGTAAATCCATAGCTCTGTCTGGAATTCTGGAGGTAAGTATGTCGGTGTGTCCAGGCTGGCCGGAAATGCGGACTGGAGTAGTAGACTGACAGGCGCTTCCCATGATACAAAGGCTTTGCTAACCAGGTGTTTGCCTGTTTTCCTTTTTATGCTCACCCTTGTCCAGGTACACCTCTCTCAGGACCTCACACCAATTAGTGTATGTAAACAGAACAGTTCTCAAGGGATTCACGTTGTTCGGGTGGCTCAAGAGCATCTCCAACTCTTCTTCACATAGTTCTTCGAAGTGTGCCGAGCAATTCACACAATCATGCCTCAGGATGAGTCCTGGGAATTCCGTAATTCCCGCCAGGAGAACTACAGCAGTGGTGCTAGACGTCACCTGTGATGCTCACTCGAACTGTCTCAGCATAGTCTAGATTTGTTCTGTGTGGATTTTATCGTGAATTGTTTTCTCCCTCTTGTGTGTGCAAAGCTTATATTCTGTCTCAGAGGGTTGCTCAAGACTAATTAGTGTCCCCCAAGAATAGGAAATGACACATCTGTAGTTTATCATGGGAAAACGTATCAATTTACTTTGCCCAATCAAATCCAGATGAATATTTCATTTTAGTGCAAATGTTAAAGAACTATGCAAAAAATGCCATGTCTCTGAATTAGTCTGGACAATATCACTATTAAGAGAAAATTTTAATATCAGTTAAATTACATGAGTTTGAGTAACTTTATTATATAAGCTGGTTATTTGTCTTTGACATCCAGCAATTGAAAAATGGCTGAGAGCATTATAATATGTATGTACTGGAAAGAGTCATTGGAGAATATACTTGTTATAACTGTATCCATTACATCCCAGAAATATCTAATATGACTGTTCAGAGAGGGCAATCAGTTACACAGTAATGGACTGTGAGCCTTAGTTTTATCCAAACAAATAAAACATGTGCTTTGTGAAGGCTACTACACAATATAATATAGAAATGTACAAGCTGAGTCATGAGCTCTGATTTGAGATGTAAAAATTAAATCACTATCGAAGGCTTCTTGCATTTATTTTAAAGCTATTTTTACTCTTCCGCTGATGATAACAAGTGTAATAGTTTTATATTTACAAAAACTAACTAATAAGTGAATTTGGAATTCAGACTTAATTCTACTTGGTGATTCTTCCCACTAAAAAAGATAATCTTACTGGCTATGCATATTCTTCAATATTCATAGAAGCTTATTTTCCACTTCCTGATTCCTCATGTAATTTCAGATGTATTGGTATCTGGAGTAAGGACAGCAAGCTGTTGCCATAAAGATTTTATGAAGGATAGGTCAGATGGGAAGAACATTGAGAGAATCCTTGCTCCTACTCCTTGAGTATATTTTAAACTGTATTTGAATATTTTCACTCTAGCAACAGCTGCTTTCTCTGAAATGGCTCACTGTCTGGGCTTCTTGCCTGGCTTCACAAGGCAGTAGTTTTCAAGCTTCAATATGAAATGAATTCATTTTTAAAATTAATTCATTCCATGAAAAAAAGGGAAAAAGAATGTTAAGTCCAGATTATTTTCTCCTCTTTTCAGTAGCAATTGTGACTTTGTGTTGTTCCCCGCTCCAGTCACCAGGAGGAACAGGCTCCTTCGGATGCACTGTCTCTTTCCTTGGTTTCAGAAATCCGAATCCAAAGACCCTTTCTGCTGTATCAAAAGACGTCGAGCATGTATTAAGCAAAATTCCTGGTCTTTTCCACCACTCCTTTCCAGCGTCTGCCACCTCAATGAATAGTATGATCACTCATCCAGCTGTGCGAGGCTGATTCTGGTTCCAACAGTGGCCTCTCCCGCCGTCACATAGGCTCTTTTCCTGGTTTTTGGTTCACATAATCTCTCATTCGGGAGTGTTTTAACCCCACATTATTGCTTCAGCATCCTAGCTATTGCTGAACCTTAAGATGCTCATCCCAGTATTTTTTTTTTGAGAAAACCCTTTCAGACTAAACAAACTTGCACTCAGTTCTTATTGTATTATCTACCTCTCCTTAGTTATTTCAATAAATAAAAGTAAAAATTGGTTTCTATGCTTTGAATTTTCTATGTTTTATAGCAGAAATCTCAAAGGTTTCAATTCATCCTTGTATTTCTAGTGCTTATATCCCAGAATACTAAAAAGGCTATATACATATTTATCAAATAAATGAGTGAAGAGATTGATGCTCATAGAAAATCAAAAGTTTATCAATATTCTGTTGTTAATTTATCATTTACTATCATTTACCTTATAAAATTAAGAGAGATGTTTATTTTGATAATGACATATATTAAGTAATCAAGTAAAGATGAAGCATGTTTGACCTCGCTTAAGATGAAGCATTTGACAACACATGCTCATCAATCCCTTCTTAGACTCTTGGTCTCTATTATCTGGGAAAGTACTCTGAGATTATCATTAGTCTTTAATTTTATATATGTTTTCATGTATAATTTTACATATATTTTCAGAATTACTGCCATATGCTGATGTAAAAATGTTACATTCCTTTGTTACTTTAAAAATATTTTTTCTGAATATTAGTATAGAACTCCTACAACTCATAAACACCTTCAGTAATGTGCAGGATACAAGATTAACTCAAAAAAAATTAGTAGCCTTCCTGTACACAGATGATAAATGAACTGAAAAAGAAATCAGAGAAACACCACCCTTCACAATAGCCACAAATAGCATAAAATATCTCAGAGTGACTCTAACCAAACAGATGGAAAACCTGTATGAAAAGAACTTTAAATCTTTGAAGAAAGAAATTGAAGAAGACACCAGAAAATGGAAAGATTTCCCATGTTCTTGGGTAGGTAGAATTAGCATAGTAAAAATGGCAATCTTACAAAAGCAATCTACAGATTCAATGCATTGCCCATCAAAATCCCATCAGAATTCATCACAGAGCTAGAAAGAACAATACTCAACTTCATATGGAAAAGCAAAAAACCCAGGATAGCCAAAACAATCCTGTACAATAAAGGAACTTCTGGAGGCATCACAATTCCTGACTTCAAACTCTACCACAGAGCTACAGTACTAAAAACAGCCTGGTATTGGCATAATGCGGTAAAATAATATAAAATTTAAAACTTAACCCCAAATCAGGCCTTCCATTTCCTGAGAAGCCCACTGCACATGCTGTTAAGGCAACTATTATCAGACACACATGGAATCCTCTGAAATTTACCCATTTATTGACAATTCCTTGTGTTAGTCTTGCCCTGCTCTAATGGAATACTATAATTGGGGAGAGTAAACAATATTTATTTGGCACAGTTCTCTAAGCTGTGAATCTTCATCAGTGTGCCAGCATGGTGTGGCTCTTAGAAAGAATGTCTTAACTGACTGGCTTCCATTGTGTCTCCAGAGGACAGGGGATTTCTCTTCTTGTAAGGATGCCAATCTTTTCCTGGAACTCCCATTCTCTTTAACTAATTAGCCTCTAAAGACCTTACCACCAAGTGTCTACTTTGGCTTTTAATATATAAATTTTTGGTGAACCAAATATTTCTTCTATAACACACAGAAAACACATATGCATATACATTCATTTATGAGAATGATAATGCTTTTCATATGACATAAAATATTGCATATTTCTACCTATAAAGTAAGTTACTCATTTTTATGATTTCATTGCAGTTCATTGTATGGCTGTATGATCATTTGTCTACTCACCTAATGGTGCTGACATGAAATTTATTGTAAATACATCACATTATACTATGACTACATAATCATTCTAAGTATTTCTGCAGGAGAAATAGACCAAAGACATTCTTAATCTTTTAAATATTGTTAGCTGTTATGAGAACTCTCTGTATCTCTGTAGAAGTTAAATTTTCTTATTCATGAGACTAAGAACTCTGTAAGGGATTCTAATTTTTTTTTTTTTGGTGACTATGGTATCCCTGGTTGGGGTCCCTAGAATTTCCAGTAACAATCTGGATAAACTGAAAGTTTAGGATTTTGATTTGGCTGTTATCTAACTTGGAGGGTGAGGAAATAGCAGAATAGAAGCCATAGCAGCAACCTGGGAAGCTACCCACTCTTGGGTTAGTTTTGAGGTTGGCGAGAGGTGCTTGTTTCTGTCACTTGATGTTCTTTCTGTTGTGTGTTGTGCTTTCCAAGGTCTCTATGACTCAGGGTCAAGGACTGGTTGCACTGTTTCTCATAGGCAGTGACAGGTGAAGCTGGGACAAACGATTCGTGCAAATACATGCAGAGAAGTTTCCCTTAGAACCTGTGTGTTCACTGCGGCTGGAGCGTTATTGATTTCTCTGCTAAGTATTTAGAATTAGATGGACCTTGTCACACATGCTTCTTTGGGGACACAGATTTTTAGCACACGAGTTACTGAAAGGCGGCATCCTTTCCTAAACGCGGTAGCGTCTTTGAACCACAAGCTAATGAAAATGGAGGATTTTAACTGCCAAACCACAACAGTGCCTCCAGTGTCTGTCATCTTGCTTTGAGCTGGTGCAAAGGCATGTGTTTTGCATCTGTATTCGAGAGGTTAGCCTTGACATTCCTTCATCCCATGCAATATTTGTTAAATAAAAGGAAAAGAAAGAGGCAGGCATGCTTCACCCAGATGTGATATTTAGTCAGCTTGGAAATTCTTCCCCTTGGCTTTCCTGTCACTATGCAGCATTCGCCAGGACTGGCCTCCTGCATCCAATTAAAATCGATGATTGCTAGTGACTTATTATCCAGATTGCTAATCAACTAATTACAATAGACCTACTGTGCAGAACAAGAGTACTACAATTTATTCTGGTGGAAGCTTTATTCTTTGTTTCATGTTTACAAAATCTATTTAATGAATTCTCTTCCATGAGCCACTGGCATTTGTAAGTGTTTTTGAAGGGTAAGAAAAACCCCAAATCTTTTTTCAACTTTTACGAGAAGACAAGGTCATGTGTCAAAACCTGATCACATTTTACTTTTGCAAACCAGCACACATTTATCCTTATGGGTAGAAAGCACTGTCTTCTCTCAGTCCAGACTTCTGTGTACATAAGAAACCTCCATATGAACTTTATTCTTTCTACCCCCATCTTCCTTCTCCCACTTCTTCTTCCCTCTCCTTTCCCCTTCTCTACCTTTTCTTCTCTTTTAAAAATATAAATCATATTTACTTTTATTAATGAAGCAATGTTAATGAAAAATTTATTGAAGTTTATATTTTATTCTCTAATATGATACTACTAGGGTGGTTTTGAGGTATTTGGAATTGAAGGAAAATGTTGAAACTAGATTGTCTAGACTACCAATTCTTTCGGAAGTGTGTGTGTGTGTGTGTGTATTCCATGGAAGAAAAATGTTAAAAGCTAGGCCTACTTTCAAGAGAGTGAATGTTTTTCCTAAAGTGATGTTAACCAAATAACAAATGGACAAATTGCATTGAGTCCTTCTGTGCAGCACTTTATTCTCAACACCCAGTTTAGAAGTGCTGATCCTCAAACCACAAGGTAGACAGGCTTTAAAATATTATTTTTAAAAATTGAAAAATGTGTTATAAAACATTTTTGGATTTGTTAATTTACATGAACAGACGTATTTACTCTTGGAGTAGTTATGCCATTAAATACAATTTCTCTTTCAATCACTGTGCATATGGCTGATCTTCTCATTATCTTTTTACTTTACCAGATGGATAACTGGATCTTTGGACAGATCATTGTGAAAAGGAAAATTCACTTCTCTCTGTTTGTCTTTATATAAATTTTTAGATCAGAAAAATAATTTTATTTTATTATAAAATAGCGAACCTGAACTTAGAGTTTATGTACTTTTAGAATAAATACATGGATAAGTGTCTAAATGTGTAAATATTCATATTTGTGTGTGTATGTAGGTATATGTGGCTAGCTGGGCAAATTGACATGTATAAATAGATAAGCATAGAAACATATATAAATATTTCTCAAGTAATTTTACAGGTAGAAATATATGAACAAACATTCAGAGTCTGTCATTGAGTAATCCAAATTCCATAAAGGAAATAATTATTTCATTATGCTTCAGGACCTTGTACCATTTGTTACAAGTTGAGAAAACCAGTAAGTATTTACTAAATTAGCCAATGGTTGTCTTCTACATACTTCCAAAGAGCTCAATCAAACATTAGTTAGATCTCAGACACATCTATTTGGTTCATGCTCTTGTCACAATTAACAAAAGCAATATTTTAATAATTAGTCTTCAGATGATAGCTTAAGAATTTAAACAAATATTTAAGATTAATTTGCATTTTGTATTTATCACAGAAGGCCAAATATTTTCAAATAATTGGTATATAAGAAATGCTATAAATCTTTTTTAAAAAGATTTATTTATTTATTATGTATACAGTAGTCTGCTTATATGTATGCCTGCAGGCCATCAGACAGCACCAGAACTCATTATGAATGGTTGTGAGCCACCATGGGGTTGCTGAGAGTTGAACTCAGGACCTCTGAAAGAGCAGCCAGTGCTCTTAATAGCTCCAGTCCAAAATGTTATAAATCTATACATAGTAACTTCATGGACTATGAGATGGCTCATAATTTCTGAAAAGCCTTCCTCTAATGTCTGTGGAATAGGTTCTTACACTAATCTATGTGGGCTTCCTGCTCATGCACTCTGACTTCCTCCAGTTGACTTGAATGCTCATCAAGAGTACTTGTATTTATAGTCAACATTTTTCTACTACAAGTAATTGTTATTTTTCTATTATGTTTAATGCTTAATCATATAAATCAACTATTCATATATAAGGCATTATGTAAGTAGACAAACACCAATAGAATATTTGAAAACTTTTTGTTAAAATTGTAGTTATGTTAGGTGGAGGAAAAATAGTTGTAAAAATCTAGACACCTGTCATGAATAAGTTATTTTTGAACTATCTCTAATTTCTTTTTTTTTCTTTTTTTTATTGAGAAAATGAGAAAAAAAAAGTTTCCACCTCCTCCCAGCCTCCCATTTCCCTCTCCTTCCTCCCACCCTTCTCCCCCTCCTCCCACCCTTCTCCCCCTTCCCCCACTCCTTTCCCCCTCCCTCTCCAGTCCAAAGAGCAGTCAGGGTTCCCTGTCCTGTGGTAAGTCCTATGTCCTCCCCCTCCGTCCATATCTAGGAAGGTGAACATCCAAACTGGGTAGGTTCTTAAACACCACAAATGAACTAATACTAGATTCTATTTCTTTACTCAGAACAGGTTATAGTTTGGGTAGAACACATCCTAAGTCCTGAAGAGTGGCCATCATTTAATGAGCTTGAGCAAGGTCATAGGCATCATTTAAAAATACAACTTCAAGGGTATCTGCTTGTGTTGCATAAAACATCATTTATAGCCTTTGACAAAGCCTTGCCTTAACTGTTCTCGAAAGAATTAGACGAATTTCAGTTAAAAAGTTAAGTTTTTAAATTGGAAACTAGAAAATATTCCTAAATAAAATATGAACATAAAATAAAAATTTCATCCCATTGTATAGAAAATGTTTTCTTAAACTGTATTGTTATTGGAGGGTGACTAAAATTGGATTTTAAAATATTTTTGAAGACTCCAAATTGTTGTCATATGTTTCAGTTATATGTGCTTTTAAGAAAAGTATGTGTTCATTAGGCATAGGGAGTTTCCTCCATAAGTCCTCCATTTTTCAAATGGACTTTCAATTTAATTCATGATATATTGACAGAAGAAGTACTATGTCATCATTTATCTAATGATGTACTGGCTTTTAGTTGAGAGGTTAACTTACTTAAAAGTAAGCAAAATAGCTACAAATAGCTTCATAGTATAGAAATAAACTTTTTTATCTATATGCAATATGAAAATAAGAATGCTGTTTATAAAAAAATAATTTAAAGGGTAATAAGAAGGCTGGCATTTGCCAAGAATTAAGTATTTTAAACATCTGTAACCATTAGTTGCTAAATCAAGAACTTTAAATTACTATGTAGCTTACAAAACAGTTTAGAACTATCAAGTAAAATAACTGCCATCCAGAAGAGTAAAAAGAACTGAAGTAGATTTTGAAACATTAATCAATCTAATTGTGAATAAAGCAAATCCACGTATTTACATGTTAGTGGAGGCTCCTCAATGCATGGCTAAGTGAGGTTCGGAAATCCTTGAGAGACAAGTTTCCCCAAGAGAAAGACAGTGAGTTTATAATCAGAAAAGGAGATGACTGAAGGCTTCAGCAGCTTACAGCTGAGGCAACTTAGGGAGGGTCCTCCTAGGGATTGCTTCAAGATCCTTTAAAGCAGAGGCTTTTGCTTGTTTGTTTGCTTGTGTGTTTTGTTTTATTTTGCCTCCTGTTATTGAAAATAGTTTTAACCTCTCCTATAGTATGTTCTGATTTTGGTTTTCCACTCCTACTACTTCTCCAAGTTCCTCCCCACCTCCCTTTTCATCTCAACCCATTCCCTCTTTCTCTCTCATTAAAAGACAAACAGGCTTCTGTGGGATATTACTAAAGCAAAATATAATAAGAAAAAGCAAACACTAACATCAAAATTGGACAAAACAAACAGAAGGGAAAGAGCCCAAGAGAAGGCCCAAGAGACTGAGATCCAATCGTTCACATATTCAAGGATCTTATCAATTCACTAAAAAGCCATAGTGCTTACTTAACAGACCCATAGAGCAAAAAGAGAGAAGAGAAATATGAGTAGAATGAAATGAAAATAAAAATTAATAAGGTCATTTAAAAAGGAAGAGCCCTGATATCCCATTGTGAGACAAGGAACCTCCAAAGTTGCACAACGTTGCCATAAGATTCCCCTTTTTTTAGGCCCGGCGGTGGTGGCGCATGCCTTTAATCCAGCCCTCAGGAAGCAGAGGCAGGCGGATCTCTGTGAGTTCTAGACCAGCCTGGTCTACAGAGCTAGTTCCAGCACAGGAACCAAAGCTACAGAGAAACCCTGTCTCGAAAAACCAAAAAAAAAAAAGATTCTCCCTTTTTTGCCATCTACTCCTGGGCATTCAGCTTACCTTTAAGAGAAGTTTGTTTCTCTTGTGAGTCTCCTTTGGAAGAAACTAAAGTTTCATTTGCAAGTGGTTATCAATTCAAGATGGTTTCTGGGTTAGTCATGGAGGCATGTGCCCACATCTCCTTCAAGCTCTAGGGTCCCACCTGGTACAGGTCCTATGAAGCAGACCTTTTTAACTGTTTCCTCCACATGACAAAGATTTGAAGTGACTAAAGAATTTAAAAGAGTCCCAGGAAATACCAGTTTCTGTGAGGTGACTGTTTTCTCTGCTCGGCCAAGGTGGACATTGTCCTATTAAGTCCCTTAGGCTCTGAAAGTGGTTTAGTGCTATGAACAGCACCCAATGTTATGATGCAAGTTTTAAGAAAAATACTGGGCTGGGTGTGGTGCTAATCTGTTATCTTAGTGCTTGGAGAGTGTGGCTGATGGATCAGGAAATTCAGGCCAATGTTGTCTGCATAATGAATTCAAGGCATGCCTGAACTTTATGAGACTCAGTCTCAAAACAAACAAACAAAAAGCTGGAAAAAGAATGAGCCATGAACAGTGGCTTGTATCTATATTTCAAGCTCTCATGAGGCAGAAAATTGCTTGTAGACCAAATCTTCTCCTTGAGTTGCTGACCAGGAAACTCTCAGAAGTCCCCAAGACAATGTAGACTATTGGAATCACTTGTTGATTCCCAAAAAATTAGAGAATGAGACTATATTGCTGAAGAATTATATACTCTGCATACAGGCTTGAGAAAAGTTATGATTGAGCTGAAATGGAAGCTTCCTCCCTGTTGGCTACATTTCATAGTGTTGGATGTCTCTCTTCAGACCACTTAGGGAAAAAAAGCATCACTTTCAGTTGAGTACCATATGTGATAATATTAAACTACCTGGTAAGACATGCCCACAGATTAAATAGTGCCATGAATATGCTGGGGGTAAGCAGCTGCCCCCAGATTGCATTCATGAACTACTCTACAAGTAAGAATACATGTGGGTACTTTAGAATTCATGGGAGAGAATACATTCCTGTTACCATAAGATTCACCAGAAGCCTATAGCTTAGAAGGTCATAGGCCTTATGGAGGATTCTAGTACCAGTGTTTCACCAAATTGACAAGAAGTTAAATTGCCTTATAAATATTTACATTTGTACCCCTACGTTAGTGTGACTAGTAGTCTTGGTCAAAGAAGCATCTTTAGCAGACACATATAACAGGTCATGGTGCTAAGAATAAGTGACTGGTTTGATCACACACAAGACATCAGTATTACCCACCCAAAACTCAGGAACATCGTGGAAGAGATGACAGAAGGACTGTGAGAACTGAAGGATAGAGAGGAGTATTTGGGCCTTGTTCTCTGGTCACTGCATGTCCATTGCAATCAAGAACACACAGCAATTGCCACTGCCTATATGACACATAAAAAGATAGAAAGGGAAGACAGAAATAAGGAAAAACAGAGATGGAAGACACGGTGGTGGGGGAGACTAACTGGGAAGATGGGAGTTTGAAAGGATGGGGTAGAGATGGGGAGGATATTGGGAGGTGAATGGGATCACAGTGTGTTGTACATTGTATGATACTATGAATTTGATTACATAAATAAAGTTTTAATACTTCTACAAACAAAAGCTATAACACAATGAATAAACAATTACAAAATCAGAGTTAGCATATGGTCAAAATAGCCCAGAATGGACAAGTGCTGGTACTATCACTAGCATCTGATTTGAATAAGTTGCTTCTCCAGCTTGGGATTCTGAGATGTGTGTGGAGCACTTGTCTTGCTTGTTGTGCAGGCACCATAATTCCTAAGCAGTTCTAAGGAAGGGAAACCTCAGCCTCCAGTCAGTAAAGTAAGTTCACTTTTCATTAACAGTATTTTTCTTTATAGTTTCTTTTCTCTCTGTTAAAATACTTAGAGGAGACTTTTTTCTGCAAGGTGATGGTTGACAGAGGTTTCTATCCTGCCAGTTCCCACAGCTGTTCAGTCCCAAAGAAACATACAGAGGCTTATATTAATTATAAGCTTACATTAATTATAAATAGGTTGGCCTATTAGCTCAGGCTTCTTATTAACTCTTATATAACTTTTATCAGTGAGGCATTCTCATCTTGCTTCCTCTGTGTCTGGGTGACAACTGCAAACTGAGTCTTTCCTCTTCCCAGAATTCTCCTAGTCTGATCACCACCCCTATACATTCTGCCTGGCTACTGGCCAATCAGCATTTTATTAAACCAATACAATTGACAAATCTTTACAGGATATAAGACCATTGTCCCACAGCAGGTAATGTATACTTACTATTAAAAATTAGCAAGAATTTGATTGATATTAATTGTTGGATGGTTGAATATTTTATTGTTTATTATTTAAAGATTTGGTAATTATTATGTATTGACATTTCCAATAAATTTGATCAATTACTGATAACAACCTTGAAGATTAAGAAATCAGTAAATAATTCCAAGCAAGGAGGTGAAAGACTACTAAATTAAAACTTAAAGATTCTTCAGAAAGAAATGGCAAAGGACCCTAGAAGATGAAAAAGCTCTTTATGTTCATGGATTAGGAGAATTAACTTTATGCAAATGACTATAATGAAAATTATATTTATAGTTAGCATAATTTCACTGACATTCTTCACAGACTCATATAAAACTCATATGGTGGCACAGAATACCTCAAATAGAAAAGGCTATCATCAACAAAAAGTAATGCTGGAGGTATCACCATATATGATCTCAAACCATACAACAGAGCCATAGTAACAAAAACAGTAAAGATACAGGAATAAAAACAAATGCATAGACAAGTATAATAGAACATAGAACCTAGATACAACCCCATGAGGCTACTACCACCTGGTTTTTGACACAGGCATCAAAAATGTACATTGGATAAAAATCAGGCAGATTAGCAAAGGGTGCTGAGAAAACTGGATTTCCATACATAGAGAAATCAAGGTGAATGACTTTCTCTCACCACACACAAATCACCTTAAAATAGGGCAGATACTTTAATCTGAAGTGTACCTAGGTAATACACTTAAAGATATGGTATAGGCAAGTTTTTTTTGAAGACTTTAAAGCCCAGGAAGTAATCACAATGTTAAAGGACGTTGTCTAATGTTAGAAAGTTTCTGTACAGCAACAGGGTTGTAGTAGGAGGCTGCTTATTTGTCCCTGACTGTTCAGCCCCGAAATAACCACATTAAAAACTGTGTTAATTAAATCACTGATTTGCCTATTAGCTCTAAACTCTTATTGGCTAGCTCTTAGATATTAATTTAACCCATTTCTAGTAGTCTGTGTATCACCATGTGGCTGTGGCTTACCAGCAAGTTTCCGCCAGGTGTCTGGCTCTGAAGGGCTACATGACTTTTCTCTGATTCTGCCTTCTTTCTTCCAGCATTCAGTTTAGTTTTCCCCACCTACCTCCATTCTGCCCTGCACAGGCACAAGACAGTTTCTTAATTAACCAATGGTATTTACAGCATAGAGAGGGGAATCTACTTTACAGGGTAAAAAGACAGCCTAAAGAAGGGGAAAATACCTGTGGAAATTGAATTTCTGATAGGAGATTAATATCTAGAATTAATACAGAACTAAAAAATTACACACCCAAAATAATAAAACTCAAAAAGTATACAAAATGGATCAAATAGATAGTTGTCAAAAGAAGTACTAATGGCCAATTAGTATAAAAAAAGAGTGTTCAGCATCGTTCAGTGCATTGAAATGCAAATTTTAACTATGCAGATACTTCCATTCATCCCAGTGAGAATGTTATCATCAAGAAAACAAATACCCAAAAAAAATGCTGGAAAGGGGGAACTTTCATACTGTTTTAATAGCAATGGAGACTGATGCAACTACTGTGGACATCGGTGTGACATTTTTTGAAATAGCTAAAATACATCTACCATATGGTGCAGATTTCTTCTAGGTTTACACAGAGAGGAATAAAGTCAACACATCATGAAGACACTTTCACACTTGTGTTTATTGCCAAACTAATCACAGCATCCTTTAAAATAGAGAATCTGGCTCAACAGCATCAACAGATGAATGGATAAAATATATACTATGTAACAATAGTGTAAAAAGAGGTCATGAAAAAAAAAGAGGTCATAAATTTGAAAGAAAACAAGGAAGTGGCATAATGGGAGTGTTTGAAAGGGGAATGAGAAACAATGTGGTTGTATTATTCTCCAAAATAAAAGAATTTTAAATATGCTATATTCAGCTAAAAGGAAGAATAAAATTATGCCACTTATGGGGGCATCAGGTGTAAAGAATCATGTTAAATGGAAATAAATCAGACTCAAAAAGAAAAGTGTTGTGTTTTCACAGACAGTTGAAATATAGTTTAAATGAGTAGAAAGAGTATGATGTGGAAGAAGAGGAGAACAGAGGATAATGGATGGATAAGACAAAGCAATGTGTTCCTTTCATGTGTGGGATCTACAGTTTACTATATATGTATGTATGTATGTGTATACACACACAGATGAGACATGAAAGTTGATGGAGATTAAGCTGGAGAAAAAGGGAATACATAGAGGGTAGGGAAGGATGGGGCAGGTAGGCAGGAGTGAACAAGAGCAAAACCCATACGTGTTTTTGAAAAACACAATTAAATCCATTATTGTATAATAACTTAAAAATAAAGCAAGTCAAAGCAAGACATTAGGAAATAAACAGGCAAAGAAAAGGGGGGAGGGAAAAAACTCAGACTTATATTATCCCCAAAAATGTATTTAGGTGGTTCTGAAAATATAGAAGAAAAAAATTCCCATATAATAAAAGCTACATTTTGACAAGAAGATCAAAGCCAGTACTATCACTGAGTCTCTCAGAACACTGAAGACAAATTAGGCTGTGACTGTCACAACATTTTTATCTGATGAGAACTTGAAGCTGACTGCACGTGGGGCTAGTAAATGTTTCCCATTAGAAGCGACATTGTACATGTTAGATGATGAAATCACATTGGGGATGGAGGCAAAGCCTCACTCATGCCAAAAATGCTTCATCAAGTAGAGTCTCTGCGTGAGGTAAAATTTCACCAAGTTTAAAACTTGTATGAACAATATTTTATAGAACATACATTTTGATATTTGGCAAAGTTAAAGAGAAAAACAATAAATGAAGGACATAAATTTCAAGTTAGTAGTTACCTCTGGGAGAGAAGGAAGTGGGTGTAACCATGGAGGGCAAATTGGGGGCAACAAGAGCCCTGGGAATGGTGGGGCTGGTGGTGGTTATTTGAGTGTTTAAAAATATGATCCCTTGTGCTTCTCACAGACATTGTGCATAAGATTTGTTTGAATGAGCCATTACAGTATTACAATAATTTATGTTGAAAGGAGCAAAAAGAAATGCTGTAAAGACTTTGCTGATTATATGCCCTTCCTACTATCCCTGGCTCCCTTCCTTCCTAGTAATTGCATTCCTTCTGGACCCTCTGCTACATCCTCAATCCTCTCTGGTGGTGGTGGTGGTAGTGGTGGTGGTGGTGGTGGTGGTGGTGGTGGTGGTGGTGGTGGTGGTGGTGGTGGTGGTGATGATGATGATGATACCCAGAAGTTTCAAAGATATGTACAAATGAGCTGAGCTTCCAGCTCTACCTCCTTTGCCATGTAGACTTATCTATTCCTTATTGTGACAGTCTTAAATTATGTTCCATGATTTCCCATGGAGAATCAATCAGTGTACTCTGTAATCTCCAGAGACAACGCCTCCCAGTTTTTCTGTCTACTGAAAAACAAAATGCTGCTGACTTTCCTTCTCAATTCTCACTTCTCAGCTTTATGCACCAATATTTAGTTGCCTTTGTATCACATGTCCCGAAGCTTCTTCTGATCTCAGGTGACGGTTCATGCCAGTACTGCTTCCCATGGAGCAAATGAGACCCAGGAGCTTTGTAAAAGCAGTCCCTGGCCTCAAAACCTCTCCATTTTCATCTACGCTCGTTCTCTTCCTGTATCTCTTTCCATTTCTCACTCTGCTCTAGTTTGGGGCTTTGTTTTGACTAGGTGGTTTATGCATATGAGAGAACAAGAATAAATGGCTTCATTGATCTTTTTATTATTGAAGATAAAAATATTTTGTTTTTCATACATCCAACAACTCTGAGATTAGGTCCACCTCATCTCCAATCAAAATCCATACCCTTTCTGTCTCTTCTTAGGAAATAAATGGGCACCTAAAGAATAATAATAAAACAAAATAAAATAATGTAAAATAAACAAATAAGAAAGGGAAAAATAAATGGAACAAAAAGAGCCACAGGAAAAGCTCAGGATGAACATGTTGATATAGAGACTCATATGTTCATACTCATAGGAATCTCCTAAAAATATAAAACCTGAGGGGAAAAATATCATTAAGCCATTATGAGACAAACAATTTCCAAAGATGCCACTGAGTTCATTTTTTGTTGGCAATCTACAGGTGTGGGGCCTGGCCTGAAGAGTGTTTTGTTTTTTCTGTTAGACTCCACAGGAGAGAACTAACCTATCATTTTCCAGTGGTTATCAATTGGACAAAGCTTTTGGGCTAGGGGTTAGACCTTGTGTCCACTTCTCTTGGTGCTGAGACCCAATCTGACTATTGAACTATGCAGGCCCTGTGCTTGCTGCCACAGTCTCTGTGAATTCATATATTTGCTGGTCCTACTTTGCTTAGAGAACCTTATACCTTAGTGTCCTTCACCCCTCTGGCTCTTACACTCTTTACTCCTCCTCTTCCATGGGTTTCCCTGATCTTTGAGGAGAAGGATTTTATGGAGACATACCATTTTGGATTGAGTGTTCCAAGGTCGCTCACTCTGATTATCGTCCAGCTTTGGGTCTCTGTATTTGTTCCCATTTACTTCAGGAAGAAGTTTCTCTGGTGGTGGCAAAGCAAAACTTCATCTGTGAATAAATCAGAATGCCATTAGGAGTCACTATACAGATATGTTTCTTTAGCAGAACAGTAGTATTTGGTTTTCCTCTGGGTTCCTTCCTTGACCACACCACCAGTTCCAGGAATGAGTTATATCTCCTGTAATGGGCCTTAAATTCAATCAGATATTGTTTTGTTTCTCCTACAAGCTTTGGACCACTATTGCAATAGTACATCTTGCAAGCAGATCATCATTGTAGATCAAAGACTTTGTGACACAGCTGGGGTTTTCCTTTCTCCTTTGGTAACATGTGGAGTACCTTCAAGTACCATGAACACTACTTGTAGGAGTGAAGGATCTAGGTAGATACCAGATCAACTTCTCTGTGTTTAATAAGTTATGTAGGTGTTATCTTCAACAGTAGGGTTTTACTGTCTGTTTATGGCAAGTAAACAACAGCCGTGGCCATAGCCTTGGTTGTTTGGGTGTTCCCATGGAACCCTTTTGGCCAACTACTTGATTATATGTAATTCATTCTGGGCATTGAATGCCTTCATTTGGTGACAAGAAATGTCCAGTTGGGACTTTGTCTTTTCTGTTATATGATAACGTTATTCAGATTACCTTATATGTGCACATATTTTAGGAAATTTCTACTGTATCAGTTTTCATATGGCTCCTCAGTGGTCCTTAGCTGTCCCCCCTGCTACTCCCCTCCTCACTCCCTCTTCTCTCTCCCTCCCAGTTGGATCCTTCATCCCAGCCCCTTCCCCATCTATCCTTAACAATGCGTTATGTTTTATTGATCTTTATGTCGCATACTCACTTTTTTTCTGCACAAAGACTGATTGTCCAAGTGTTTGATGGTGTCCACCAGTTTAAAAATCTCTGTGTCCCCATATTGTCCTCATCAGCATTATCCACAATACATGCTTCACCTAGCAGGTCAGATGAAGAACATCTTTGCAGTCCTGTTTCTAAAGGTTGACTGGAACTCTCCTTCACAGTGCTTTCTCTTAAATTGGATATTCACAAATGCATTCAGAATATTTTCATTTTTTCTTTATAAAGAGCTAGAAGCATACATAAAAAATGTGTCACATAAGCTGTGATTGCTCTTTCATTCCTGGCTGCGCAGACCAGAATAGTCACATAGGAACTATATTAATTACAACACTGCATAGCCAGTAGCTTAAATATATTTTTACCTAGCTCTCATGTCTTAAATTAACCCATTTCTATTAATCTGTTTATTGACACAAAGCTGTGGCTTGCTGGAAAGTTTCCTGCAGTGGTGTCCTTCTCCTTTGGCAGCTACATGATGTCTCCTCGACTCTTCCTATTCTTTTAGTGGATCTTATTTCAGAGGCCCACCTTTCGAAGTCAGCCCATCTGAGCTGTTTGTCCCGTTTTCTTCCTGTTGTTGTTAGCCTGATTAGAATGCTTCACAGAATTGGCACACTGAGAAAAGATGAGCATCTCCTGAGAGCTGACATTAGAGTAAAGAAAGATGGCTTTTCTACTGAGGTAGATAGATGGCAGCTATTTTCCAGTGACTGTAGCTTACTCATGAAATTTTGTAAACCCTGTGGTCAGCTTGGATAGGTTTTTTTTTTTTGGTCTCTACAAACCCTACAGGGAATACTGTGTTTCTGATGCTTGAGCTCTCTTCCTCTTTTATCTTTTACAGAAGTCTGCATATTAGCATGAACTAATTATATAAAATTTTCTGATGTAAATGGATGATTATTGAGTGTCACTTGTAAATTAAAATGGCCATAGAATAGTAAAAGTATATCCCACAGGCAAGTTTTGCATTTACTGATTGATCTGGGTAATTCTGACTTCATTATTATAAGCTATCTTAAGAAAAGAGGTACCTTCCTATGTTTAAGTAAGAAGTAACACCCTTCCAGTTTGTGTGCAAGACTGAAGTCTTCAGTGAAACTTTATTGAGTAGGTATTATCCACCGAGTAAGTGATAATGTGTCAGGTGTGACTTGATTGTTTCCTATAAGCTAACTCTTTTTTTTGTAGAGCAGTCGCTGGAGTTTGAGGGAAAGAAAGATGATTTGTTACTAAACAAAAAACTGAAAACTTCTGACAATAAACCATTACCCATTGACACCCGGCCAGTGTTGGTTTTAATAAAACTCATTTAAAAGCAAGGGTTCTAAGATCTTCAGTGGAAATACACTTTGTGCACACTAAACTTGAACCCTTGCCAGCCAGATGGACACCCACAACAGTACTGGCATGAATGGGTCCTGCAGCTGTGCAGGATTCTTAAATATTTCCTTCTCGAAGAGCAAATGGAGACCAGTCTTTCTTCTTCCAAGGGCATGGGAACATTTTTCTTTTCTTTGACATGATATCTGTGTTATTTTCTTGAAATGTTTGGAACTGAGAGTAGGCACTTCAACTTGATGACACAGCTGTTGAGAACTCCAGACACAAAAGAAGCCTAGCAATATTCTCAAGGCAGGACTGAGATTGTAATTATATGAGTGTTTGCTATGGAATCACCAACATGGGTCCTCGAGAACTGAGCCAGAAAGTCATCTGCTTTTTCTTAGAAAGCCTATTCATCGATACCACAAAGAAACTTGGAATTTGCCATGCCCATTCCCGCACACCTTCACTAGGATGCAGACCTTCTCCCTGCTCTCTGATTCAGTAGTATTTCTTGACGTTTCTGGGTGGAGGCAGAAGTGGAGTGGCTGGGACTCGCCTTCATGATCTCCCAGCTTTCTGATTGAGCAGCTGAGCTAAATTGTTCAACATCATTTTAAATTTGCAAAGACTGATGCTCAGAGCCAATTAAAATAAAAGTGTGATTTATCTCGCTGGCCATCTTCCGTATTTATATTTTAAATTTTAAGGCTTTAACAAATTTCCTGTAGCATAATGCTAACCAAGACAAAATATTGTTGCCCTGGGACCACTTAGATGTATTTTCAGTTACTTCCTTCATGCTTTGGAACTTGCTAGAAACCTCCCATGAAAGCTACAGGATTTTTGCCTTTGCAAAATTTCCTAGCAATTTTTATTCTCATGAATAATCCTCTCCAAATTGTCAGCTCTGGCTGTGGATATGGGTTATGGTCATTTGCTCTTGTCAGAGTCTGTGAAACACCGTGCACATTCTCCTACTTCTCTTGTTACTAGAGCAATGACAAAAGTTTGGTAACTCTGTGTTCATAAGCATATACATGTATTTTAATCAGCTTTTCTTGCCACAAACCTGTTTGTTCATCTCCATAATGAACAAATCCCGTTAACCTTCAATTCACTGTTTTCCTCCTACTCATTCTATTTTGTTTGGAAGTTGGTAGAAGACTCATCATTAAGTCACCGTGTGGAACAATTCCTTCTTCATCCCTGCCTCAAGCACCGGTAGCTGCTTCCAGATATGCAGCGGAAGAAGGACACAAGCAGAGGATTGCCTTGAGAGATGCCAACAGATGAGCTCCCCGCTCATTTCAGTTCAAGTGAACCAGTGAGGTGGGACCCTGTGTAGTGGCTTTGTTCTTCAGAGTGAAGGCTTGCGCAGAGGGGTGAGCAAGCTGAAGATTGCAAGAAGATACTCAATGCTGCTCAACTTGGCAGTCAAGGCAAAACATCCTCCAGAAAATCACACTCAAACACACTTCTATCAGAGGATGAAACCTTCTCTGGATCTTTCCCCTTTCTTTGGTGAGCACAAATCAGGGCATATTTTGTTGTGCTTTTCACAAATCTTTCCTCCTGCTTTTTGGACCCCTCACTCAAAACTTTTCTATCCTTTTTTCCCAAACAGAACCTTCAAAGACCCTTCTTAGTTTCTGCCCCTAGCTCTGTCATGGCAAAGAAATACTTATTTAAACTCATGCTTCTTCCCTTCCTTCTTTCTCCTATTGTTGTATTGTACTTGTTTTTCACAGTATTTTTGATGATTTTTGTTTTAAAGTGAAGACAGGGGAGGAAGATGTCTGCTTCATCTTATTTGAACTGGAAGTCAATCCTTTAAAACAATCATAGTGATTACTGAGACTATATGTTGGTAACTTTTCTCTGGGATTACTGCTGAGTGACATTTACTATCTAGCCTTTTTCCACAAAATCTCCCATTTAGATAGTCTCTGAAGATCTACTTCAGCGCCCTTCACTCTACTTCATTATCCTAAGTCTTTTGACAGCAAGTGTTGCTGATGTTACTCAGTCCAACAAGTAGGCATTTTTAATTATTTATACTTTAACAATCATTTTGATCTGGGAAATGTGAGCTGTTCTTGAGTTCTGCAGAGGTCTCTCTTCTCGCCTCACACGAGCTTTAGCTCAAGAGATAGGGTGCCAGTTGTGTACGGTCACACAAAACATCCACCATGCGGTGCCTCCCTGTGGATGGGCCTCTATTTACATTTCAACGCTGCCAACACTTGCCTCTATATTTTCAACTGGACTTTTTCTCCACCTTGGTCCACAATTATATCACAATCGCATTATTTCATAAACCAGCACTAAGCTTTTGTTTTTTGCTTTTTGGAGTGCACAACACACCAAATGCCTGTTTAACAAAGACAGCTTCGAGTCTGCTCTAGGCGTGGAGTGGCTGGAACTCATCCTACTGATTTCCTCTTCCCTCTACGAATAGGCAGCTGGAGGATGCTAAAGGAATGAAGAAAGAATGATCAGGGAAAGAATAAAATTCTGATATTGGGTATGGTATTCCTACACTGAAAACCTGAAACCCAGTGTTTGAGGAGAAGGGACTTTCCAAATTTCTTTTACTCCTATCTAGAATTACAAGAGTTCAAGAAAACCCAGTTTTGTGATATCCATGGTGTTCATGTTCATAAATAAAGTGAAATTTGAAAGATGCTTCTTAAATAATAGATACCCCTTTTGATTCTAGAGGGTTGTTGAGGTAAAATGTAGACAACAGCAAAAGAGGAAGACCTCAGGGTTGAGGATCACATTTTTTTCAACATTTTTTTCTATTGCACAGTCTGAGGAGGGTGTGAGGGTTTCTGGAGTGAGGGAGTAGGTCATGCTGCAGAAGGCTTCTGCCTTGCTCATGAAGACCATGATCTGAGACTACCCTTGTCTATATCCAGGGTGGGCAAATGACAAGCTCAAAAGGTATCTACTTTGATCTTAAAGAATGTGCTATTCTCATACTTTCCCTGCCCTAACCCAAGATAGAGATCTCAAAGGGAATATTATCTTGACCCTTCTTACTAAGAGTGTCTCAGATGAAAATTACCTGGCTGTATTTGTTTACTCTAGTGAATGGAGAAACTACAGGTACAGCCTGGGACCTAGGTTTATGATAGACTGGGGTGCTCAGACTAGAGACTGGGGCAGTCTGGAGGCTAATAAAAGTTAGGCCATAGGTGAAGGAAGTGTTAGCAAAATGGTTAAAATCAGTAGGTCACAAGAAAAAGCAAAGAGACATGAATGTCCGGAAGAGATTTGAGGGAGGAGCCTGGAGTGACAAGGGATAGAGAGAATCTAGAGGGAATGGTGGTAAGATTAAACTGAATGCTGTGTGTGTGTTTGTGTGTGTCATTGTCAGTGGAACAACTAATTTTTAAAAAAGAAGCCAGAGAACACTAGCAGATGGGATACTACTCTGTCCAACAAATAGGCATTTTTAATTATTTATACTTAAACAATCATTTTGATCTGAGAAATGCGAGGGGTACTTGAATTCTGCAGAGGCCTTTCTTCTCACCTCACAGGAGCTTTAGCTCAGGAGGGAGGGCGCCAGCTGTCCACTATCAACTATCAACACAATGCCCTCTGATTCGGTGGCCTTTGAGTTGTTTTCTCACAGATTCAAAGGATGAAACTCACAGACCAGAGAGGATGAGTTTTAGAAAGAAGTTTATTATGAGATGGGAACTGAAGATAGAAAAAGAAAACAGGGCTCCCATGTTGCCGGAGTAGGTACCCAGAAAAGGGGAGCTGTCAGCCTGCTACACTGAAGGTTGTTTATAAGACCTGTGGCAGAATTCAGGGTGAGACACAGCAGATGAGTCATCCTAATTCAACAGGATTAATGGTGACAAAGACTGCTCTATATTCCCCTGGATAGTCTTGTCCTCCTTCTCAAAAACTCATTTGGCCATTTAAGTTAGACTTTGCTTTTTGGCTATGTCTTTCATTGACTGGCCTGTGTGTCTGTCAGTGTGTGCACACACTGTTGTTTAATGGAGGTAATTTAAAATAAGCATTGAGGTCTAGAAGACGTGACTTCCAAATTTCTTCTTTTTCCCATTGCTCTGGTGTTTAAAGTCCATGTGAATTTTGGTTATTATAATTTTGTTCTCTCCTTGCTTAGTCATTAAATGGTCTACAAGTATAGCCACAATTAGTATTTCATTCCTTTCTTATATCAACAAAAGGACACCGTAAAATATTGTATGCTGTTAAAGACATTAACAATATAAAAACCAAATTATACATTCACATTATGCAATGGAAACAGCCGCATACTTAGAATTTGTAATGTTAGAAATCTGTCCTTAACTCTAACAAGCTGTATCATCACCAGAAAGGTGTGTAGTCTTTCAAAGCTTAAATCTATCATTCTTACAGTGCAGGTATTAAAATGGACTATCCCATGATATGTCCCAGTTCCAACATTTTATGTAAAGTATAAATTCTGGGAACTAGCCATAGCATGGTAAGGCTTAATCTCTTTCCGTACCTATTCTAGCGTTGCTAACAATTATGAAATTAGCCCCTATTCTATGACAGCATATTATATGTATTCTTGTGGCAAAACAACTTGCTTCTTGATTCCATACCTACGCCTTAATTGTTCCTACCATTGGGAAGTTAATGGAGTACATTAGCAAGAGACTAAAGACAACTTGGACACAAGAGTACTGAGAGTTGTGAATTAGGTAAACAAGATAAATCACCAAGATTGCTTTAGTGCCAGGGATAAAAAGGTGGGGCCAATGAAGAAAGCATGATTGGAAATGCAGCTCTTGGTCCTGGGATGCTGTAGGAGAAAAATGAGAGCTACCCACCTCTTGATTTGTCCAGAAACTTAGATATACGAAAATCAGACAAAAGAATGAATTCTTGAAATATTGGAAGGGAGAAAGGACATAATACTTTGAATTTGTCAAAGGTAATTTAGCAGATGGCAAATATGCACATTTCAAAGTGTGATCTTGGGCAGAGACTACTCATGGCACTCCAGAAAGTTCCCCAAACCTGATACTTCATTTTGGAAAAGAGACGTGTGGAGACAGAAGAGTGGCTGTGTCCTATTCCCAGCTCCTAGTAGTATAAGGCACAGCAGCCCTTAGAAATCAAGAAACCGCTGACCAAATATTCTTAGCTTATGTGGTCCTCTGCTGGAAAGTGGTTGTCTGCCCCGGAGTTGTGCTCTTAGAGAAAAATTACTTTCTCTTTGCCAGCGGCTAAGTTGCCAGTGACTCTTTGACTAAATGTCCTGCCCAACTCCCCTCTCCTTGCTGGTCTGCCCTGGGATTGCCCAAGTCAGGAGCACGTTGTCATTACCACTGTGAGTTCCTACATGCATCAGCTATAAATACTGAGTCCAGAAAAAGTTGCTTCCTTGACACCATGCTCCGTTTTCTCAGCTTGTCTTAGAATTACAATGAGGTGCTTGGGAAATTCCAATTCTCATCTCCATTACAAGTGAAGAAAAACTTAAGCTAAGACTTAGCTGGCTCTGATTAAAGGCTGTGTCTGGATAATGCCTCCAGGGTCATTATCCCACTTGTTGGTAGGAACGCTGAACATGTTGTTGCCAAGCACAGCCCCGGGACCCCTGGTCAGAGTCTCCTCTGTTTGTCACTGACATCAGTGCTGATTTATGGGTTGTGAATTACCTCTCATTCATCCTAGCTTTCTCCATCTGGCCTACAGATTTTGTCAGTTCTTTCTCTGTTCTATGACACTTCCATTTCTTTAATTCTGTATGAGGAATTATCTCCAGTTCAGGTTAATCTTGGGATGAGGGTAGGAATGGAAGTCTCCATAGAATATTATGTAAGTGTTGAGGCTTGGGAAAGTATTTGCAGACTCGGCACTTCTCAAAAGTTCTTCTAGTAAATTCTCTTCTAAGCATACTGATTAATATTTTTATCCAACTCTTATTTCTCTATAGATCCTCACACTTTATGAGACCAAATCTAGTGCCCAGCAATTCTTTTTTTATACAGTCGAAACACCTTCATTTAAATATTAGATACAATATTTTTTATTTTGTCATTTTCAAGGAATATATAAGAGAGAAGATCGATAATAATTTTAAAATATAAAATTTACAGATATACCTGGAACGTCTGTACCTCCTTTCACACGGGTACTGTAGATCTACCAACCCTTACTTTAATACAAACCCTCTTATGATGGAGGAAGGTCATTGGTTAAATAATAAAGAAACTGCTTGGCCTTGATAGGTTAAAACATAGGTGGGTGGAGTAAACAGAACAGAATGCTGGGAGGAACAGGAAGTGAGCTCATACGCCTTAGCTCTGCTCTCTGGGGCAGACACGATGAAGCTCTGACCCAGGATGGACGTAGGCTAGAATATTCCTGGCAAGCGCACCTTGGGGTGCTACACACATAAATAGAAATGGACTAGTCCAGATGCGAAAGTTAGCCGAGAAGAGGCTATATATAATGGGCCAGGCAGTGTTTAAGGGAATGCAGTTTGCGTGTTGTTACTTCGGGGCATAAGCTAGCCAGGCAGTCGGGAGCTGGGGCGGCAGGGAAGCGGCCTGCAGCTCCTGTTACAACACTCTTGAACATATTTATAATTTATTTACTTGCCAATTAATGATAATTATTTTCATGTGTTTATTATTTAATTGCTTACAATAAATAGTAACATTTCATTGTTTTAAATATGTATAATTTTGTAGTTTTGATTACATGTCAGATTTTGAGATATTTCTAAAATTTTCATTAACCATGTATGATTTTCATTGTCCCTTGTGCACAGAAAATGCTCCAAATACATATAGGTTATAATCACATATATGTTATTCATGTGTTATCATGAAAATATAGTCCATTTCCTTCTCTGTATTATTAAATTCCTCTTTCTGAGTTGTAAGGAGTGCTGGTTAGTTAGACTGTTTTAACATTTGGCCAATAAGTCAAGTTCTTTAACTTTCTGGCTGTCATTGACTTCAAACCTATTTGCTCAAATTTGCCTTCTACACAGTACTCCTAATAGCTTAAAATACTATCTTCTCTGAGAGCTATTTCCCAGATCTCGCTAGAAGTAACTGTGCAACTCTGAATTTTGCCAAGATGGGCTGCATCTCTCTATATTTCTGTGGCATGGCTGATTTGGCAGGATGAAAGCCACCAAGTGCATGGGACTTGAGGGGGTTGTGGAACTTTTCTTATGCGCATATTTGTTTTAATTCTTGCTACTTACATTGAAATTGGTTATTTCAAATTTTCTCTACCAACTCTGCAATTAGTTTAACTTCATAAAAGTGAGGTTTTGTATTTTTAAAGATTTTTTCTGGCATATTATTGAGCATGTACTATTTATCCTTTCCCTCAATAAATATTGGTTTAATTGCTTTTGTGTCATCAGAGAAATCTAGAAATTCCCTTTTCTACATCTTAAAATTTATTTTTCCTAAGTTTTAGAGAGTATACATTAGTTGCAGTTTCTTAATGTTTTCATGGGTTATCTACACTATCTACATTTTGTATATTAACTTGAGTCTGTATCCTAGCTCTTTATAGAGTGGATCAGGCACACTCATAATTTGTCATTAATACTAGTGTTTTTAAACTAAATTGATGGGAACCAGAGTGGTTGCAGTTACAGTAGTTTGATATACACACACAACCTCCATGTGCAACCCTGAGTTGGAAGGTTACAAAATAACAAGGGTAACACTGGCTACTGGAAGAAGAACCCTTCCAGAACTTACAGTTAATGGTCCCTTTGGTCCTCTCTGCGCCCACCCTTGGAGTCCACCTTGCCAGTACCAAAACTGCCTCTATCCCCACCACCCTGGCCCCGTTGGAAGCCCCCACAGGACTCCATCTCAGCCCGGATCATATCCTCAATGGCCACGGCAGTCATCTCCACCATATGAGAACCTTCTGTACCCTCCTGGGCCGTCTGTCTCAGGGGCCTTACCCCAGTTGCAGTGTTCATTTATGCAAGAGGAATTCATGTTCTCACACGTAGAACTGGGATACTTCCAGTCTCTAGTTCATTGCTGCCTACCACCTCCAGCACCTCTGCTGGCAAATCCTCCCTAGCCGTGGTTGCCTTACCCTGCAGCTTGCCAGTTTCTCTGTCTGTATACAAGTCTCTCATAGGCTGTCCTGTTTTCTGATTTGTCTCAATAGTCCCAATCTTCTTGAAATACTCAGTCACAGGTTCAGTTGTAACTTTCTGTCCCGGGCCTTGCACAAAGACGGTGTTGATGTCTGAATTATTCTGGTCAGAGTAATGACTTGATCGTCCATCCCTAGGGTCACCTAATAATATTATTGAGTCCCCCATGGTCACTTCTGCTCTTGATGCCTCTACCTTCTGAGACATCGCAAGGGCATCTGGGTCCATAGCCACCACTGCTTCACTTATAACCACCTCCACCGCCCCTGCCACAGCCCACACCATCCTGCTGGCCTCTCCTATAGCCACCAGGGCAACCACCACTCTAGTCCTGCTTGCCATAACCATCACTCAGGGAAGGCCATAGTTGCCTCCGTCACCCCCTCCATCACCTCTACTGCTGCTGCTGTTCTGGTTCTGTTGTCAGTAACCCTGAGGTGGGTTATAGGAGCCGAGTTATTCTCCATAGCTTTGTCTCTGTCCACCATAGCCAGACTGTGGTCATAGCTTCCACTCTGGGGCTGGCCATAGCTGTTACTCTCTGAGAACTGCTGCCGTAACTTCTTGAGGTGCTTCTAGGAGCTGGCTGTTGGCCATAGCCAGGGTAGGAGGACTGCTGCCCATAAGAAGATTGGGAATTTTGGCTGCTGCCATAGCCTCCAGTAGAACCATATCCCTAGGGAGCTGACTGAGTGTCATAGCCTATGCTTTGGATCTGTCCATAAGAATATCCATAGCTGCTCTGGCCATATCCTGAAGTGTCCGCTGACTGCATACAACCACTGTAACTCTGCTGGCCAGAAGGTCGATGCTCTCTCTGTTGGGAATAGCCCTGCTCAGCCAAGAAGGATAGGCCCTGTAGTTTTGAGTTACTTGTTAGTATAGTTGTCTGAAGCCATGTCCACACTTGTGTGCACAGGCTACCAAGCAGCAGGGTTCCAGGCGAATGAGAAGGAAAGCCTCGAGAATTAAGTAGTACTAGTTTTTAACATTTTAAAAGTCTTTTATGGGGACTGGGAAATGACTCAGTAAAGGGCTTGCCACATTAGCATAAGGCCCTGAGTTCCATCCCCAGCATCTTTGCAAAGAAGTCGGATGTGATGGCTATGGCTGTAATACCAGCACTGAGAGGAGGGAACAGGGAAATTCTGGGCCTTGCTGAGAGTCATTCCAGAACTCCAAGTTCAGTGAGAGATGCTTTTTTAACAAAAAGTAGGAGAGCAACTACAGGAGGAAGCACAATGGTGACTGCTGGCTTCTACACACATGTACACATACTACTACCACACACAGACACTTATATGCACACATACATACAAACACACGAACAAATTTATTACTACCATTATATTCCTTTCTTAAGTACATAGATATGAATCTTTCTTTTTTGTCTATTTGTACTCTTAAAACTCTCTCTATCCATTAAAGTTTAGGTGTGTGTGTGTATTCACATTTATCCCAAAAGGTGGTGCCAAGTGAAAATAAAAAGAATGGATAAAATAGTATGACTCACAAACACAAATAAAACTCACACTGGTTCCTAGGAAAAGACAAACTACACCTCAAACAACAATTAACTCCTTTATAATTATGCTGGCGTGTATTCGTTTGTGTGACTAAATATAATCTAAACAATATTGGAAAATCAATTTAGACTTGAACCTGAATGTTACTTTATAAAAGCAGCAAACAAAAAGACATCTTAAAACTAGAATTGAATGCTCCAAGCAATACAGTTCCCCTCTAGAAATTTTCCAGATAAAAGAGATCTTGGTTTGGCCCCACACATCCACCTAGCATTCCTCTGGCGTTTTCATCACTTAATCTACGATGTTCTTGTTCAGCACATAAATTTTCCAACTGTTATTAAATTTGGGTTACTAGTTTCTCAGATTTGGTTTGAGATCTCCAAGGGGGAAAAGTCCAGGACTTCAGCATTAGCTACCCAGTGCATAATGTCTGCTTTCAAAACAATGAACTGAGAAACATGACCCCATGCTTGGGAATTGAAATCTTGCCAGTTGCACTGAAGTGTTGCATTCATTATGTCATACCACACACATCTGATAAGGGAAGACATAATGCCGTTGGATAGGTTCTTGTATACAAAAACTCTATAGGTCAAGTAGAGAGCTGTTTCTCATTTAATAACTGAACTATGCAGGTGCTAATTTGGACCATATGCAGGACAATGCAGAAGTACGCTACTCCACAGTAAAATGGTAGTTTGTGCGATAGTTGATATTAAGGGAGTATTTTTGATTAATTAAGGTGCTTATGCGGTTAATTTGAGCCGCACAATTCAATTGACGTAACTTTGTAAGAAAATGAAACTTACACAAAGCTGTCATAAGGCTGATTCCCCTCTGTTCCTTTTCTTCACACACCCTGAGTTTTTCAAGCTCCCCACAGACCAGTTCATTTGAGAGAAACATATTGGACATTGGAAAAGGCCAAATTAGAACTGAGGCAGCAATTGACTCCCTCATTAAATATGCCTGCCCTGGGATCTCCACCGTGGATCTGGCACAAGTAATACTGAGTGATTCGGGTTCTTAATATTTTTCATCTTCTTGTGGGAACTAACGTTGAATAAAGGACCCCAGAGGTAATGTGCTAAGAACCATTTTTTACAGTTTAATCGCAGATTTATACTAAGCAAGCAAGTACAGCCTGCATGTTGAAGATTAAGTAAATCCATGGCAACTTTGATGGCAATTCTGTTTTAATGCTGTGAGAATCAAATCCTAGGAAAACGGTTTTAGACTCTGTCCCAACAATGAGATTCTCATTTCACGCCATTTTACCGTTTCAGTTGCTCAGATACTGCCCTGGACTGTTGTGGTCCCCCTTGGTCTCCTTTGTGAGCCTATATTACTAAGCTGCTTTTATTTGCTTACAAATATTATCCAATAACTTCCTATAAAATATGATGAGAACTAAATCATTTTTTAGTTCAGGGTAGCGTGCAATGCATATGAAAAACAGCTTGCCATCCTACTATACACAGAGAAAGCTGTTGGAGCTGTTACTGTTTTAATGTTTATTAATAGTACATAACTATTAGGCTATGGTGCAGGGATAGTATGCAAATCAGTAGCCAGTTTCAAGGAATGAAGATGTTTCCATAAAATATGAATATTGGATATGTTCTTACTACTCCACCAATAAGGTGACCTTTGTTACTTCCTAACTTCTAACTAAAAACACTCTTGACAGCTCATCCCTGTACTGACAGAGCCATCAAATGAGACTTGTCTCTTTGGAGACACCCATATTTACTGTTTTTGTTCATCTCAACAAAATACACTCTGCAAACATTAATCTCCTTAGAAAAGAGTTTTGCTTCTAAATTAAACTTGAACTCCCTGCTGGATGATCAGGTCATCCCACCGTCTGACTCAGCCTGTCAATCAGCATCCTCCTTCTTCCCTGATTCTGATCAGGAGGATCCTCTCTGCCAGGTTGGTCTCATATGAAACTATTACATCAGCTAGTCCGAGCTCATCCAATCCTGTAGTCCTGGAATGTGCCCCTCCCTCCTTTCTGTTTATTAGAACCCCATATTTAACATTCCATATCAAACTCTGCTCTGCCACCCAGGATCTTCTCAACTTTGGAACTCCTAAAGTTATTTATTGTAGTATCCCAGATTTTATACCTCAAAGGAGGTTTGCAAACAATGTTTTAATTTCCTCATTTCATAAGTAAGAAAACCGAGACGCATGGAAGATCATATTGCTAGCTAATTACCGAAGAAAGCTATACAGAGGAGGGAATTTACACTGTGATGGGATTTACTGTTGTAAACTCTAGAGCTATTGTATCCATCACTCGGGAGGCATGCAAAAGAAAAAGATTTTTTAAAAATAATTTCAATATATCATCTTTATGAAATTAACAAAATGGAGCTCAGTGACCATTTTAATTCTTTATCCAGAATCTAAAGCATTGGATCCAATCACTTGGAAAATTACACCAAAATTTTCTCTTAATATTACTTATAACTATCCCCTTCTTGAAAAATTGTTTTGTGCAAAATTGTCACCGACCGTAAAAATCTCTGATGTTTCTGGCTTACCACCACATTCTGGAAATACAGCAGCTGAGGTCTGCAAGCCACACAATGGAGAACATTCTTTGGAATCTTCTTTGTTTGATCACCGCTGAACAACACGCAAGCTTTGTATTTTTTCACCTGAATAAATACAGCCCTGTATTTCACCCTTTGAGGTCAGTACATACATCTCACAGGACAGGCATTCTTGGGCTCTTTGCCTGCCAATTCTAATAAAATGAGAAATGTCAGCCTTCATGCCACCTTGCCGAGACTGGAGTGCTCTGGGTTTTAATATTTTTTTCCTGTTCTTCAAGGCTAGCTTCCAGTCACTGCTAGTTTTATATACAATAATGTTCTCTTACCAGGAAAGAACTGTATGTATCTATATTCAGCCCGATGATTTGATTACAAGCACAGTTTCAGAGCAGATCATCTCCCAAACCCTCTTTGCATTTTGTCATTGTATATAGTAAGAGGTGTGCCGGAGAGCTGCCAGTGCTTGCATTCTGTTGTGAGTTCCCTTGTTTCCAAAATGTAGTGCTATTAAACGGATGCCTTTAAGAGTGCCTGGCTGAAGCCCACTTTCAAATGTCTAACTTTCAGATAAAGTCATAGATTTGCTTCTCCTAAAATGTCAATTGAATAGAGGTTTCTGGAACTGGGGTTTTTGTTTGGCTGTAGTTTTTGTGGGTAGTGTTATCAGTCCAAATAGCTTAGCTTCATCTCCTCCCCCCTGTCATGTATGTGTGTTTGTGTGTGTGCATGTATGTATGCTCATAAGATTATATGTATTATACATAATCTAAGGTACATATAGAATGATTACTTGTGGCTTTATCAAACAATCTTGGTATTACTTTCCATTGTTTCTTCTCCTCCTTCTGTTTTGACCTCCCTTCCTCCTTTCTAGCTAGAACTCCCTCCATGTTAATTTTTTTCTCACTTTAAACTACCTACATCCTGCTTTTTCTCTCCCACTGCTGCCCCATGATACCTTTATACTTTGTTGGTTTTTGCAATTGCTCATTATTGTATAATCATATCTGAGGATTTGGGGCTAGGAACCACAGATGAGAAAGAACATGTGGCTTTGTCTTCCTGCATCTGAGTTACTTCACTCTGTATCACCTTCTCTAGCTTCATTCATTTACTTGAAAATTCCATGATTTCATTTTTCTTTATTGCTGTATAGTATTCATTGTGTACATGTGCCACGTTTTCTTTATTGGTTCATCTGTTGAAGGGCATTTAGATGGTTTCCTTTTCCAGCAACTGTGAGTGAATGAACAGGACTAAGCAACTATCTACGGAGTAATACATTGGTCAGCGTAGTTCAAGTCACTCCCAAGACAATACAGCCTGATAGGGTTTGTCAACAAATCTATAATAATCTGTAATGTTTTGAAATGTCTTCTGATGGAATCATTAAAATAAACTAAGTATGCTTAAAAGCCAGGTAGATATATATGTACCGATGATTTACATATTTGAATGCATAGCATTTCCATAAAGAGTTATGCCTCATCTTTTGTTTATGAAAATTTTAATGTTTGAGCTTAGAATATAGTACTATGTATAGTTCTAGATATGCTAAAAATCTATTGTATTCTTTTTTTAATCCGAAAAGGTATTGGTATAGTTTTCAAGCAGGTCTCCTATTTACCTATGCTGGAAATTTTGTTTTGTTTTTAAGGACCTAGCTCCTTCCTGCTTGTTCCAGGAATAGCTTTCTTACACATAACTCAGTGAATGGTGTATCCAGTATTTACAGCAGATACCTCTGCAACCCAGACAGGACAAAGTTAGGTTCTATTACACCCCCATTTCCAAAATGCAAACCTGGCTCAACTAGATGTGAGCTTCCGTGTAAAGAATGTTTGAATTATTTCTTATTCAAATATTCCCAAATCAACTTCTCTTGGTATAGCTAGAACTGAATGCATTAGGAATCAACCAAGACTAACTAGATATAGTCTATTGGTGTGGGAAGGTCATATTTCTATCTGTTGCTTTCATTGGTCTTAGCTTTATTATCTTAAAATACTGCAAAACAAAACCATAAATAAAGGCCTCATATATATACAACTTTAAAATGGGAAGAATTTAATCCATGGTGTTCTAAATACACTATTTTCAACTAAATCACTTGTTTGGGGGAATACATTGGAGAGGTGCTGTATTTATAAACATTAAGTCTAGTCTTTCCATAGTATGTGTCAGATACACACCTTTGAGAAGTGATACGGGGAGTGAAAATGCCAACTGAGAAACAGGAATGTAAGATCACTGGTAATGCAGAGAATCTGTCTCTGTGAGGAATCTCCTCCTACTACCAACAATTACCTTTTGAGTTCTGGATTCTACATTTATAGAAAAGAAAACAGCAGACCCCAAGGGATGAGAGTAGCGACTGAAACAAAGATCTTCCTCTGAAATTTACTTCCTATCTAAGGAAATAGGTGACCAAGACATGGATGAAAATAAAGTTGGTAGTTTTATGTGATAAACAAGAAACAGAGCAAATGCATGGTATCCAGTAAAGTTGAAGAGAAACTTCAAAGGAAAATTATGGAAGTCTTCTCTAAGGATGTGTCCCTTGGAACGAGTTCACAGTAGCAAGAAGACCAGTGGGAAGAAACGGTGTAAGTGTGCTAGGAAGAAGGAGTGAGTGCGAAGACCTCGGAGGATAAAGGAGCACAATGTGTGTGGAGAATGCTACAGGTCATTGTGTATGGAGCATGAAGAGAACTGGGAATAACAGTATAATATGAACTTAGTTAGGGCAGTGGCCAGGGACTTTATGAAAAGATAAGCAGTTTGGATTATATTATACTGCAATGAAAAAGGTGCAGCACAATTAAGTTTATTTGAAACATTTAAAGGCCTGGTAGTTTATACATGCTTTAATTCAAGGTAAATCTTTTTTAAAGTTATTTATTAAAGGGTTGATGCATAGTTATCAGAAATTATCTATTTAAAGTAACTCAGAATCAAATGTTCTAGTTAAATGAGTCTTAAATTGGGCTCAACTTTTTGTAGGATGGGATCTGTTCAGTTTCTTTTTTGCTATGAATACATGACATCACAAAAAAATCACAGAGAGGAGTTGTTCATTCTGTTCACAGTTTTAGCCATGTGAGACTGTGGTGGAATAGAGCTGTACACATCGTGGCAGCCAGAAGGAAACAGCAAAGGTCTGAGGACTAGATACAACCTTCCACAGTAGGGCCCTGGGATCCACTCTTCCAACTGGGTCCCATTTCCTAAAGATATTACGAATCCTCCCATCCCCCAACAACTATTGCCACCAGCAGCAGATTAAATACCTACCACATGAACATAGAGAGGCATTTCATGGACACTTTGCATCAGGCAAGCCTAAGGTTTGGAGGTCTTCACCAAAGCAGCGGTTTTGGTACAGTCATCCTTTTGGTGTCTTTTTAAGCCTACTCCTGTACTATGGTTTATCATCTCACTCTTCCTAGTTCATATCAATGGGTGTAAGAATCACTAAAACCTACATCTCCAAAGGAAAAATGCACAAAATAAAGAAATGAAGCAACAGCAACAAAATTAAAATTAGCAAAGTAGAAAAGGAAAGGATGAAGGGTCAACCACTAACTCCTGGCCTTTGGAACTTGGTCTTCTGGGCCTCCAAAGTTCTGACTAATCTTCATCTGTGGGCAGTGGATACCACACATAATGTTGCTGAGTGATAGACTTGGACTCCAGCAAAGCTATGAGTGATGATAATTATTAGGTGACCAATTACAATAAAAATAGTCAAGGCAAAATTTATGGTTCCTACCCAGCTTTCACCTTGACTATCCAATTTCATGTGAAATAACATGGCACAGGATAATCTATTCCAAGATATGATTATAAAAAATGACATCCAAAACAATTTAAGATTATATGAGAACCATTTTTTACTTTGACACATACATACTAATTTCAATGGCTATTAAATAATCCATATGTATTTTTAAGTAAGCCACTAAGAGATCATAGATACCTTTGTTCACGAGAAGTCCAAGCCATATGCTTAAATTGAAAAAGTACCTGATTTGGTATTAAGAAATTCCAGTTTGTAACTGGATAGTAAAAGATTAAAGAATGGTGCCACAGATTGACCACAAAATTAAAATGCAAACCACATTAATCCTAGAGATATACTTTCTTATCAAATGCAGTGAAACATAAATTGCACAATTCTATTATAAAAGTTAAGTGGGATAATTCATTTATGAACCGACATAAGCATCTAACCTATAAAAACTACTACTAGGTGCTACCTCTACTTTTGACCCTAGTGGCCTACTACTATGTCAGTTCCAGCATTACAACACTAGAATCCAGCCCAGTGTCCAGGACTTAGTGCACATCTACTGCATTTGGATTTCTTAACAAGTTAATAATTTAATTTGGCTCTTATCCATTCCTGTTGAGGAGAGTAAACATTTCTAGGTGTCCCTCATATACTAAGCACTATTTTAGGTTGCACAATCATTGTCTTTAAAGAATTTTACCTGTGCTACAAAATATTCCCATCATAGATAAGTGTTAGTAATGCTTTAACAGGTCATTTGCACATGGAAAACTAGCATGTGTTTAATATTTCTGGCAGAATTTGAGTTTTTCCAAGCACCTCTAAGTGTTTTGGTATCAGAGAAGTTGCTAAATAGACTTCTCAAGCTCTGTGCACTATTCTTTGTTAGAACAAGAACACGGCTCCTAAATTCTGTAACAGACATGCCCTGTGGCTATGTCATTATTCCAGAATGTAATTAAATATTTTTAAAGTAGTCTTTTACTCTATGTTCTAGAAAGGACCTTGCTTTGGTTTACTGCACAAGGTGGATTTTTTTTATTAAGTCGTGGTGACCTGCCGGCATCTTGCTCAGCATTGCTTCATTGCTGCCCCAGCAGACACCATGCCACCTAGTGCTGCTCTGCCAGACTGCATAGTTGCCTGTCACGTGACACATCCCTCCCAAATGCAGACATCATGGGGATGATTGCAAAAGGAGGTTACAAGATTCTTATCGTGGCAAACAAGTAAATGGGAGGTGGTTTTCTCGTTACACTTAATTAGAGAGTTCCAATAAGTATTGATCGCTAATCAAGTTCACAAGTGCAGGTCAAGAAATGGCCACTGTGTTAGATTTGATACAGTTCCTCAGCTCTGTTAACTAGTAGTTTTTAGCTAAGTCAAATTCCTTTTGCTGAAATGTTGAGAAGCTCACTGGCTTCCCAAACACAATATTTTCAAAATGTAATTGACTGTTATATTTTAGGAACTCAACGTTCAGGCTCCATGTTTATATTGTCTCAGAAAGTTAATTATTCTACTAACAATCCTAATATACCACTGAACTTTAGTTCTAGATACAGTCTAGACTAATGTTGGCTCTCCAGTCTCCTGGCCATTCATGTGGAGAGAATGGTGACTGCAGTGAGCTTTGATGAGAAAGGCAGTGTCTGTACTTAACCAAGAATCACTGAAACCAGGGAAGTGACTTACCAGACCTTACTAATAGAGACATCTTTGGTCCAGCTTAGAGAGGCCAGACTGGAGGGCACGAAAAGCAGAGAATGCCACATCCATGCAGGTGAGATAGCGAGGGTGTGAAGAGGTCTGCTTGACAGGAAAATGAGAATTAAAAAGAAAGGAAACCATTACAAACACAGTAAAAGAGTGAGAAAATAGAAAGATAAAGGGATTCCATCTCCGGATGCCAAGGTGCACTCCATATAGTGAGGTTATTAAATGCCTAGGATACAAAATCAGAAAACCCATCTGGTACTATGTGACCCTGGAAATTTGCATGGGCCTCTCTTCATTAGATGTTAATAATAGTATTTTTCTGATGGAGTATTACTGTGCCTGGCATGTAATAAATATTTATAAGCCTTAGTAATTACCATTAGTTTCCTTTTATCTGAAAATACCTATGGTGTTAATATTATCAGTGGGATAGCATGGCTCTTTGAACATAGTGTAGAGCTAGGGAAGGGAACTTTGAAAGCTGAAGAAGATATAACTGATTATCAAGAGCCAAGGCTACTGGGAGAGCAATGCCCAGCAAAAAGATGGTCCCAGAGCTCTAGGACAGTGCTTCCCAAGATGTGAGTTGTGACCCCTTTGGCAAACCTCTGTCTCCAAAGATATTTGCATTAGGACTTGTAACAGTAATAAAATTGTAGTTATGAAGTAGCAGCCAAAATAATTTTAGGGGATCACCACAACATGAGGAACTGTCTTAAAGGGTCACAGCATTAGGAAGATTGAGAACCACTGGTCTAGAGAGACTCTGGCTTGGGGCGAAGGTGAGGAATGTCTTCTAATGGCTAGTGCACTTAGCAGAGACCAACATGGGAAGTAATACATGAAGCAAGATTTCATTTCACAAACATGTTGAGAAGACAGCAAGATAGGTAAGTCATAACCAGAAAGGGTTTTTTCAGAATTATTTTTTAGGAAATAGCCAGGAGAGGTCAAAGCATAGAAAACAAGAAAATATGGTAACTAACCCATATTAATGATTAGCTAATAGAAAATCAGATCCGTGTCATCCATTTGTGTGCCTTAGGCTCAGAATCATGAAAGCTTGTTAAACTCTGGCTGTTAGAGGCAAAGCTGTCACATGTCACCTCAAATGTAGGACCAAGTGGCGCTCACATTCATAGTATTGAACAATGTTCTGCTTTGCCTTCCGTGCTTAGAACAAAAGGGTTAAATGCATGTGCTCTTGCAAGAAGAGTGATGCGTGAGAATCGAGGACATATAAGCAATAAGAAGGGGTGAATAATCCTTGACCTAGGTGTGAAGAGAATACAGATGATGAATAAGGAGAGAGAGAACCAATTTCTCATAGCTCAGCCCTTGTGAAAATAGACAGGAACTTTTTTTTTCCCCTAAAAGCATCAGAGCCCTAACATTCAGTCATCAAACACCTACCATCAAACGAGTCTAGTTAGCTTACTGCCTTCTAAAAGTCATTTTAATATGTCACTTCTATTTTTCCTGGTCAGAATTATTTTAAAGTGGTATTCAGAGATAATGAACTCATGGTCTACTCACCCATGGCAAGTTTAGACAGGGGGTGTCGTAAGAGTTATCTCTATATTTATAACATATTTTAACCATGCTTACTAGCATAACCAAGCAAAGCCTTCATCTCGCAATGTTGGCAGGTTTTAAAACCCCTCTCACGTATCTCCCCCCTCCTCTTGTTTGTAGGAACACGGTGTTTTCCTGCATCAGGTTAAGGGGAGTTCCCTATTGATTCAAACCAGGCTTGTAAAGCAAAACGTGTGCTTCTACTTTTTATAGGCAAACGACACAGAGCGATTATAAACAATGGACATGCCAAGGTGATACTACTAATCAACTTGTTTAAACAAACCCGCAGCTGTATGCCAAATACCTGCCATCTTGTGAGGGAACAGTTTATGTTCTTTCTATGTGGCCAGATTCTATTCCCTGGAGATTTTATGCTATGAGGCAGGAATTCAATTTGTGTGTGGTTAGGAATGATATTAAGGCCTGGACATTCTGCCAGAATGTGTCTTTCCAAACAGGTGGGAAATGAGGTGGGGTGGAAAAAACTCTACAGTGATGCAGAGAGAAGCATAAATAGATTTATTTTTATTATACTTTTTCAAAATTTTTCTAAAGCATTCTTCATCTGTCCAAATAATTAGTAAGTACTCACGTTGCTTTACTCAATAGGAGAAATTTCAGTGTCTATAATGATTCTTTGAAAACTCCTTGCATATATTTAGTAACATCATCTAGGGTTGTTCTGTTTGTATAAAAGTAATTTATTACTTAAATCAATTTATAGTGTGGAAATTTCTCTCAGGAACGTTTAGGAAGTAAAAACTCTCTGCTTTTCTATGTGTGTCTAGCCTGTTTCTTAAGTAAAGAGGAGAAAATACATTACGAAATGCCTAAAAGGTTGGCATAGAGGCAGACTAATTTGCATGTCTGTAGTAAAAATTGGGTCATTCTTTAAAACCTTGTCAGATAAGACTCTGCACATATTTTTTGTATATCTCTGTAAAATTGTTGCTTCTTGAGCAAATTCTGGAATCATGTTCTTGGCCATTTTCCCTCATATCATATAATGTTTAAAAAATGGTGGGCAGGGCCTGAAAATGGTATACATTTTAAAATTCAAGCATATTGATTTTTGTAAAGTTTGCTTATATTAGTCATTTCAATCTAGTTAATTACCAACAAGATTTAAAATCTTGTGTCGTGTTAAAAAGCAAATCTCAGTCAAACACAAAATCCTGCCAACGAAGTCTGCGTTTTGATTCATGGAGTATTTCTGTCATAGACTTGGAAACAGTGACATAATGCAAGAGAAAGCCCTTAGTCCTCAGGGAAGATCCTGGAAGTAAGCTGTGTAAACCCATTCTTTGCAGTGAAGTCAGCATTCAGATCTCCATATATTCTGCTTGTCTCTTTTCTACTGAAGCCTTTTTCAGCCTTTAGCCTCCATGAAACTGACTTAGTGAGCCTAGAGAGGGATTTGCCCACCCTTTCCCATCGTGTCTGCCTTATAGAGAAGACAGTGAGATCTGGCCAATGTGGGTGCCACAACATTGAAAGCTTTTTAAACACCAAATCAACTTTGCTTGGTGTTGGCCCTGCTAATACTGGCTTTCTGTAGCTGAACCCTCTGTAACCTCAGATAAAGCCTTGATATGAAAAGGCCAACAAAAGGAATGATTTAGTTTTCCATGTGTATCTGCTTAATGATGATGAAATGCTATAACGGCCATTAGAGTGCTGACGTCACAGTGATAATCAACTTATTTACTAAATTGATGTGGGATTCCCTTCTGTATGTTTTGAATACCATTGGTTAATAAAGTAACTGCTTTGGGCCTATAGAAAGGTATAGGGGAACAGAGGCAGGCAGAAAAAGTAAACTGAATGCTGGGAGAAAGAAGATTGGAGTCAGAGAGAAGCCATGTAGCCTTGCCAGAGACAGATACTGGTTGGAATCTTGCCGGTAAGCCACAGCCATGTGATGATACACAGATTACTAGAAATGGGTTAAATTAAGATGTATGAGTTAGCCAATAAGAAGTTAGAGCTAACGGGCCAAGCAGTGTTTTTAAATAATATAGTATAAATAGTAGAGTGGTTATTTCAGTTCTGGGCAGCCAGGACAAAAAAAAAAAGTGGCCTCCTTCTACACTAAATAGTAGCATCCTGTCTTGGTCTGTTTTGTTTTTGTTTTTGTTTCTGTTTTTGTTTTTTTGTCACTAAACAAGTTACCTAAAACTGGATAGTATAGAAAGGAAAGACACTTTCTGAGTTCATCCCACAATATATGGGAAGTCTAGTCGCCTGTGAGTATACACAATGCCAACATCTAACAAGTAAATAACAAGTAAATAAAATTTTGCTTTAAACTGAGAAAGAAATTAATCGCAAGGAAGGAAGTGTTACAGTTATTAAGAAAAGTGAAGCTTGATATAGTGCAAACCTGGAGAAAGTGGGAATACAGAGAAAGACATGCCTGAGTGTGCACCTGGAGTCCGCGTGGCATACAGTGAGGCACGAGAGACGCAGCTGAGAGTGAGTCTTCTGGTGAGGGAAGTGCCAAAAAACATAGCGATGATGATGACAGGTGAAAGGGGCAGTGACCCCAAGTAGAGTGCTCTGCTGGTCCTTAGGGGCTGCCTGCTGACAGGAAAAAGGCAAGGGTGGCGGTGGACCCTTAGGAAGGGGAAAACATCCTGGAGGAGCTACCATGGGAAGCAAAACGTTGCCTGCCACATTAGAGGAATGCAAAGTTAAGTGGGAAAGCTCCTTGTACTCAGAGATGGTGTAAGTCACACACGAGGAACCTCATACTTATTCGTCTCTGAAAGTAAGACAGGCACACTGCTGGACAATTTCATTTTGCAGGCAAGTTCCCCATAGATGTAATAGATAATGAACTTAATGACATGTCAGCATTATTGTGGACGATGGTCTAGCATTCCTGGAATTGCAGAAGCAGCACTCCTTCAAACCTGCAATTAGAATAGCATGAATGAACCTCGGTTGCCACAGCTCTCCAGTGTTCCACCAGCTCTGAGTATTTTAGATTGAACACTATCTTCAGATGAAGCAAGAGCTTTGCAGGTTTCAGTCTGTTCTGGTTTACTCTTTTTCATAAAACACTCATTTAATGCTGTTGTACTATAAGGGTTGTCAGTCAAGAAGAATGAAATCTACAGAATTAAAGGTCATTTTACTTGTTTATATGTGATGGCGAAACTGGATATGGCTCAGCTTTTCTGTGGATAAAGCCAGGCTATTACTGCCTTTCAGCTTTACTGCAGAGTCAAGTAGAAACTGATGATGACAATCTACTCAAGAATGGGCAGGTTTTGGAGACAAATATTAGTAGGTTTGCTTCATAATGAAGAAAGAAACATAAACTGCTCTTCTTGTGTCCTGCCAACTTCTTTAAGTAAAACAATGATAGCTGCAGAAATAGACTTCAACATTTACAATTGAATAAAGAGCTGAACAAAGGCAGGATAATCAGACAATCCTTGGGTAAATAAAAGTTTGAAGCTAGCCTGGGCTATAGGAAATCATGTACTAAGAAATCATTGCTTCAAAAACATTATTGGAGGCTAGAAAGATGGCTCAGCTGTTAAAAGTACGTTTTATTCTTGCCAAGGATCGGGTTTCAGTTCCCAGCACTCTCATCCCAATTCAAAACTGTTTCTAACTCCAGTTACAGGGTTTCTGACATCCGCAGGTCCCTGCACACACATGGTGCCCTTTCATACTCGGGCACACAAATATACACATTAACTCAACCAACAATCTTTAAAAAGTTTTAAGATTCAACACACACACACATACACACAAACCCAAGAGTTGATTATTGCCCACAAGTCCCCTCTGAGCAACTGCAGGAGGATGCTATGTCTTTTTGAGTCATAGCAGAGTCTCATCCTCATCACACAGTTTCCAACCTTGCAAAGCTGTCTCTGATAAGAACCCAATGAAGCTTGGGGCAGGCGGCATACAGTAAGTCTGTTGAACTAACCCCGTGAATTGAGCTGGGGATTTGAATTACTCATGTCCCCATGAAAAGGGGTTTGGAAATGCTCTGTTCCATAACCGGTAATGTATTGACTTCTGAACAAGAAGTATGGCAACAGCAGGTAGATCCTAACAAACCTGGCCTCTGTCCAGCCCACGTTGCCACAAACTGCTTGTGAATACTTATCGATTTCTTTCTAGTTACTTTTTATTTGAGTACATTTTTAAATTAACAAACTTCATTAGCCTGATATCTAACACTTGGAGGCTGTTAACTGTAATCAGAATCTGCCTTCTCAATGCCCCTCAAGTAGATGTGTTCAGAACACAGCTGGGTAACATGGAAATCTCTTGTGGTTAATACAGGGACACAAAGTTTCGTCTCCATATAACTGGAAAAATAATAAATGCATTTTGATCCAAAGACATGAATGAGAATATCATTAAGGGAGCAGAATTTTTTAACATTTTATTATTATTTTGCTACTGCTGGGATATTATTTATATAATTGGTAAAAACTCTGGTTTCTTAAGCCAGAAGGCAGAGCACTCCAATGTGTTTAAATGCTTATGTTAACGTATGGTAATGCAGTATATGACTGGGAAGGAATGTCCATAATCCAGTCTTTATTTTCATCAAGATTATAATTTGATTTCAGAATGTGGGCTCTCATGAGCAATTACAGCCAGATGCAGTCTTTAAAAAAAAATCATCATCAATGTTACCCTGGGTTATCCTGTGGTCGGCACTGTGTCTTAATCAACTACCGTTTATTTTTCTCATATTTAAGAGTTAGAGTTATGTGAACATATCTTAAAACATCTAAAATTTAATTAAAATGTAAGATGTTTCCCAAACCCCTGTATTGTGTAAGGATTAAATGATAATATCATTTATATTAATCTTGCACTCAACTTCAAAGTTTCAAAGAATAAAGGTTTTTAGTTTTGCTTTTGTTTTAAATCAAACACAAGATTTTTTGAAAGAAACAAGATTTTGAATCATATTTGAAACTTTTGCTTTTTTCTCAATGACTAATTTTTCCTTTATACAAATATGAAAACTCTTAAAAAGCCATGGACATTAACACCTGAAATTACAGCATATACAGAAAAGATTATAAAATTTCTATAGAGTCATTATGTAGTTTTATATTGAGTAATTGTGTATATATGTGAGATGTGTTTGAGTGTTTGGATTGTTTGCCTCTATTTAGCAAATCTTTAAGACTTGTTTTCTTACTTTGGTTTTGCTCTAACATGAATTTGTTAGAAAAATAGAGCTGAATCAAATATGATTTAAAATCTTATTTTCTTCCAAATACTTTGTCATTTTATTTTTAAAGCTTTTGTTTTGGGGAGATTTATGTTTATTCATAAAACCGATATGGTAATTTATATTACCTTCTAAGTAATCTTCATTTTTAAGAAAGTTGATCTTGAATTTTAAGAAACATATGTTTTAACTGGGTCATTCATTCCTAATGAAATAAAATTAGAGAGAAATATATATTCCATTCAATATTTATTCAGATTCTCATAAGTTTGGTTCACGCACATCAAGAAATGCTGCTTGGGGAAAACATAAAAGAGTATCCCTTATGTTTTTTGTTTGTTTGTTTGTTTGTTTGTTTTCACATCTACTGATGGGACTTGTCAGATGACAGTGTGGGTGAGTCAGTTCTTTGCTTCTTTCCTTCTTCCATTTGGATCCTAGAGACTGAACTCAAGTCATCAAGCTTAGTATCAAGAGCCTTTACCCTCTGAGCCACTGACTACCATAAAAGGAATATTTATCTGTTGGAATGCTTGGCCTTAATGTTTTGAGGAAATCTTTTGCTTCTGAAGTGACCACTTTAGGCTTTTCACATTTCATATTTAATTTCAATTGTATTGCAACATATGGGGACCTTGACTGATAACCTCAACAGTTACTCTATTAAGCAGGAAATATGTGACATTTATATCAAGGGCTCTCCAACTATGGGTTGTAAGCCAAACATGGCATATTGCTTACTTTTGAAAGATCCATCATTTGAGTATATTTTATATTTTGAAATTGTTGAATACAAATCAGAAGAAGAATACCTTATGACTTCTGAAACTGTATTCAAATTTCAATATCTATAAGTAAGAGTGTATTAGAACACTGCTATGATCACTTGCTATGGATTACTTATGACTATTTACATATTATAAAGAAAAAACTACCACGAAGACAATATATGATGTCACAGTTTTTCATGACTGCTCAGTCTAAGCCAATCACAATGGCAAAGTTATAGTCCAAGTATATCAAATGCTATGTGTATTCAGTATGAAACACAAGCTAATTCCTGTGCTTATTATACCGAAACTAAAACAGCATACTTCAGTATCAGGATAAACAACTAAGTGCCAATCACAGCTTTTCAAACTCATAAGATACTGGGAAAGAAAAAAACTAAAAAACTTAACCTGATTGTCTTTTTTTTATAACAATTTTCACATAAAAATTAAAACTTCAAACTGAGACACAAGGTTTCTGAATAACTGTTTGCTTAGTCAAGCAGAAAGCCATTTGGTGATGTTGAATTTATTGAAAGATGATTGATTGTAAAGATTGAAAACATTTGTCCAGTGAAAATAAACATGGTTAAGACTATTACTGTGTCTGTGTATGAACGTGTGCATGTGTGTGCATGCATGTGTGTGTGTGTGTGTGTGTGTGTGTGTGTGTTTGTGTGCATGTGTGTTACTGGAGATTTGCATTTTCAAGGCAAGCAGTCTATGACTGGGTCATATCCCCAACCCAACTATTCCCCTTGTGGTGAAACAGTAGCTTGAATAACTGAGATTCTTGGGAAAACTAGCAGTAGTTATTATGAGACTTATCCATATGAGGTATGGATACACTTCTCTTTATATGGTGGATGGGAGACCAAAGAAACATAGTGAAGCAGTGAATTGGTTGTGATTGCTTACAGATGTTTGGGTGAGGGGTTACTATGGAGAACATGAGTGATTCAATGAAGCTGCATTATCAAAAATCACCCCAACTTGGATGACAACTCAGGAAAGCTGCATCTTTGGAATGCCATACTCAGCTAGATTGTAGGCAGGTCAGCCAACTGGAGACTCTTCCTTCCTTAACAAGTATTTATCGCTTTTAGAAACCTCAGAGGGATCTTATGACTTTTGTAAATTGTAGGAGCTTCTTGAGTCTTGTAAGCTTCATTTCCTTCCCGAGTCTCATAAATTTTGTTTACTTCCCGACTCTTAGGCCTCTCCATTTTTCTTTCGCAACGCAGTGCTTCAGTTCTGAAAACATCACTTCACCTGAGTAGCTCATTGAAAAACTGAGCAAGAGGCTTCGTGTCATTTCCACAGCTCTTGTTGATCAACACACATGCCTGACAGCTGGCATGCTTACTTAACAAGGCAACCTAGAGTGTAAAGCTGCTCAAGAATTAGTCCATATATATAGTCCCCACAGGAAAAAACTATGATAGAAACTAATTTCAATAGAGAAAACTATGTGTAACTTGAAGTAGCATCAACTAAGATGTTACAGCTGATGGCATAAAATATACAAGGAGGAAAAAGGACTTGTAAAAGTTTACAGAACATGTGAAAATGATGACAAGGTGTTCAAAGTATTCTCAATGAGGAATTTTGTGTACTATTTGTCCAGCTGTGTTAATGCATACTTACGGACCTAACTTTGTCGGTTCCGTCACGTATGGTCAGAAGTAGAGACGGCATCTGTATTACCACACTGCCATGGCTCGGATCACGACTGACCACAGGTATCGTATTTTAACTGAAGAGGAAGATCTACTCGTAGCGCTGCCATAAGTGACTTTGGAATCAACTTGGCTTTGGACCTATGAACATTTCTAATAGATTTAGCTTAAACTTATGAGAAAGAAAATGGTACTTACATATGAGAATTTTGTTGTATAACTTAAAAACTGGCATAATTTGGATCAAATTTGTTCCTTTTTTAACGATGTGTAATAAATTACCACAGAAATGACAGCTCAAAACAAGACTGGTTTATTACCTCACAGCTTTGTAGGCTGTGAGGAAGGTATCAGCCAGGCGAGTTCTGACTGAAAGGCTCTGGGGGAAATCTATTTCCAAGTCTGTTCTTGTTGTTGGCAAGATTCAGTTGCTTTCGACTGTGGGGCCAGAGACCAAGTATTTTCTGTCCTGGCCATTCTCCACAGGCCACTTCGAGCACCTCAAGTTTGCTCACATATCTTTCACAGGGCCTCTCCAAGTCAGAAACAGCACATCAAGTCTTTCTTAAGATTAGAGTTTTTGATTTTTACCTTCGCAGACTTCTACACTAAATTCAAGAGCTGTGAAACACCTTAAAATTCCAGCCCAGTCCCAGCCCCACAGATGATGCTAGGTGTGCTCCTCTGTTTATGCATGAGCAATGGCATTCCATGGGCCACGTAGAAACTTCAGTGGAAACCACGGCAATCGCTCTGCTCTTGTAAAAGAATGTCTTGGAAGTCATCTTAGAATGTGTCCTTACTGCACGCAGCCATAGCCAGCTCATTTCATGCTTTTATTTGTGTCAAAGTGAAAATGAGAAACTTTTGCTGACATTCAAATTTGTAGTACATGTGTTTTGTGATCTCAAACTATAGATCCTCAGGGGGTGTGGGAGAAGGGGGGGCTGTGGTGCAAGCGCAAAAGGAATTTCCATATGCACTTAGCATCTCATTTACGTGCACAGTTGAGAAGCTTCCACATAACCTTCAATTGAAAATGATTAATCTACAATGTCATGGCATGCTAAAAGGGAAATGTCAAGGGAAGAATGTAACAGAGTTCTATAAATGTCTGCAAAGCAATGAATGTGCTCAATTAAAATTATATTTTTGTGAACTGATAGGAGTACTTGAAAATATCTGTGTGAAAAGGTGTTTGCAAGAAGGAAACATAAACAGTGTAGTTTGGGATCAAGTGAAGAGATGATTTCACAGGTAATTTTGGTGATATACTTTTGTGTCCCAGTTAAGCAATATGTTATTCAAAAGCTAAGAATTTTCCCACTGATATTATCAGCCTATAGAAACATATATGGAGCCAGAGACTGCTCATTTGTTGCCAGTCACTCAGACCCGTATAATCACACAGAAACCCTATTAATTACAGCACTGCTTAGCCAAGAGCTTAGGCATATTCCCAGTTAGCTCTTGTATCTTAAATTAGCCCTTTCTATTAATCTGTATATTGCCATGAGGCTATGGCCTACCTATAATAAGGTTCTGAGATTCCAGTGTCTTTCTCCTTTGGCATCTACATTGCATTACCCTGACTCCCGTTGCACTACAGCCCCCCTTCCCCCATACCCACTTGGATCTAACCTCTCTCTCTCTCTCTCTCTCTCTCTCTCTCTATATATATATATATATATATATATATATATATATATATATATGTGTGTGTGTGTGTGTGTGTGTGTGTGTGTGTGTTCAGATTTCCAACCTAGTTTTTGTTTATTTTAATGACAGTTGTGGTCTTCTGAGTTGGTCAATGAGACGTTCAGAGCTGTTCCATGTTTAATATTATCAACTCTATAACCATCAGCTCGTTATTATCAGCCCTTAGTTCTCATTGCGTGCAGTACTCCTCCTTCTCCTACTGTATTCTCTACCTTGTTCCTAACTCCTGCTTTTTGTTTTCGCTGCATGGTTAGGCAGCCATCCAAGCCATGCTTTCCCACTGCCGTTCAGATTGTCTCTATTTTGTTGTATACCCTGCTGGTCATTACTGTGAGTTACCTATCATCCAGGGTTAGGACAAAATCAGCATTAGTATATCTTAACAGTACACTTTCTCTAATGCTTGTTTATTTGACAGTGATCTTTAATCCCCCTTTTTTTATGTCTTAGGAATAGAAAATGAGTTCTAGAATCCCAAAAGTTCATTCAAATTTATGCCTTCTATGTGGCAGTTTTCTTGTTATTCCCAAGTTAGAATCATTTAAAACCACAATGGGTCATTTCATATAAGTGTACAAATTACAACTATCCCTGTAGCAAACTCAGAACTGGATCAAGTGAGTATTCAAGTTTAGTTTAAGAAAGTAATAGTATCTATGTACCATGCACTGTAACTCCCGTGTTGAAGAATCAGATAAAATGACCTTTGGAGGCAGAAAAATTCAGAATCTCTGAGGGATATTTCGAGGTTCCTCATATAAATCAGAAATCTTGAGCTATTATCCTTGAGGGACATAAATTTAAGTGGCTAAAACTGTTGGTTCTAAATCAGGTTATCTGGAGCCAGTATCAATAATTTTCAAGAATATGATAACCTCACTAGGATATCCAGTTTGCAGCTGCTTGCCAACAAACTCAACTCTTGGCATGGTTGTCAGCTAGACTATTTCATCTTTGTGTGTGTGTGTGTGTGTGTTGCTTTTTATGGATTTATTAATCAATAGATATACAAGGTTTTCCTGCTAGAATTCTAAGCCCCTTTCCATTTGGGGTGAGTCATGGCCATTCTTGATTGTCAACTTAACTACATCTGGAATTAACTAAAACCCAAATTGCTGGTCATACCTATGAAGAATTTTTTTTCTTAATAAATCATTTGAAGTGGGAAGATAACCAACTTCAATCGGGATCTTTGAAATGGGAAGATCCAACTTTAATCTGGGACATGCATACTCTGTATAAAAGTCATGGGAGAAGAAAGCTAGCTCTCTCTCTTCGCCTGCTTGCTCTTGCTCTCACTAGCAAGTTCATTCCTTCACTGCATTAGAGCCTACTTCTCCAGGATTCATATACTGAAGACCAGTTGAAACATGCATCATGGACTGACCACTGCTAGATTCTTGGACCTTTTATTAGTAGAGAGCCATTGTTATACTAACTGGGGCACAGCCAGTAAGCTATGCTAATAAAACCCCTTTATATATGTGTGTGTGTGCATGATTTACATATAGTCATTATGATATATATATATATATATATATATATATATATATATATATATATATATACCAAACACACACACACTATAAGTTGTGTTCCTCTAGAGAATCTTGACAAATACAGGGTAGCTCAAAAAAAGAGACCAAATTGATTTATCCTTTATATTTGATGTTCTTACATTGTTGTAACGTTGTATACTCTGATAAAATCCCATCCCTAGGACATCACAGAAGTGGGCTTTGTTTTTGCTGTTATGGAAATACATTCCTGGTTTGCTTCTCCTTTACTTAGTGTCAATAAAATTGTAGATAGTAGTGCCCAGGATACATGATATTTTCTTTATTATACCCAGTCTATTATGTATAGCTTAAATTTCAGTGAAAATGGCAGCTGACATTTTTCATATATGTTATGATTATATTTTAAATTAGTATTAAATTATTTATGAAAAATACTCAGAAATGCTCTTTGTGTTATGTTTTAACTTCCTGAGTGTGAGTGCATATGAATGTATCCAAACAGCATTCTTTCATTAAAGAGAGTCGCTTGGGAATATTTCAAAGTTGTGATACTCTAAAATCTCTTTACTCATGATATTTTACACATAAAACAACACAAAGTATAAGTCACTCAAATAAAATAATATTTAAGGTTGATACATCATTTAAATTGCTCTAGATTTTAAACTTTGGATTACCAGTGCACTATTGTACAATAAGAAACATTAAATAGATGTATACAAATATTCTTTATAAATGCAAATAAACATATTTAAGATTTTGTAGGGAAAAAGAGATAGACAATTTGCTGTTTAATCATCAGAAGATTAGCTTTAAAACTGTAAACATCACACAAAATAGTTATTTTTTTGTTATTTCAACTGCTAGGGATTATTAACACATTTTACTTTTATTCGATTGAGGAGGAAATCCATGTTTAATGAAAATGAACCCAACGCATGGTAGAACTAAGATAAATACACATATATGATCCAAACATTTCACATTTAGATCTCAGTCTGTGGTAGAGAAAATACTTTTTTTCCTAAATATAGCTGTTTTATTTTTCCATTCTTCCATGTGCTTGGTAATTATTAATGAATGTAGCCCCTTTGAAGATATCTAGACATATCCACTTCCTACTGTAAAAATAAATTAAAGAAAATGATGTTTGTAAGTCACAAATTATATATATATATATGTAAACACACACACACACACACACACACACACACACATATATATATACACTTATATGTGTATGTGTACAGAGATGTGTACACATGATGCATCAAGGGTGACAGTGGCAGTGTGTATAGTGCAGCTTTCTTCCTGAGGACCTTAATGTCAGGAGTTTCTCTCCCAGCCTAATTTACTTGGTAAGTTAAAGGCCAGTGAGAGAACTGTCTCAAAAAAGAAGGGAAGGAAGGAAGGAAGGAAGCGAGGGAGGGAGGGAGGAAGGGAGGGAGGGAGGGAGGGAGGGAGGGAGGGAGGGAGGGAGGGAAAGAAACAAACAAACAATAGCCAGGCAATGGCAGCAATGCCTTTCATCCCAGCACTTGATGGCAGAGATAGGTGGATCTCTGTCAGTTCAAGGCTAGCCTGGTCTACATCAGCTAGTTTCAGAAAAGGCTCCAAAGCTACAGAGAAACTCTGTCTCAAAAGACAAAAATAAAAAAAAAGAAAGGAAGAAAGGGAGGAAGAAAGAAAGAAAGAAGGAAGGAAGGAAGGAAGGAAGGAAGGAAGGAAGGATAAATATTATATTCTTCTGGAGTCTTTGATAAACTTGAAGAATGGTTAGTTATAGTTATAGTTTTCCATTGTTATGATAAAAGATAAGGTAGATATAAATATTGTAACTGTAATTCTTGCTTAATAACTCTTTTGTTATATGTAATTTTGCTATGTTAAAGTTAAAGCCTTTCCTTTTTGTTTAAACAGAAAAAGGGGAAATGATGGAGGAAGGTCATTGATTAAGTAATAAAAAAACTGCTTGGCCTCATAGGTTAAAACATAGGTGGGTGGAGTAAACAGAACAGAATGCTGGGAGGAAGAGGAAGTGAGGCAGATGCCTCAGACAGACTTGACAGCTCTGCTCTCTGGAGCAGAGGCCATGCTCCCCTCTCCCAGGCAGACACACGCGATGAAGCTCCAACCCAGGATGGACGTAGGCTAGAATCTTCCCGGTAAGCGCACCTTGGGGTGCTACACACCTTATTAGAAATGAGCTAGTCCAGGTGCGAGAGTTAGCCGAGAAGAGGCTAGATATAATGGGCCAAGCAGTGTTTAAAAGAATACACTTTGCGTGTTGTTATTTCGGGGCATAAGCTAGCAGGCGGCTGGGGTGCTGGGGACGCAGCCCCGCCACTCCTATTACAACATGTAAATGTACCACATTTTCCTTATCTATTCCTTAGTCAAGGAGCATTTAGGTTGTTTCCAGGTTCTGGCTATGACAAATGATCCTGCTATGAACATAGTTGAGCATATGTCCTTGTGGTATGATTGAGCATCTTTTGGGTATATATGCAAAAGTGATATTGTTGGGTCTTGTGGTAGGTTGTTACCACACTGGCTTGCTGTATTTTGCCTTTACTATGTTTAGGTATGTTCCTTGTATCCCTGTTCTTGCCAAGACCCGTATCATGAAAGGATGTTTATCTTGTCAAAAGCTTCTTCATTATCCAGTGAGATTATCATGTAGTTTTTATTTTTCAGTTTGTTTATATGGTGGATTATATATACAGATTTTTCTATGTTGAACCATCCCCACATTTCTGATGAAGCTGACTTGACCATGGTGGATGATTTTTCTGATGTGTTCTTGAATTCGATTTGCCGGTTTTTATTGAGTGTTTTGCATCAATGTTCATGAGTGAAATTGGTTTGTAATTCTCTTTCTTAGTAATGTCTTTATGTGGTGTGAGTATCAGGGTACTTGAAGCCTCATAAAAAGAGTTTGGCGGGATCAAACTGGACCATCTAAATGTGGCTGACAATTGAGGCAGATTGAGAGGCCAATGATGATGTCTCTGAAATTTGTCTCTACTGCATGTACTGGCTTTTTGGGATCCTATTCTATTTGGATACATACCTTCCTATGCCTGGATGGAGGGGGAGGGCCTTGGACTCCCCACAGGGCAGGGTACCCTGTCCTCTCTTAGGACTGGAGGGGAATGGGGGGAGGGTGAGTGGGGGAGCAGGAGGGAAGTGTGAGGAGGGGAAGAAGTAGAAATTTTGAATGATATTATTTATAAAGTAATAAAAATAAATAAAAAAAATAAAATAAAACACTGAAAATAGAAAGAGTTTGGCAATGCTCCTTCTGTTTCTATTGTGTGGAACAATTTGAAGAGTATTGGTATTAGTTCTCCTTTGAAAATCTTTAAGAATTCTGAGCTGAAACCATCTGGTCCTGGGCTTTTTTTTTTTTGGTTGGGAGACTTTTGATGACTGTTTCTATTTCTTTAGCAGTTATAAGTCTATTTAATTTGCTTATCTGCTCTTGATTTAATTGTGGTAAGTGATATTTATCCAGAAAATTGTCCATTTCCTTTAAATTTTCCAATTTTGAGGCGTACAGGTTTTCAAAATATGACCTGATGACTCTCTGGATTTCCTCCGTGTCTGTTGTTATGTTCCCGTTTTCACTTCTGATTTTGTTAATGTGGATATTCTTGCTCTGTCTTTTGGTTAGTTCAGATAAAGGTTTGTCTAGTTTGTTGATTTTCTCGAAGAATCAGCTCTTTGTCTCATTGATTCTTTGTTTTCTTTGTTTCAATTATGTTGAAATTATGTTAATCTGCTTATCGCCACATGGCTGTGGCTTACCGGCTAAAGTTCCCATGTCCGTCTCTGGCAGCTACATGATTTCTCTCTTACTCCTTCCTTCTTTCTCCCAGCATTCCGTTTAGTTTTCCCCACCTAGTTCTGTTCCCCTATAGCTCTGCTATAGGCCCAAAGCAGTTCCTTTATTAACCAATGATATTCACATCATACAGAGGGAAATCCCACATCATACTTGTCTTATGCTGTGACAAAATCCCTAAGGAACCAGCCTTTGAGGAGAAACATGTATTTTGATATTGCAGTCCATCCTGGTGGGGAGAGCACATAGGCTGCTGCTCAGATTGGATCTGTACTCAGGAAGCAGAGGGAAATGAATGTTGACTACCAATTCACTTTCTTCTTTATTCAGTTTAGGAACCCTGCCCATGGAATCACTCCACCCACATTTAGAGTGGGTCTTCTGGAAACTCCAATAAAGAGATTCTCAGGGATCTGTTTCTATGGTGATTCTAAAGTCTATTGAGTTGCCAGTCAATAGACTTTACATGAACTGTCACAGAGAGGTGCTCTTTCATTATCTCAAACATAGACAGCCTACAGTATATTATCATAGTGCTGTGTGCTGGACACCAAGGAACTGTGGCAAATCAACAGTTGAACAAGAAGTCAAAGGACTGTAAGAGCTGACTTCTCAATGGTATATAATGATATAATTATAATATATAATGATACCCCAAATGAGATGAGTTACATTCTTAGAAGAGCAGAGTGAAAGGAACAAATACATAAAAATGGAAGTAAGTCCTTGGAAAGGATTATAGAAGAATTGGCACTAATGGATCTCAGCCTTTAAGATTCCAGAAAGAATGAAGATGGTGTGAACTAACCTGTTCTTGCTTCACTGTAATCCATACAACATTATTTTCTATATGTGAGGGAAGATACTAGAAGAATCCCTTAAAAACATCACTAACATTAACATTAGCATGAGCATCAGTAACAACCAGAACTTAGGGAGTGCTTATGCAACATCAGGCATTCTACTAGGTTCCTTCCATACTGCAGGACAACTGGACCATGTGGCACAGGTCCTCTGATCGTCCCTGCATTTTGAGCTCAGCAGTACATGAGAAAAGACATAAATCTGATTTGGAGCTATGGTCTTAACTACTATGCTGTGCACCAAAGCTTGCTTGACTGACCACTTATCTAATTTGTAAGCATAAACATTCACAACACAATAAAGAAATGGGCTTCACATAAAACTTGAATATATTCCTCTTCTAAAAGAATCAAAAAGATGTGGATTTTGTGATTTTTTTTTTTTGCTTTTCCTTCAGGACGGTATTTAACTCTTTAGTTTATAGCTATTTTGATGCAGACTTGAACTCCAGAGGAGGGGCTTGCTCATTCCCTGGAAGAAGTGTTACTCAGCACATGATATTTCATTTGTCAAAGAGAAGGTACCATACTTTGAACTCTTTTGAAGCAAAAGTAACCTGAAGCTCACTAAAAGAGCTTGTTGGGTAGTTACTTGACTTGTTTGGCCTTCAATTACTGTTCCTCTACAGGTCAAACAATCCTTCACAAAGGTCATCTAAGACCACCAGAAAACACATTTTTTCATTATTATTCGTAACAGTACCAAAATGACAGTTATGAAGTAGCAATGAAAATAATTTTATGGTTGGGGGTCATCACAACATGAGGAACTGTATTAAAGGGTCTCAGCATTAGAAAGGTTGAGAACCACTGTTCTAGAGGACTGATTTAATATAAAAATGAGGGCCAAAAGGAGTCAAGAGGCAAAGTCATAGATGCTTCCGAAGTAAGAAGAAAGCATCACCTTTAAATAATCGTCCGATGTGATGATCTTTTAGGTCTAACATTCAAAGGACTTTCTCCAACCATCCTTTCATATAAGTTTCTGGTGATTATGTGACTTACGTCGTGGTGAGGCTATGTATGGAACAAAAGTTCTAAGCAGAAGATGAAGTGCTAAGATGCACGGGCAGTTACAACTCCTATCCTGAAAACACCCACCCTTGTATCCCCAAGACCTTTGACTACCCAAGTCAGTTCCTGAAACACCCTGTGAAGACCTGTAATCCCACTCTCCTGCAGTGTTTGACAGCAACTCATTTTGTTCCCTTGCATTGTACTTTTATAGAGAAATATGCCAGTTCCCTTCAGACATGTCTAGAACTTGTTTAGAAAGTAAAACTGCAATCATCTTGGGACTTAGGATGGAAATACAATTTGAGAAGATACGATTTTCTTTATGTCTATTTCATACTATGCCAATTTTAGCAATCTACCGAGCAAAATTCTGACACTGGCAATTCTTTGCATTGTACTAAGGAAACATATCAATCCTGACATCTGACAATTTCTTACAATTGCACTTAATTGAATATCTCATTTTGAAGCTACATTACTATATTCCATAGGCTTGACTCTTGGCAAATTTAGAAGTACTGTTAATCTTACAAAACCCCAACCCCATTGTTTTACAGGTAGTTCTCTGTCTTATCCAATACTTCACTTCTTCTCTTCTCAAACGATCTTAATCTTCCTGCAAAGTATACCAAAGTGGACCGATGTTTTGAAGATATTCTGATGGATTCAAATTAAGAAATAGGTGCTTGAAGCTCACTGTATAATTATCACAGTTCTGAAACTTTGCTGTGTGATAGGGTGGAACACAGTAACAAAACACAAGGCATTTTACTGCCTCTGTGTGACCCGATCTTGCTTAAGAGAAAGGGAAAAAATTGGCAAGTCAGCTTACCTCAGTTTTTTGATCTCTCTGAAAATCATGAGAAGGCTCATGTCTACTCACTGCTGATAATTACAGAGCAAGCAATTCTTTCAACCAAAAGACGTACTTTGTATTTTGTGATGGCATAAGTTAGTTTGTTTTTGATGTGGAAATAGCAAACATTTTTGTTTCCCAAGGTTGGCCATAAGTATTGTACTTCTGAAAGACCAAAATGAGTCAATAGCTTGTGTTGTAAAAGAAACACATTCCGATGGTCATCAATTTATTTAACATGGTATAAGCTTTTCAGAAATAAAACAGTTTTTTCAAACCAAATGAAACTGATTTTAAATGTTTAAAGTACATAATTTTTTAAATGTATAGTTCCCCTAAATATTTTTAAGTGAACAAACCATGGCATTTCTATTGGTAGTTTGATTTCTGAGCAGATTGAGCTTTTGATCTTCATTTACTTGTGAGGAGTATTAAATCAGGAGTCTTAATGCCAAGCAACATGAAGCTCCACATAAAAGACAAGTCCAATACCATTTCTATCAAGACTCCTTGGGTTTCTATACACTTTTAATGATAGCCATGTCATGGGGGAGTTAATGTGAGCAGTTACTATTTCATGAGACCCTGACTTGGTTTTCATTGTATCTGAATCTGAACATAATTGAATGAACTAGGATTGTTTAACTATACTGAAAGAACGCACAGGTCCTGACCTCTAAGTTATATAGCCCAGTGAAAATAAAACAGAGAAGAGGAATAGGAGCAGGTATGAAAACAGAGGCAACTGTGCCAACAATTCTTTTAAACTTTGATTTGTTCTCTGACTGTGTTGAGATTGATTGTTATGTGTGGGTATCTTATTTGCCTTCTCTAGTGGTGCCAACAGAGATGTAAGGCATGTGTTTTTTTTCCACTTTACATACGAGGACAATGAGACTTAAAAACTTAAATGTCCTAATGCCTAACAGCAAGTAAATGTCAATAAAGACAATGCTAATTTATATTCTTTAGTGCAATGCCTACTCTACGTGCTACGCGCTATGGTATGGTTTACAAGTCGGGCAAGGGGCTGGAGATTGAAACACACACAGAGAGAGAGAGAGAGAGAGAGAGAGAGAGAGAGAGAGAATACTCTCTTTATTGTGTTCCTTGGCAGCTTATATAGGGTCTCCTTGACTAATGGCCACGCCTTAACTCTCAGCTGCAAGCCCACCAGATACCACTCCCCAGACACGAGGAACTCCTGGCAGTCTCGTGCTCAGAGCAGCAACAAAAAAAATTGTTTGCTCAGAGCAGCCACAAGCACAGGAAAACAAGTTGTTTACTCCAGCAGACAGGGTGTCACAGGAAATTCAGGGTCTGAAGGACCACAGTCCCCAACAATATTCCATGCTATGATTTAGTCAATTTGGGTTTCCGTATAAGTCATTCATTGAGGGCAGTTATAGAGTCCATCCATGCAAAAACACCCAGAACATCATTGAATTGCTGTACCTTACTTTGAAGCATTCACTGTTGATGTGCAAGCTTCTCACTTTTATAGGGGTCTTGGTTCTTATAGTGACAAACTTGTCTTATAACACTTTTTCCAGGCTGTTTCTTTATACTAAAAGTGGGCATTATACTACTTCATGATGGAAAGAAATTACTTGACAAAGTACCTCACCCTGTTTGTGACATTCAGTCTACATCTATCAAGTAGAGAGATGTGGATGGTTCCCAAATCATGACCACTTGCAATGTCATTGAGCATCAGTGGGGATTGTCTGTGATGAGGTAATTTGCAAATAATATCGACTACTCCATGCCTTGTCTCTGAAGGCATGAACTTGCATGTTTCCTGGTGTCTACTGCAAATACACATTCTACAACTTTCTGTAGACTCACATTTAAATGTGCACACGTATTATGAAACTTTTGCATATTTATTTTGAATATTTATTCAGTAGCCAGCATTGTAGTGAACTACCTGCTTAGTGCTAAAGAAAGTGCAATGAACGATAGTGCAATGGGTAAGACAAACATGTCTCCTATATGCGGTTTAAAACATGCAACAAATAAAAAATAGCTATGAAAATATGCGGTATATACTATGGCAGAGGAAGTTGGAATGAGTGGCACAGGATGACTTGGAGGACTGGCCAGGGGAGAAGACAGGGAATGGTCCTCGTTTGGAAGAGAGCATGTGCAAGCAAGAAACTAAAGGACAAGTTAGGATGTTTTTACATAAAATAAGAGAACCAGAGTGTCTGGCAATGATTTTCTCCTGTGTACTTCCAGCTTCTCCCATGACATTTGAGATACACAAAAAGTCATATTTGAATGCTTTGTTGTGACCACTGTGTGTTACTGGAAATCAATTCAGGTCAGCAAAAATCACATATGACTACTCTTTCATTCCAAGTGGTGGTAGACAAAACATCTGGAGGCTTCTGTTCACCAAAACTGTGTGCTTGAAAGATTCTTAAGTTATAGACCTATGTCTTGGGATCATTATATAAAAAGTAGAAAAAGTGCACCGTCATATATAAATTAAATGGTATGATACTGAAGTACTATGCTGAATTCATAGTGACCGAATTGCTGTATATCTGATGTGAGCTCTGCTGGGAACATTTTTCATACTCATTGGTTTCAATCTTTTTTATGTTTATAATTTACAATTGGCATATGGTGACTACTATTATTAGTTTTAATCTTAACAGCACAATAATACTATATATATGTGTATATATTTTATATAATGGCATAAAGGTGAGTTGATAGGAAACTAGTCTAATTCTCATTATATTTCCTTCATCACAAAGTATGTTTTTGAAAATATTGGATATGCACACTTGTGTACTATTTACAACATTGGACAACCCCATTTTCATAAAAATGTTTTCATCATTTTCGCTGTAATTTTTTGATCTCTTTTAACATTACAATTATAAATACCTATTGCTTTTTTCAGATATCTAGTCTTTTCCCTGGGTTTCTTGTAGTTTTATGCTCATTAAAAGTAATGAAAAATATTGAACACAAAATGTGCTTGGGGGAAGGCGAGAAAAAATAAGGAAAGGGGGGAAACTATATGTCTTCTGCTACTGGTACTCAACAGGGTGTTTTTTCTGAGGAGATTCTGTGGGGCTTTTGAGAATTGTACTTGGCAGCAGGAACTTGTTAGAGCGCACTGTACTGAAAATCATGCAAACACATCGTGAGTATTCCTTCACAGAAAGTAACAAATACAACATCATTGTGTATCATGAAGGAAAAACATTGTAAAGGCATAGTGTCCAATTAAAGCCCTAAATTTACAAACTATTAGCCAAATGTCCCTTTACATGTGATTGAAATATCATAAATAAATATAACTTGTTATCTCACATAAGAAAGGGGGGTTAGAATTACAGAAGTACTGAGCAGAAATAATAATAAAAACATTATGTATGATGGTCACCGGTAAAGACTGAAATGATATTAGAGAAGGATCCAAAGCGCACCACTGGAGATGGGCTATTAAAGCATAATGGAGAGTGATGTGGCTGTTGCATGTGTGCAAAGGCGGTAGAGAGGCAAGTGAAGAAGAGATGAGACTCTCATGACTTAACAATACTTGGAAACTTCAACATCTCACTCAGATGAAGCTGCAGAGAACTATTATCCTGCCCAAAATAGGTGGAAGAATGCAAAAAATTTAAAAATAAAAAGGTTGTCATGGCATTAGATGCCTAGAAGCGAAGGGCAGTGGTACCTGAGAGATGGGAAACAAAAGAGATGTGCTGTGCAGTTGTCCAAGAATACTCCCTGGATAGTGCCTAGGATACATTGAGAGGAAGCCTGGAAGCTCTTGTGATTGAGTGTCCTGACCAGCTGGACACGAATCAGGAATCTGGACCGTGGAGGAGAGAAATGGGGGAACAAGAGACACAAGAAAAGGACAGCAAGTCTATATTCTGATTAAGCTGCAATTTTTTTTTTCTCAGTGGCATTATATAGCAAAAGGGCAAGCAGGTGGGTAGGTGGCTATGCAATTGTTCTGACTGGAATGTCAGGTCTGGAGACATCCTTAGCTAACAAAAAGAGATAAGGAAATACTGAAGGTCTGTAAATGTTAACTAACGGGGGAATGCTAATAACTTCTGGGGCCTGGGATCTGCAGGTTTAAGAAGATACTGGGTTATTTCCTGGGCCCAGAACTTGCCCTACAGAGGCTTCTGAATAGCTTACTTAACTTGTGAACTAAGAAAGCTTGACTATAACCAAATACAGGTCCTTGCTCCCAGCAATTGAGTAGTGTAGACAGTCAGCTAGCACCTTCACCAGGCAGCAGAGCAAATGAGGACAAGCTGCAGAGACACAGAACACAGGAGGACTGTGTTGAGATTACTATCCCGGATGCATGTGCACATCTCAATTGAAATGAATGAGGAAGAGTGATCTCTAATGTGGACACAGAGCTATCAAACCTTCGTCAAAAATGTCCTAAGTCACAGGGCAGAAGGCGCCTTCTGAGGAGTTTCCCCAGAAATGTATAGAAAAGTAAACATCTGAATAAAAGTTGTGGTTCTGACAAACAAACGTTAAAATCAAGACCTGAGTGTCTATAATTCCAAGTAATTGGCTCACACCAAAGGAAAAGACCTCAAGAATATTACTAGGAAAACATAAATAACCACTGTCCCCAAAAACGAAATTTACAGTTTTACCAATTATTGTTAAGTGAGAAGCAGTAGGAAAATGTTATTCAGAAGAGATTCTATTAAAGAAGAAAATAATTAAAGAGACCCAGCTTAGAGCTGATGCAGATGATCTACTTTGTGGTCAATCATAATCAAATAGTTATTATAATTATATGTATTCAAAAATTTAGGCATAAGAGTACATGGTAAGCCATCAGTTAGAAGATATTTTAAATGGTCGAAATTAATTTAATTTCCATCATTAAAATTATATTTGAAGTGAAAAATAGGATTAACAGTAGAAATCAAGGAAAATAAGGAGTGAAGTTGCAGAATAACAAGAGAATAAATGTAAAACTAAACAAAGGGAAGAAAATAGATGTAGTGTCAGTCAGCTAGAGGATAACTCGGGGAAGACTAATAAACATGTGTCCATTAATTGGAGGAGGCAGGGCAGACATAGGAGGAACACCTCTGTGGAACTGGAGTTACAGCTGGTTGTGAGTCACTGCATGCGTGCTGGGAACTAAACACAGGTCCTCTGCAGGAGCAACACGTGTCCTTAACTGTTGAGCCTTCCCTTGAGTTCTTTCAGTCTCTTATGCTAAATGTAACTTCTGCATTCTCAATACCCTGTCTGTCTCATTTCAAACAGTTTCAGCTGGGGAGGAGGGTTGACATTTTCCTGGTGGTCACAGGAATGAGGGCAGCTGACCAGACCGCCTACAGACCCATTTAAGTTTTCAAAGTATGGTCCCCATTTGCTGTCATCTCATGGACCGGGTGCCATGAGTCTGTGTCCCTGTGGATGGCACGTGTGTCCTTTTGTTTTCTGCTCTATTGCTTAAGTTTCAATAATCTCTTTAATATATTTAATGTATGTGGTGGTTTGAATAGAAATGTCCCCTATAGGCTCGTGTTTGAATGCGTGGTCACAGGGAGGGGCACTATTAGGAGGTGTGGCCTAGTTGGAGCAAGTGTGTCATTGTAGAGGTATGCTCAAGCTATGTTCAACAGAGGGTCTCTCCTCTGCTGCCTGCAGATCAAAATGTAGGACTCTTAGCTCCTTCTCTATCACCATGTCTGCTTGCATGCTGCCATGTCCCACCATGATGATAATGGACTCAAACTCTGAAACTGTAAGCCAAGCCCAATTACATGTTTTTGTTTTTACAAGTGTTTCCGTGACCGTGATAGCTCTTCACAGCAATAGAAATCCTAACCAAGACAATAGGTTTCCCCTGGTTTCTCATTCTGTGCTTTTCTCATTGCCCATATGGGCTTATACTACTTTTATCTCTTGGGTTTTTTTTATCTCTTTAGACTTTCCAGAAGTGGGGAGCAAAGGACCCTTTTCAAAGTATCCCATATAACTGAGAGCTTAGATTCTGACCCTGTGACACAATTAGAACTGGGACATGTATTTTAAAGTCACCCATACCTTTTCAGTATTTACAGTTTGTTTTATTTTTCTTCTATTCTGGCACACAATCACTAATATTTTGTAAATGTTTGTATTGAATGAAAGAAGAAAATGTATAAGAAAGCCTCATATATGTTTTATACTTAATAAAATATACTTAAGCCCTGGGGAGATGGCTCAGTAAATAATATCCTTGCTTTACAAGATGGAGGACCTGAATTCAGATCCCCAGAATCCACATTCAACTGGGCAAACTAGTGCACATGCGTAGTCTTAGAAATCCTAAGCAGGACAAGGGATAGGATAAACAGCCTGATGCATGCCTCAGCTAACACGAAAGAGACCCCGTCTCGCGCAAGGTGGTAGAGGAGAATCAACACAACAGAAGGTGAGAATCAAGCCTGAGATTATTCTCTGACTTCCACACATGTGCCTGCCCTCACACACCTGAATGCACACATACACATGTGCACACATATATGTTTATCTGTATACACTTAAACAAATACAGTCTATGTTCAAATTTTAGTGAATAACTACCAAATAATGAGACTGGAAGGGAGTGGGGGAAGAAGCTATATCAAGTAGAGATGAACTTCTCCTCATACTTCTTGAGTGCTGAAGTGGGTTTGGAGATATCTTCCTTTGTAATGTTTTTGGCATTTTACACTCATCGCAGATCAACACCAGATTATGTTCTGCCTCTCGTTTTTCATTTCTTCACTGACTTAAGCATTGTGGAGACTGGCTGTATTTCTCACCACTGCCGGAATAAAGTAGTTGGCTTTGCAATTGATTTAAATTAAATCTGATATTTCAAAGATATGAATCATGTTTTTACAGGGTTGCCACAAAACCCCTGAGACATTATCTAATCAATGGGATAGAGGTATTTGTTTATAAATTCATCTTTACTCATCAATAAAGACTACTCATAGCTAAGATTGCTTTTCTATTATTAAAATAACTTAGTTAAGAGAAAAAAATCTTATTTTCCTTTCTCAACCTCACTTCAAATGAACAGCACAAGTAAGTAAAACTCAAATAAAAGAAAGCAGGTTTTCATAAGTTGGGGTAATGATCTAAATATTCCAAGATTAACATGTAAATATTTTAGGAGAAATGTTTCCTTTCAATGTCAAAGAAACTCTGTGTATCCTTTCTAGAAAATATGTTTTTATTTCGACTCACCAGTAAGTTATAAAAGACTCCAGAATTTTGGGTCGTTTAATAAAGATATCTGTATACTCGCTCCTGTTTTCTTTCTGTGACATTTTTTAAATGACTATGGTACTTAAAAAATAACTAGAATACCTTGATAAAGCATTTAACTAGACATGAGAACTATTTTGCAGAAGCTATGATTTCATATTGCTCTCCAGGTAACGTATGACTGAAGAAGCCGTGCAAAGACCCTCAATAGCAACAGACTCTTGAGCCAAGCTATCTGATTTCAAATCTTGATTTCACTTACTGTTTCCTGGAGTCACGGGCCGTGGGCTTCTCCCTTTTCAAAGAGTTGATAATGATACTGCTTATGTGCAAAAAAAAAAATTATAACAGGCATATGGGAAGGGCAACAATAAGCAAAAAGCCATTCCCTTGTGAGAATTTACTAAATAGTCTCTCCTAGTTACTACTGTTACCATAGCCCTCCGTTATGATTATGAAGAGAATTTATTTTGTTTTCCAAGTAAAAGCTGTTGTTATATTTAAGACAGAAACTCTTGAATTTCTGATCCTAAAATTCCCTAAGAAAATATTTTTTTAGAAATAAGTGTAGAAAACAAATTTGATGTTTAATGAGAAATGCAAGGACATTACTAATATTATTATAAAGTAAAAAGCAAACTGAATATTTGTGAGAATATAAATTCATGATAACAGTTAAGGGTAAATTAAGCTTAACTATCAATTAAGTGTAACCAAGTTTCCAAATATGTTGTTTTTAATTTTGTAGCCAAAGAAAAATTCAGATCAACTTATGTATCAAGTGAACAGAGAAAATATGATGTCTGATTCTGAAACCATGATTTCACAGATTTTCCTCTAAATCTATTACAACTTAAGCAAGGAAAAATGTCATGCTGGGATTGGAAAAGAAACTGAACTCAGTATTTCTGTTTTTAAAGCAGAAATATTAAGTAATTATTAAGTAATTTTCTAACTTATGAGAATTGTTATACAAAATAAGTAACATCACTGCTGTCCTAATGTTGCAAAACTTATAAAACACTCCTTTTCAAAGACTGAAGCTTTGATTTTCAATTTCCAGTCAATATAATTTAGCTCCTAACATTTTTACAATTTCCAAAACTAAAAGCAAAATCTCAAAAATAAAAATCTTGCCAGGTGGTCGTGGCACAATGCCTTTAATCCCAACACTCGGGAGACAGAGGCAGGCATTTGGATCTCTGAGTTTGAGACCATCCTGGTCTACAAAGTGAGTTCCAGGACAGCTAGGGCAGTTACAGAGAAACCCTGGCTCAAACAAAACAAAACAAATGCCAGGGAGAAGAAACCAGACTGAAGAATATTACTGTAGATCCTCTTACATTCAACGTCACTATTCTTTAGGAGCCCTATGTTTATTCTGCTGTTTATTTTTGACCTTCTGTCTAAGCTCTTCAGGCCATAACTACCGGGTCCCATTTCTTTCAGTTTACATACAGCCATATTCTCAATTGATCTTATCAACTCACCGAGGAGCTTGAGAGCTAACCTGTACTAACCAGGGCTAACCTGAACACTTCCTTCTTCCATAAATTCTGTTTTCCGTTACCTGACTGCATCCTTTTTATTTTTGATGAATATCTCAGTTCTATTCCCTCTGCATCTTGCATGCCTTTACCTTAGTGTTTGCAGAAATCCACAAAACGAGAACTGGGGAAAAAAGCCATCCTTGTCACATGCTCCCGAAAACTCTCCACATTGATTCAGTCTCATATTGTACTGCAAGCTAAATGTTCTTTGGTTTCTTATGACCTAGATTCGGTGATAGTACCTCAAGCTCTGTCTATGAGTAAAGTCATTTTCTTTCATTAGGAAACCTCTCAATGGTCCTTGCCCCTAAAATCCTTGTACATATGTAATACTTTTCCTTTACCACATTTTATTCTATGAATCACTTCTAATAAGGTATGGCGGGAAATCACAGTCCATCAGTCTTGATATTGGATCATAAAGTGACTATGGTTTCCTTTCTGGGCACTCTCAAAGGTCACTCACTCTAAGGGAAGCAATTTGGGGTCATGTTTCAGGTTTGCTTCAGGGACAGAGCATCTCTAGGGCACCTGGCAATGGGTCGTTGAATCCCAGTGTACCCTTGCTGACTGTAGCCCAGGCATATGGAGGGACTTCAACCCAAAGAGAGACTTTTAGTTTGAGGTACCTAGGATCTCAGTCTTGACTCAGAACCTATGAGGTTATGTTTGTTGTTTTAAACCTCAACTTTGAGATTTAGAGCACTTGATGACAAATACATTGTTCCTTTTCAAGCCTTCATGCTGTGTATTAACTGACCTCCTTTAAACACAGCTAAAGGACCAGACTTCTGACAGTGCTCCGCCACCAGCTGTTGCCTCTTCCCACCTCTGAAGATGCCTCCCTCTGTCCACTGTTCTCAGCATCCCACTTCGGTAACCCCACTGAGAACGTTTCCTGGGAATGGAAGCCAAAATCGCACCTTCTCCCTATTGCCTTGGTGCTTTATACCTACGGTTACCGGGCCATCTGAGATCATCTAGTAAATATTTGACAGATACAGTGACTTACGAGTAGAAGCTGATTTTATGTGCCCGTTTCCACCGAGTGTGAGTTTAAAGGTGACATCTACTTTTCCTTATGCGAAAAGAAAAAACGAGAAAGAAAGATCCTGTGAAGGCAGTAGGTGGCTGTTTTGTTTGTTTATTTATTCTTACCTCAGGGAAGCTTTAATACCAAACCAAACTGTGTATTGAAACTGGTATACAGTGATGGCAATTCCCGCTGCTAAAACAAACATTAGCTGAGAATATGTGGGCAAACACACGCAGGCGCAGTGCAGTCACCACATCTTCTGCGGCTGAAAGATGCCCAGTGGCACTTTTTTTTTTTCTTTCTCAAAACCCCCACTGACAATAAAAGGCAAGGCACGAATGCGGAAATGCACCGTAATGGCTTGTAAACTAACTTTGAAATTGCACAGACTCAAGCATTCTGGTTTCTATTGGGCCCATCAGCCATTACCAAGCTTTAATGGATGCAGGTGCAGCTGTTTCTTAACAGGCTTTTGTTTTCACTTAATCCTCTTATCTCTGGCTGTTACCATTGCAACTTCATCTGCTTGCCCTCCTCTCCCCAGCTCACTCATTGAGCTCCGTGGGCAAACTCGATTTTCTAGGAGAAAAACCAAAAGTTCCCGATATTGCTACAACCAAATAACAAGCGATTCTGTGTCATTCAAGTTGACTGGCTACAGTTTTCTTGGGTGGTCTGTGGCTGGGTTGATTTTCATCATTCATTCTTGCTTTTTATCATGTCAAAATTATCATCTGCTCATTCCCTACGTTTTAGGTTCTAGAATAATCTCTTAGTTTTCCCATTCTTGTCCTTTAGCCTGTACCTCAGCCCTTCTTTGGCTTATTTTTAAGATCACATGATATGGATTGACCTTGCTTTTTTTCGAAAACCTTCCTAAATTTCAGTCCTCCTGGGCTCGTTCTCCGTAAAATGCTGTGCAAAGACTTCTCTGTGTTGAGAAAACACAATTATGTATTTTGAATGTGGACACTCTAAGCAGGAAAAGGACCAATCTGATTGGAAATGTTCCAGAAAAGGGTGGAATATTTGAAGGAAATGATTTACTTTCATGGTTTTTCCGAGTAAATCCTGCTATTTACTTGGAGCAAAGCCACAGGTACTCTGGGAGTTTGCTTTGAGAATCACATCCCTTCAGCTGCGGGATGGTGCCCACTGGTTCAGGTGCACAGGAAGACTAGTTTTCCATTGCGCTTTAACCTTTAATCCTCAGTTTTGAAAAAGCATTTACTTTTGGGTGGAAAAATACAGACAGCCCTGGCACTCACTGGTCAGGGAGAACTCACCTGAGTTTCTCTACTGGGAGAACTAGAGAAGAACCTTTTTGAATGTACACACTTAGGTTCTAACTGCCCCAGTTGAAACCAGAGAAGCGGAGCAGACATTGTCCCAAATGGTTCTTGCCTTTCTCTGTTTTCACCACAAAAGCCCCTCCTTGGACTTCAAGGTCAATCTCCCACAGGAAGGTCTTCCTCCTCCTCTGTTAGGAGCCCTTGGGTTTGCTGGGTTATTTTCTAGGCAATGTTTTGTATGGCTTTCAACTTGAGCTCTTTACAATGCAATCCTTGTGCTAGAAATGCTTATTTATACTTGACACACAGCAGATGTTAGGAAAAATAAGCCAATAGCAGGGCTCTATATAAAATTATCATTTACTAAAGAGCCATGAAATAAAATTTGGTGTTGTTTTCTGACTTCTGATGACATCCTTGTATAATTTAAGTGCATGTTTTCTGTATAATGACATATCTGTAACTTAAAAGAGCTTTCCATGGCTTATCACCCCAACTCCTAGGAATATACGTATGAATCAATATGAAGGGTACTGTCATTCAGTGTGAAACTAGAGTTGTTGATCCTCTGGAGGTAGCTATTATTTTGAGAGATGGTAGAGTATTTTATGTATTAACTTAAGGTTCATCTATCTCTATATATCTACCACAGTGTAATATTTTGGTAGCTGTATATATCTACCATATTGGCCCCAAACTAAAATTTGTTTGGGGCTCAAAAAGACTTGAACTTTTATTGAACTACTAGACTATCTTTTTAATGTGTAGCTAATATCAATGAATACCTATTTTCTCAGCTCACACAGAACATTGAACAATGGACAGAAGTATTTAGAGGGCATTCTTCTAGAGAAAATAAGCAGTACTTAATGCCTAATAAAAGAATTATGTTTAATCACATATTCATTCAAAAAAGGGTACTCATTCTACTCTAGTATTAGCTTGTAGCAGAATACAAATCAACCTTTGAAATAGAAGTTACAGTCTACTACAGAGACAGAATGAACTCTATTGATAATCACTGGAGACTGTTTTTATTAGATGGACAATAATAAAAAGATAAATTGTTTTTTACCAATGAAGTCGTTTAAAATTGTAAAACTTCACATATAAGGAAGATCAGTTCTGACTGTAAACCAGAAACAATTAAAAGTTAAATGTTGCTCTTAGTTTAATTTAATGTATTTGCCTTAATGCCCTATGTTTAAAAGCTCAAGGCAATACCAATTAACCTCAGAAACAGACTCAATATTACATCGTACAGAAAATGTCACTCAATTTGGCAACTCATTCTAATAGAAATATTAATTCAGATATATATATATATATGCAAGCAATGCTATTTACTGAAAAGAGCTTAGATGTGTTCAGAAAATTCAGAAAGTGTCCCCATAGTTGATTAGGTTCCCCTAAACACATGCATTATAACCTGAACTTAATACTTATCTTACATGTTACTTCAAGTTACACATATACACATAGAAAACTTACACCGAAATTACACAAGGATGTGATGTTTGCATAGAAAGGTATCAGCCATCTTCTAAGCCTATTTGGTTCATTGTATTTTGAGGTAGATGGACTAATAACAGTAGCATGCTATTCCTATTTCTAGTAAGTGGTCTGGTTTACATAACCCTGCTTATTTCTCAAGTTCAAAGAGCTGGTTATGTTTTCAGACAAAGATTTTTTTCCCCCTCTTGTTTAGCAAATAAAAGATAGACTTAAAAGAACACAACACCCTTAAAAGTAAACCAAAATATTGTGTCCTCATTTGGGAACATTTGGAATAAAAACATCCGGGAAAAAATAATTAAAAAGTGCACATTAGTTTTGGAAGACACATGTCTAGAGAGACGATCAGATTTTCATTTCTTGTTCATAATCTTAATTCTAATGGTTGCTCTTGATTGGATTGAAAGACATCTGGAAGTCGAGTAAGGCATGCCTTGTGTGTCTGTGAGGGTGCGCTCAGAGAGGATTTGATCACGAAGGCTCTGCTCTATTCAATAGTTTAATCCCTTTGTGGTTATAGAAATGAAGTCACTTGGAAAGCTGTGGAACTGTAGAAGGTGGAGACAGGTGAGGCAGTGGGACATTGCGGCCAGGCAGGCCTCAGCTTTGTTTTCTTCTGGTTACTCCTCTGTGTTTCCTGGATGCCAGGAGGTAAACATCTTTCCTCAGCCCGGACTTCCTCCATGGCATCTCTGTCTTGCCCCAGGCCTGCACGCAATGGATCCAGCTGACAGGTGGAAACTGGGATGCCAGTAGTCTAAACAGACCACCTCCCTAAGTGTTTTTTGCAGATATTGCCTAACGATGACAAAATCTCCAACGAACATAAATGTCTTCCTGAACATCTCATTTATCGTTTAAAATTACTATCTTTGCATTTAAGCTCGTGACTACATTTGGCTGTGGTAAGTGAATGCTGTCACGAGCTGTACGATGAGCCAAATTCATCTTACATTAGTTTTGATCGCGTGTGGCATATTATTATTAGAAATCCACCCATTAATCCTATCACATGGCATTTAGATATCACAGTAATTGTCCCTGGTCAATAAAAGCTGTCAGTCAAAGTATTTGACAAGCATTATGTTAGTCAGCTGTTCATTGCTGTGGCAAAATACTAAAGCAAAACAAACTTAAGAGGGAAAGAGGTTCACTTGATGCTAATGGCTTCTGATGCCTCAGACTATTGTGACAGAGAGAAGACCTTACTTTGTGGCAGCCTGGAAGCTGGAGGGATTACATCAGAACTATGTCCATTTCTTCTTTATTCCCACCAGGCTTCCATCCTAGCCTATAGGCTCCTACAGGGACCCCGAAGCAGGTGAACCCACCTTAGTGCACTCCAGAAATCCCCTCTCAGACATGCATTCAAAACATGCTTTAGTAAGCCACATACATCCCTCAGTCCAACCAGGACTGACTGTCACAGCCAGCTGTGATGGTGCTCAGTTGTACTCTAGGCACCCAGGACACAGGTATCAGAGGATTTTAGATCCAAGGCCAGCCTGAGCTACAGTGGGAGATTATAGTCTCAAGAAATGAAAAAGAGTTTGTCATTACCTTCAGCTTTAAGGGAGTAGGTGTCTGTAACTTATTTCTCTACATCAACAGTAAAAGTAACAAAATAGAATGTTTTAAACGTCAGAGCCCAACTATATTTAAATAAATTTAAATTTATATATGATTTTCCATATATACCTATGTCTCTCTGTATTTCGCCCCTCTCTCCCTGTTCTCTTCACACACAGAGAGACATATAATTAGCTACTTGCTTGATATTAATCTATTATAAAATACAGTATACACTTGATGACAGGAATTAATATGTGGATAAATGGCTATAGTATAAAACATTATTGAATGAACCTAGAGTCAATTTATGTCAAATTTATAACCATTTTTATCATTTTGTCTTATGATTTGGTTATCACAAACTAGTATCTTGCTATTCAGGATTAAAAAAAAACCCTAAAAGTAGTAGTTTGGGCAGACTCATGTTGGTGAGATTTGTTGGGTGAAGTTTCTGATGTTACTAGGACATGGAATCTCACAACGAATTTCCCTGAACCTATGGCTCTTACAATATCTCCACTCTCTCTTCTACAACACCCCTGAGCCTTAGGGGTGGGGGTAGTTATGTATAGATTTATCAACTGGTACTGGGCTCCACAATTCAGCACTTTGGTTGGTTGTGGTTTTCTGCAATGTTCTCTGTCTACTGCAAGGAGAAATCTCCTTGATGAGGAATGAGGATTTCACTTTTCCGAGACTATAAAGACAAATACTTAGAATGTACTTAGAGGTTATGGTGGTTTAGTAACATGTATGTTGCAGGTTGTCTTTCAAGATCTGTGGCTTCACCAGCACTGGGTAGTTTAGACACTATAAAGTGGACTGGGCAAGACAGAAGGATGCAAGGTCATCCTAGGCTCTGTAGTCAGTTTGAGGACAGCCTTAGCTACATAAGATCTGGGCAGAAATGACAAGAAAGCAGTAGAGATGGAGAGGAAGAGCTAGAGCCAGAGCAAGCGGTAGTGGTGGTGGGGGGCATTATTTAGCTGCGCAGTGGTATTTAAGAATGACTAGAATGGAAATCTATAAAATATGACTTAAATTGCCACGTGTCAGAAACTATAAAAGCAATTGTATCTTAGGGCCTTTCATGCCAGCGTGTATAACACAAGTGGTCTTTTTCATCATTTATAGTAAATATGATTATTGCCAGATTGTCAATATGGTCTCAGTGTGTTCCTAGGGAAATTTGGCTCAGTCTGTTTACAACTCTTTACAGATGTTAGTCTTCCACAAAGACCCAATCATTTTTACTTTACTATAAACTGAAGATTAGATAATTTCATTTATCTCTTAAAATATGCAATAATGTTATTTCCATAAATCATGTTAGAAGAATTCAGGGAGATAAAAGGGAAAGTAGGAGGTTGAGGAATAAATGTGTTTAGTATACCACATATACTTGTAAGAAAACTTAAATTTGCAAAACCTTAAAGAAAAACTCTAGTAATATAGTTTAAATAAATTGCATTGTGTAAAAACTGAATTTCAATTAAAGATCATAAACCTATGTACCCGAGCCAAGCATAGGGGGTACTAGGTGACAGGAGCTGAACTGGAGGCAGGAAACATGGCTACCCATGGCTCTATTGTCAATATTACTGCTCAGTTCAGAGTTGAACCAGTGTGTGTGCCTGGCAGTGACGTCTCAGGGTATTTCTAATTCACTCAGTATGTGTTTTAAAATGGTTACAGTCAAGACAAAAAAAAAATGAAAACCCAAATTACTATTTTAAACTTGAGGATGATATTTAACAAGGTTGTAAAATTTTTGAGATACATACAACATGTTCACTAGATTTGGTGTAAACCCCACTTCTTTCTAATCTCAGTTCTGGGGCTTGCATTTTGCTATCCCAGTGTTATGTATCTGCAAGCAGATTGATAGCTGTTAAAAGTTTGGGGACAGTGTTGCCAGAATGATAAGTGTGAAAATAATAACGAGTTAGGGTAAGATAGCCAGTAGCGGCTTGAAATAATACCCGAGCTGAACATTAATTAAATAAAGGTGTCTCAACCAAATAAAATTGCATGCATTCCTGCCAAGTCTCCACCAAAATTGTTGCACCGCGCTTAGGACGGTGTCTGCAGGTGTTCAAGGAGTAGGAACTGTAGGGTGGCTTTCGCTCTAAGTCTCCAACAGCATGTTTAGTTTTAGAGTAACGTTAGATTCACAGGAAATGAGTCAGGTTTACAAAAGCGAGTGAAGATTTCAGAGTTCCCATTTACCATAGGGAATCTTTATGCATTATTATCTTCCGTTGGTTGGGCACCTTTGTCAGGATTAATGAAGCAAGCTGGTGAATTATTAGTAACTAATGTCCATGCTTTATTTATATTCCTAATATTTCATCTAAGATTATGTCTAGAACCCCCATTTCTTCAGTTGTCCTCCTTCCTTAGACTACTCTGGGGTGTCATGGACTCTCTGGCCCTAGTAATTTTGAGGAAAACCTATCAGCCATCCTGGTCAGAAGATGCATTGGTTGAGATTCCTCTGATGTGTTTTCCTTTGGAGACAGGGTCTAATGTAGCCAAGGCTGACATCAAACTTTCTACATGGATAAGAATGGCCTTGAGTTCCTCATTCTGCCTCAGCCTCTTGAATGATGTGATTAGAGCTATGCACTACTGTGGCTGTTTTCCCATGGTTCTAGGGGTCCATGAGAGGCTTCGTACATTGCTAGACAAGCTCTTATTAGCTGAGCCATATCCCCTCCCAGTGTGTTTCTTGAAATAACAACTGTTGATTCCTACAGTGTTTATCTCTAATCCAACACCGTTCTTAACTCTACTTCCACAACAACTTCTGCTCAGGGCATGTCACAGAAGAGGAGCCAGCAAGAACGTAAGTGCTAGACATTGGAAAGAAGTGCTGTGAAATACAAAACTCTAGCACCGATGTGGTTCTCACACTCAGGAACTCAACTAGCTGGGCTTATGGCACAAGACTTGTACAAGATCAGTCAAATCCAGCAAAAATCCCAATGTAGATGATAGAGGGGAATCGTTGTGAAACTATTTCTTTGAACACATTAGTAAGCATTATGGAAAGGAAAAGAGAGCACAAAGTGGGTTCTTATGTCAATATCTTTAAAATGAGAGGTCTAAGACTTAGACCTAATTTAGTTATGAAAATATTTCATTTTTCAATACGTAATTCCCTAAGTAACGTCACAGTTTTGCATATGGCGCATCTAGAATGGCACTATTTCTCTGAGTTAATAATCCAATCCGTTTTAAAAATACCTTCTCCTAGTTTGCTGTCATTAGATTAAAAGGCTTGCATTACTCAGTTTGCATTGATTTTCTTCAGTTAGTAGAGATGGGTTGGCTTCTGAGTGGTTGATCACACTCAGGCAATTTACGATTAAAATAACATTCACAGTCCAAAAATAGTTCATTGTTTAATGAAAATGCTTTAATACATGAACAGACAGCTGTTTTCATAAACTTGTATTCAAGCAGATAGTGAAAATGGAAGGCATTACATAGTCTTATTAGAATGCAGTTTTAGTTAACCAGTGAAGAGTTGCCTAATCAAGCCCATTCAAGCTTGCATGCATAGCATAAGCCATTACAAATACAAGCCAGAATCTAGGAAATGGTTTTCTGAATATGATAATCTAGATAAGAGCAAGAGATCAGGATAGGAATGACTGTCTTCTATCCATGACTTTAAAGAGAGTAGAATTGGTTCAATGGAAATTGGGCTCTCAGCCCAAGCTGAATTAGGCAGGAAGCCTAAAGGAAATTGAATGTTCTCTGTGTCTCCTTTCTGCTTTCTATTTAATTTGGTTTTGGAAGAAATATCTGTTTGTGAGACAATCTTGAGTTTATCTGAAGCAGGTGGATGATGCTTTTAAGTTTTCTGAGATGGAAAAGCAAAGAATGATAGCAGAGAAAAGAGAGGCTGCCACTGGCAAGCCTTAGCTGGACCATGGAAAACATTGCATGTGGACCCTTAGCAGTGGTGTAGGGAGATCTGACTTCCGCCTAGGACAGCTGGACATGGGTAGCTTGTATTTATCTCCTAACTTACCTATGTTTTTGGCATGTTAAAACAGAATTGCGTAATCTCTAAAAAGAAATTTGCATATTTTGATTTACTCAACATTTCTTATATTCATTAAATGTACCAAGATATAAGGAGGCCTGTTTTGTTAAACATAGATAATGCAAATTCTAATGACAGTAGTATTTTAGATGGACAGATAAGAAATAACTGAGTATATCAAATAAGAATAAAAATGAATTTTCCAAATGTATATTGAAATTGTTTATGCATGGAAGTTGTGGCTAAATGCCCCCTAAGCATTTCTAAGGAAACTCAAGAAACCCTAGAAATAAGGAAAACTTTAAAGTTAAATGCCCACAATTTATATCTAGGAATTTAAAAAACTTCCTCTGTGACTCCAGTTTTTCAATGGATTGAAGTAGCATTTCAAAAAAAAAAAAGTGAATTTATTTTCGTTAAACAAGAACACAAAACAGTTATACTAATGCTAGCACTGAAGGACATGATGAACTTGATGGTAAAAACTGGGATTGCCGTTTTCTAATGGGAAGGATCATGTAAGTAAAATAGGAAGAAGCTGTGGTGGTTTCAATGAAATGTCTCCCACAGGCTTATATATTTGCTTAGCCCCAGTTGATGAACCATTTGGGGAAAAATAGGTGGTGTGGCCTTGTTGCAGGAGGTATGTCACTGGGAGTGGGCTTTGAAGTTTCAAAATCCCTTGCCAGGCCCAGTCTCTCTATCTTACTCTCTCTCTCCCTCCCTTCCTCCGTCTCTCTTCACAACAACAGAATAGTAACTAAGACAGAAATCAGAAATGACAAAGAAAGTATGACGCACTGAAGTGCAAATGTTACTAGAAATGAACCATTTTGTACATTAAATAGCATGGTATATGATTCCAAAACAAATTATACAGTATATACAAATTAAGAATATGAATGAGTGCAAACCAAAAGCTCAAAACCAAGCAAAAAGGGGGATTTATTTTATTAGAATCTTGGAGTCTAGCTACGTTCGTTGGTAACAATTAAGTTTATTTTGAACAAACCGTTGCCATATGTATCGTTTATGATCTGGCTTTGCTTTCTCTACAAGTCAAAATATTTTTCAAATTAATTGAATCTAATTTCAGCTCCAAATAAACATGCTTAGGAAACTGTAAAGTGCCATGAAGTAAGGTACTACCCATGCCTTATTTAAAGGGTGTGCGCTTCCCGATCTGGGATATCTCACCTTGGTACCAAAGCTGAGCCTACATATGTATTTTATAATTACAGCTATGCAGCCTCATTCAGTGTCCTGTTTGTCACTGTGTGGGGATAAACCACCTTTAAATCTGTTACATTTAAAGCACTCAGTGTGAATGATATCCCTAAACACGTTTTATCAGTGTGGAAATCAAGTGGACAGAATAAATAAATGTATAAGAGGAGAATCCATATCATGCTTTCATTAAAAAGAGTAAAGCATATGTAATTAGAAAGTCTTAATGAAATTAATAAAGGTAGAAAATAAATCATAACCTTTTTGTTGAACAGATCTATCTTAGAGGGATGACTCTTACTGATTTGTCAATCTTGGTTTGAACCAGATACACGGTGTTGGTGCATGCATGTAGAAAAATATCCCAGGCCCCCAGCTACTTTTCTACAACAAAGCTTGCTAAATAGAGTATGATTTTAAACTCTCCAAATTGCTTTAGGAAGGAGCAGGTGTGGGTTAAGAGAAGAGAAGCTGCTGAGCTTGCTAGTGTTGAACACACTGTGGAATGACTTTCTACTCAGCCATCAGCGTCTACTGGGCCCCTTTAGGTCACCAGTGCTTAAATGGAGCCATCTTTCCCTAGCCAGAAGTAGGACATATCTATTGCATTGGTGAGCTAATAAAGGTTTGTCGCATTGAATGAAATTGCTAGCATTTAGTTGGCTACTAAGATTTGTCAAAGCGAATCTCCCAAGCAAAATCTATGCAAATGATGCATTGGGTGACTTTCAGTGCCTTCAGGGCTGTAAAATCTGTGGTCTGTCAGAGGCTTAACACGTCGCACATGACTTGATCCTTTCAGAGTTCCGTCTTCTAGGGCTTCTCTACAAGAGTGTCAGTCTTTCCTTCTTGATTATGAACTCCATGGGAACAAACTGTGTTTGGTCCCTATTTCTGCACTCACAGGTGACTGTCACTTGAAAGGTGATTATTTCCACTGTGGTTTTGGAATGTGGTCAAATTCATTTAAGTTTAGTTTGCATTCGTTCAGTCTCTATGGATCTCTCTATCTTCTGGTCAGTTTTCTGTCCAGACATCCTGCCGCTCTCAGGATATAAGAATGAGACTGGCTTTGCAACTTACTAGGCAGTGTATCTCTGGATAATTGACCTATTTGTTAAGCATATGTAATTTTTTACCTCACTGAATGATCAGGCATCATTTGGACAGGGTTATTTGTTTCCTTTTGAAATATTTGGAATTAAATATTAAATGATAGATAGAATCAGTTAATATATTAAAAAAGTGTAAATACCATAGATTTACCTGTCTATGCTCTAAGCATCTTCTTTATCTGTAAAACATGTGAATTTTTTCTAACCTTTTTTATCAGCATTGTTTTTTAGATAGCATTTACTTAGATTTATATTTTATAAGTAATATATAAGATATATATATAGCTATATATAAACATATGTAAGATTTATTCTATACCTTTATTTAGAAAGAGATTTATACTCTGTTTTAGAAAAAGACATTCATCTGCTTACTTTAATTTTTTTTTACATAATACCAGTATTGAATATTACTTATAAAACTTTGGGAACAACAGCCTGGATTTGAATTCTTATATTTCCATATAATAATTTTCAATCTTTAAGACCTTTCCTTGTCTGGGTCCTTGTGTATTTCATCGATAAAAGCATTTACTCATTCATGGTTGCTGTAAGAATTAAAAGACAGGGTATTTATCACAGTATGTGATGTTTGGTAAATAACTAAATTTCAATAACTACTAATGTAAAACTTAGAAAGATAAACACTTTATTTGAAATTCTAGTTCATACTTTATATTATATTCTAACATATGTTATATGTCAGTTTTTCTAATGCATACATTTTGATATTACATATTTAATATATTATACAAATACAAGACAGATAATCAAGTTATATAAAGAAGTGTTTTATAATGAAAAATCTACCACTCACATGGTTATCTTTGAAAATAAAATAATTAAAATATAGCATTTAAAAATGATAGCATAGTTGATCTATCTAGATCATTTATTGGTGTTTGCAATGCTTGAATGGAAAAGGGATTCTACCACTAATGTTTGTGTCATGGCTAGCCTCTATAACATTCTGGCATGATTTATTACAGTTACTACTTTTGCTTCTGGGATAGTGCCATTATCAAGTTCATTACATGAATGGTGACAATGAATGCCGTGAATGAGAATCATAAATCTTGTATCATAGGAATCCACCTGTGGCTTTATGGTCTTGAACTCTAACCATGATTTTTCAACAGCAATGAAAATTCAACTCTCTATCAGATAAGGAGCCCCTTTGACCATAAATTATATTCCTTCTTTTATTGTGTCAAACTCTTGGAATCAATAGTGTTTTTACAAGGCAGGTTTTTTGTTGTTGTTTTTCTTGTTCTTTGATTTAAGTCACATTGAAAGCTGCAACCCATGTGGTAGTTGCTTTGCCAGTATCATAGTTTGATCACGGAGTGAATACATCTGAAGCAAAATGTGCTTTGGATTATCTGAAGCTCCACTTAACTATCCTTTCAGAAACACAAAGTTAGAAGCATGTTTTGACTTAAAACCATGTTCAGAGTTTTGGACGTAAGTGTACCTATTATTTGTCAACTAAAACAGACACTTGAGAAATGAGGACGGAAAGAAGGGAGTGTGGGGTTTTCTGGGGTTTGTTTCAAATAAACAATTGTCTTTTTGATGTTCTGAACTTAAACAACCCATTAATTGAAAACTTCAGCTTGATATCAGTTATTCTCCTTATTTCCTGTGCAGTTAACTTTTTTTTTACTAAATGTAGGAATTTTCACTAATAATTTTATATTCATTAGGTTCACAGTGAAGGATGACATGTTTGTCATAGTGTGTGTGTGTGTGTGTGTGTGTGTGTGTGTGTGTGTGTGTAATTATGACAATTATAGGAGTAAGGTAGAAAAGACCCTAATCTTGAAGGGAATTTGGTAGAACATAGCATGAATTGGAGGAGGGAGAAGGAAGGATGGGGATGCTGTAAATACATTGCTCATGTATGGAATTCTTGATTCTATAACATTGTCATCTCAATAATGATAAATTGATACATCAGCAAGATTGCATGTCCAGGAGTGACAATAATGTCAGTAGTAGACTAAATGATGGCCCGAGAAGGTACGTCTAAACCATGACACTTTCTAAAGTTTGTGCTTTTTATAGAGTTTGAATGTCTCTTATCTGTCATGATACAGATTAGAAATGTGTGTCCCATGACTGGTTTTGAATATATAACTTTGATGGCAGTTAAACAAATTCCTGTTCATATTTTCAGGGCTTATCTAATAGTCTATTAAAGTAAAAGACTTGTATGAATCTAGGTTTATAGCTCAGAATGCTGAGTAGAAGATATGTTCACATAAGTACAGTTAGGGTGTCAATGAAGCTTCCTGTTGACCCAGAAGCATCTACCCTAAGCCTTGGTTTCATACATCATTCTCTTCCTTAGCTTCTAATATCCTGACTTCTATTTGCGTGGATTAAACATCTTGCTGGCATCAAACATATAAATAATCAAAAGGGTATCTATTTTTGTGCATCCGATTTACTTTGCTCAAAATTATTGTGGGATTAATTCATGTTATGATATCTAGGAATAGGTTGCTTAGATTTATATGAATGTGGCACATATTGTATCTACCAAAAAGAAAAACATAAGATAATCACTTTTAAATAGTAATTTTGCTTTATTCTTGAGAATTTTATCTATGTATTCTTTGAAACCTCATCCTATCCACCCTAGCTCTTCCTCTCCAACTCCAAATCCCTCCTAACATATCCCCCAACCTTAGGTTCTCTTTTTATTTTTTGATAACCTTCTAAGTTCAGTTAGTGCTTCCCATACATGTGTATGTGTATACGGCTGTGGGAAATTTACCACTAACCACACATTTTTAAAAATTGAAGGAAAGAAGGGAAGAATGAAGGAAATCAGCTATCAACAGCCAATGGCTCCTCAGTAAAACTCAGGTGCGGGAGAACGTCTGTCTTCCACACCTGTGCTGAAAATTTGGCTGATTGCTCAGGTCCTGTTCAGATACACCCAGCTGGTGTGACTCCATGAGTCTCATAGTCATGTCAAGTTTGTAAGTGTGCGTGTCACAGCTTTCCTCCTTGTCACCTGGTTCTCATATGCCTCCTCCCTCCTTTTCTGTGTTAATCCCCAAGCTCTGGTGGGAAGGTTGTGAAAGAGAAGATGCTCCATTCAGGATGGAGCATGTGGCCCCTGTTCCTCAGCACTTTAACCAGGGACTCAGTGACTTCTGCAAAGCAGAAGCTTCTCTGACCAATGTGGAGAGTAGCTCTAGTCCTGAGTCTGATCTGATCCCTTCCCTCAAACAAGTATTATGGTTAAAATGATTTCATCCTTTCTAACAAAATCTCAGTGGGTGGGGGATGTGAGGACTGGCCTGGAATCAGAAATGTCAGAAGTTAATCAAAGGTTCCCAGGAGGCAAACATCCCCAGCTTACAAGGGAGCAATGGAGAGGGAGAAACTTGCCCTTCATGGGCATCCAGATAGGGGTAGAGAAGCTAGCACATTTGGTTTGGCTCCCACCTTCTTTGGTTAAGGGCTACGCCTCTCAGAAAGAAAGTTACGCTCCCCAAGTCTCAGAACAGTTTCTGGTGGAGACGCGGATGCTGACAGTCAAACAGGAACACAGACTGATGAAGATGGCGGGGAGCTCTCCGGGGACATGGACAGAACAACAGAAAATCTGCTACAAATAACGTATTTCATCACTTATTTATTCATTTCAATGTTGAGAGACATTTAGGATCATTTTTAGCTTTACGTTATGATGAATAATACTGCTGTGAACATTTTGACATTTTTGCATATATTGAAATAGGAAATAGGATTGGTTAACCATACATTGTTCATTTCCCATTCAATGCAAAGTGTTAACAGTTCATGGTAGTACTTTTAATAGTTGTCAGCACGACTACACGAGACTCACAGATGCTTATCAGAACTGAAGGTTGTCAGTCTAGTTTTGAACTGTGCTAGCAAGTTGGCAGGGATACCTAATTTTGTGCGACTAACTACGGTATTACTTTGTACTTCTCTTATATCTTCTGGGAAAAATCATATTTTAATATGCTTATGGAGCATTTGGGTACCCTTCTTTTGGAAGTTATGATTTAGTCATCATCTAGATGGTGTCAGATTGTCTTTATCATAACACCTTGGAAGAACACATTGCATAGTTTATATTTGATTTGCTTGCCAATTACACAGAACAGAGTGAGAATAGTGACTCCCTAAATATATCAGGCAGTGCCCCCAGGTCCGAATCTCTGGGATCTATAAATACTACTGTATATGGTAAAGATTTGTGTGTATGAATAAAGAGGTCAAGATAAAGAGATTATCCTGTGGTATCTAGGTTGGTTTTTAATGCATCTGGATGTATCATTTGAAGAAAGAATCAGAGAAAAATTTGGCATGTATACAAGAGATAAGGTGAAAGAGAATTAGAACCTGAGTCACTGCAGTTACCAGAAGCGAGAAAAGGCAAAGAACGCGTTTTGCCTAAGGCCTGTTGACATTTTGATTTTGTCCCAATGGTGCTAATATCATACCTCTGGAACATAAAATTATAAGCGAACATGTTTGTGCTTTTTTTTAAATTTCATCATGTTGATAAAAATCTATTTATAAAGTAATTTATATATATTGTAAATATATGCACTGATTTGCTATATTTCGATTCTTTTCTTGATGTTTTAATGCATAGCAGCTCCCAGTATGATTGCAGTCCAGTTTACCTCTCTTTCTTGCCATGTGTATAAAACGTTTCTTTGTTGTAACTTCATAAAGATATCATTCCTTTTTATATCTTACCTTTCAAATTTATGTCTATCAATTACCTAGAATCTATGTATTCATATAACATGAAGTAGGGTTACTGGTCTTAGTGGCTTCCTCTGTAAGGATGTTCTGATCAGGGCCATTTATTAAAGCAACGGCCCTTTACTTTACCCTCTGAATTTCAGTGGGGGCTTAGTTACAATTGAGAAATTTTGTCACCCTGTTATTGTCCTCTGTCCTATTGTTCTAAGTGTCTTTGTGCAAACAAGCAGGTATGAATTAATTTCACATATATTGTTAGATGTTCAGCCAGCTATCTTATTCTTTAAGGCTGTCAATTGATCTACATGTATCTATAGCTGTTTTAAATTTATGTTACTGGTTTTCACAAGAAAAGCAAATGGGATTTTAATTATAATTAACTCTTTAGATATATTTGCAGAGAACTTGTACCTGTAAAAATAATTTTTCAATTCATTAAAGTGCCATTTCTTTCCATGTATTTAGGATTCCAATACTTTAAAATAGTATTGGAAAGTTTTTATCTGATTTACTTCTAAACATGACACATTATTGCTATTATGAATGCTAATTTGAAATAGTCATTTTCTTTATTCTCTGTAACCTGGAAAATATAAAAATGAATAGATTTTAAAAGTATTGACTTCCTATAGATCCTATCAGATACCAAATTAACTCTTATTTAATATATAAAAGTCATTTGTGTTTTGTATGTATACACTTTATGATGTACAAATAAATTCTCATGTCTTCTTCCCTAAACTTATAGTCTACCTCTTCTGCCCCCTTCCTTCCATTGTTTTTGTTTTTCTTTCTCATTTCTTCCCTTCCTGTCTTCTATTCTTCCTTTCTTTCTCCCTTCCTCCCCCAATTCCTCCCTCTTGCCTGCCTCTTTTGCCTTCCTGATAAAGCTTTTCACTACAGTTTCAATAGAAGTGCTAAGATTGGACATTGATCTATTCTTCCTTATAACTGAATGGAAGTTAATACTATTAACTATGAAATTTGCTCAGATTATTTCATTGGTGCCATTTGTTAGATTAGGAATATTTCCTTATAATTCTAATTTTGTTGGGAGTCTCTAGAACTATGCTTTCTTCTGGATGTTGTTTGACATGATCATTTTATTTGCTGTCTATTCTGTTAAGGTGTAAAAACACATCAATTGGTTTCCTAACAGTAAAGAGACCTAGCTAATAACACATTATCCTACTATATATTACTTCATTTATACATAGTTATTTTGAGCTACGTTTTTAATAAGGTAGCCTTGTAATTTTCCCTTCCTGTAATATTCTTTTTAATATTTTGACATAAAAGTTATCATGGACCCATAAAACAGTTTTTGCTTTATTTTCTCTTTTTGCATATTCTGGATATGTTTTATATGATTGGCATGATTTCTTCTTTGAATGATTAATGGTGTCTATTAATGAAACTACCTAAGCTGGAATTTTATTAAAGAAAAGTAATTCATGTATTCAAACAAAATTATTTATGGAGTAAGAAAATTATTTTCTTATGTTAATCTAGGCAGAATATGTTTTTTCTGGAATTTTTATATCTCACGGACTTTGCTTTTTATTGCCATAAACTGCTTGGTAATATAATTTTATGGGTTCTCTGGTGTCTGCACAGCTCATTCCCATTCAATTTCTAGTAATGAACTTACGCTAGAAATTCACTCTGTAATTTTTAAATTTTTTCATCAATGATCAGTATAAACAGAAATGCCACTATTATAAAAAATCAGATTAGTTTATAAGATTTTTATACTGATTTTAAGTTATATATTTGCTTCATTATACTTTCTGTCAGTTATTTCTGTTTTCATGTATTCCTCTAGTCTAAATGCCTACATACCATTGAATTTCATATTTTTTTCTGACCAAATATATCTGTCAGAATATTTTTTACTGATTTTTATTGAGCTCTACATTTTTCAGTAAGCATGCATTTAGTTTCATCGCACAAATGTGTAGACGTGCATTTTACTTTGGGGCTGGGAAATGGCTCTGTGGGTAGAGGTACTACATACAGGATAGACAACCTGAATTCAATTCCTGTGACCCACATGAACACAGGAAAGAGCACATTTACAGAGCTGTCCTCTACCTTCTTCCACACATGGACATGTGGTCTCTAGTGTAAGCATAATGATTGGACACAAGATCACACACACACACATACACACACACACACACACACACACACACACACACACACTATTTCTATTATTCCCATTATGCTTTCTAGTTTGGTATGTTAGGGAAATTTTTGAAAAATTTAAAGAATGTATATCTGTGGTAATCAAAATGTAGCTTATTTCTATCATCCAAAAGTGTCTTAGTGGCACTTCCTAATCAGACAAAGAAGGGTCTGTTTTTTATATGCATGAAACAGTACAATACATATTCCAACATCTGACTTTTTTGCTCAGAATAGGATGTTTGCTTTAGCCACAACATTCTTGTGAATAGGTGCTTGCCTGTACTTATTGCTAAGGAGTATCCCATTCAATGAATAAAACTTTATTTCCCCACACACATACTGTTTTAGTTAGGTTTCTGTAGTTGGATAAAATAAGAGCAGATTGGGGAGGAAAGGGTTTGTTTGTCTCATGAGTCAGGGTCAAAATTTCACTGAGGGAAGCCAGGCTGAAAATTCAAGAAGGACTCTGGAGATGGGAACTGGAGCAGGATCTGTGGTGGAAAGGGACATATTAACTAGATTGCTCTTCTGTTGTTTGCTCAGTGCTGTCTTCTAGACCCTAAAGTCACCTGCCTAGGGATTGTGCCACCTACAGCAGCCTGCACCCTCCCACATCAATCATTAGTCAAGAAAATACCCCTGCAGACTTGACCATGTGCAATCTGGGGAAGGCGTTTTCTTAGTTGAGGGTCTTCCACCCAATTGATGCTTGCATCAAGTTGAGAAAAACAAACAAGCAAATAAACAAAAAAACACACCCAGGATATATGCTGAAAGACTTTGGTGCTGTTTCCTAGCACAGGAAATTGCAAAGTCATAGCTGTAACAGCTGTAGAGAGTTCTTCTTTTGAAATATGCCTTAATTTCTACTGAACCATGTAAAAAAAAGAGACTGCATTTTTAATTTCCCAGACACCCAGACCTGAAAAAATCATACAAAAATTATATTAATTACAACACTGTTTGACCAATAGCTCAGGCATAGTCCTAGCTAGCTCTTACATCTTAAATTAATCCATTTCTACTATTTTATATTTTAACATGAGGCTCATAGTTTTTTACTTCACATCTTGCTTCTTGGGCAGCTACATGGTGTCTGTCTGACTTCACTTTCTTTCTCCCTAGATTTAGTTTAGTTTTCCTGCCTAGCTATATTCTGCTCTGTCATAGGCCAAAGCAGATTCTTTATTAACCAATGGTAATAAAACATATTCACAGCATACAGAGGGGAATCCCACGTCAGAACCAATGCCATAGAATAGTCTTACTGGCTCATATAATGAGGATATATTAAGCCATGAGTGTGAAGTGTATGTGCACATGTCTCTATGTGTGTGTGTGTGTGTTTGTGTGCGTGCGTGTCTGTGCCATGTCTTATGCAGGTTGTAACAGTGTATCAGTGTGTTCATGGTAGCAATGCTGTGTCACATCCAGACAAGGGTGTGTCTCATTACTGACTTTTGGGTGGTTTTGACTGCTCTAAATTTTCAGGTTGATGGAGCTGTTCTCTGTCAGTCTACAAGCACTTTTGAAGAGTCCTCCTCGTTGCTGTTGAGAATTCTGCATTCTGCTCTCAATCGTATCTTTGTTCTTTCAGTGTAACGTGTCTATTTTCTCCTAGTCCTCATCAAGATTGTCTTTCTGTCTTGGGTTTTCAGCAGTCTGAATATGATATCCCTTGGGGGGGGGAGTTGTTTATTTGTTTTGTTATCATTTATCCTGTTCGTTGTTCTCCCCATTTCTGTGTGAGTGGGTGTCTAACATTAATTTTGGAAATTTCCCAGCCACTCTACAAACATTTTTTCAGTCTGTTTTCATTCTCTTTGTTTAAATGTCCTGTTGTGTGTATGCAAGACTGACTGCTTGCATCCTTTGGCTACTCTGCGTTGGGATGTCTTTTCCTTTTCTTTCTTTTCTGTGCTTCCTTTGTTATGCCTTCAGTTTGGGAAATTTCTACCGGATTGTCTTTAGCAACCCTGATTCTTCTCTGCTACATCAGGTTTGGTGAGGAATCACTTGAAGTCACATTTCAGTTCTGACCGTGCTTATTTCCTTTCACCCTAGCATCTTCATTTCTTTCTTTTCTGGTTTTCTTCCCATTCCTACTGACTTTGCTATATTTCTACTGCCTCTCTCTCTCTTTGCTACTAGGGTCCTTTTGCTGTATCAGCGATGATAGTGTAAAATCTTCTAGCACATTGCTCCAATGTCAGCATCATATCTAAATCTAGTTCAATATATAAAACAGAAGAAATGGATTTTGTGTCTGGGTATCTGTCTTTATTCTAGTTCTTTAGTATGGGGAGTTTTTTTCATTGATGTATCATCACCCCCAGGTTCTCTCTGAGTATCACTTTGCTCTGCAGGCAGGGGCTAATGTTCTAGAGGGTATGGTCCCATAGCAGCACCATGCTCAACTTTTGACCCTCCTGTTATATATAGTACATCTTGAGGAGTACACCAACAAACTCTCATTCCTCACCCAAGAATGGAAAAACCACGGTCTCTCAAAGTTTGCTGTTCTGTTTCAGGCATGGGAAGAAGCTTATTTTCTTGCACCACTCTCAGGCAAACCCACTGTCAAGGGTGTGAAAGGAGGACACTCTGAGTAGCCATGTCTCACTCTCAGGCAAACCCACTGTCAAGGGTGTGAAAGGAGGACACTCTGAGTAGCCATGCCCACTCTCAGGCAAACCCACTGTCAAGGGTGTGAAAGGAGGACACTCTGAGTAGCCATGTCCCAGTCTCACACTTCAGTCTGGACCAGCTGGGTGTTCTCTGTCCTCTGTGACCACAGGGGAATTTTATTGTTTCATTCTTCAGGGTGTAGTTGGTGTTTATCAGGACTCTAAGGGTGATAGTGCTTGCTCTTCACTGTGACACTTGATGGCTTTTTTCCAATGGAAAAGATGGGAGGAAACATCCACTCCGGTCTTCCCATCTCTTCTGTGGTGGTTACCATTCAGTTTAGACAGGCCTGGTCTTTCTAAGGAACTCCTTATAGCTCCAGTTGGACTTTTTTGACAGCCCTGGAGGACTGCTGAGTATGGAGTTCCTTGTGATGCAGTTTCCAAGTGTTCTGTATTCTCGAGGTCCCTTTATGCTGGGCTGACTTTGGCCTTGTGCTCATAGGTAGGTGCCTTCCCCAAGTCAATATGTGTTGGCTTGGGTCTATCTTTGTAAATGTTTGTTTCCCTCTAATGTTCATCTTAGGCAATCAGTTTGGGTGTTCAGTTCTTCAGTGAGGCCCAGAAAAGTTGTGTGTTGCTAGATTGTTTCTATTATTGTTCCTTGAAGGGTGGGAACAATGTTACATCTTCCTACTTCCTATGTGGCAACACATTGTCATTTTCAAGTCACCATCCACCAAGATGAAAGGGGATGTCATTGGAACACTAAAGAGATGTGATTTAGAGCAGTCTAAAGTTGTTCAAGGCCAATAGTAATCAAATTAGACCAAGTCCATAATAGCACAACGAAGAAAAAGACAGATAAACGAACGGTTGTGTTATTTTCCTGTTATTTTGCTCAATTTATTCCAGGGGTGGGGAAAAAAAAGTATAACATTACTGATTCTGTTGTTTAGGAGACATGAATAAGACCAAGAGACATGAGGCCAGATGCAAAGTTGACTTCTTTGGACTCACATCTGAGAAAACAAAGAAAATAGAATCAAAATCATGAATGAAAAGTGTTAGGCTCTTTGTAGTACATCAAAATTTACTACTTCTTCCCATTTGATTTGATTTATTTTGAAATGTTCTTCAATATTTCCTCAATTATAAGTTATGGAAAATAGTTTTAAAATAAAATTAGAGAGCCATAATTCATGTAGATCAAAGGCTCAGAACATTCCAGCACTCAATTTCTAAGTGTTTCTTAGCCATCAGGGTGATAAGTAGCTAATGAAAGAAATAATTGAAATTGAATAGCGAGTGGAAAGGCAATGTAATCCAATCAATGGCAGGCACTGAGTTTGTCACTGCTCAGGAAGCAGTGCTACCTCGCTATGCATTTGGGGCAATGGCGGTGCAAAGAACAATATAATTTTTAGTAAAATTCTTTATCCAACATGAACAAGTGCTAAATTCATTTGACTAGCAAGTATTTTTATGTTTTATATAAATAAATAAGATGACTCTGGCTTACATGAAACTATTTTTTTTTCATGTGTCCTTTTGGTACCAAGGGTTCCTATTAGTGTGACCACACTACTGTTGTGCAACAGCCTTCCATCAGAAACTTCCCGAGAGTTAGAATGCGCCAACTTTGTCTTCTCTACACTAGAGAGAATGATTTATGGACCTGAAGGGAAAGTGTGTTCAGTGCTTTATTGGATCATATCATCATTTTGTATCCATTTATTTTATTTCAAGACATTTATGCCTCTACCTGACATTTTAGATGCCTCTCATATAAAAGAATCTTGTGATTAATTTATAACAGCTTTCTACAAAATGTAATTCTGAGAGATTATCTGTGTTTCTGTTATTTTTATTTACATTTTCTACATTCTTAATTGCTCCATTTCTTCTACAAAGGAAATATGGCCTGGGTTGACTGACTTTCTGCAGTATCTACCTTTGTTTATCTGTATACAAACTGACAATATATTTTTTTTCTGTAAGCATGAAATTGCATTTAGGATCATTAGTTCTCTATTTCTGCTCACCACCAAAAGCTGAATTGTTAATCAACAACCAAAAGAAGTGCAGGGGCTCCTCAATAACTTATACTCGATAAACTATGACCTTTATGCTGAATCTAGTCCTTGAGCTGAGAATGGTTTTTACATTTTCTAATGACTATAAAAGATAATAATATTTATTTCCTGACACACGAAAGGTAACTAGTGTTCCTATTTCAATGCATATAAACAAAATTTGATTGTAATCCCACTGCTGACACCTGGTGTGATTTCCTGAAGGATTGTTTTCATTGATAAGTTGCCACTCTATGCTCGGCAGTGCCTAAAGCACTTACTATCTGTTCATTTACAGACTAAAGTTCCTGACTTAATGAACACACACACACACACACACACACACACACACACGTGCGCACACACACGCGCGCGCGCGCACACACACAATCTTGATTAAGAGATGGGAGAAGGCTCAGTCAATAAAGAACTTTCTATGATAGTACGAGGAGTAAAGTTCAGATTCCTCAAAATGCACAGAAAGCCAGGCAGCTGTGATTGTTGCTTATAATTTACTGGTAGTCAGAGACTAAGGGGACCCACAGGGAAAGCTGTCTAGCTTGAGGGACTGAAACCTGAGGACTCCCATTCCAGCCAGAGCCCTGGCCTTGGTATATAAATTGAAGACATACACACATTCACACACATGTGCACCCTCACCGAGACAGCACCCACACCACACACTCACGAACTGTTTTTTTTTTTTGGCGGGGGGGGAAGGGATTTTCGAGACAGGGTTTCTCTGTAGCTTTTTGGTTCCTATCCTGGAACTAGCTCTTGTAGACCAGGCTGGCCTCGAACTCACAGAGATCCGCCTGCCTCTGCCTCCCTAGTGCTGGGATTAAAGGCGTGCGCCACCACCGCCCGGCTCATGAACTGTTTTAAAGTAAGGAAAGAGGATCTAGTAACCTATTTATTACTGAGTAAGTTTTCATAGCTTCATTTATTTAATATCAGCCTTAGACTCTCAAGTTTTTTTTTTCAATTTCCTTCCTTCCTTCCTTCCTTCCTTCCTTCCTTCCTTCCTTCCTTCCTTCCTTCTTTCTTTCTTTCTTTCTTTCTTTCTTTCTTTCTTTCTTTCTTTCTTTCTGAGATAGGGTTTCTCTGTAGCTTTGGAACCTGTCCTGTAACTTGCTCTGTAGAACAAGCTGGCCTCGATCACAGAGATCCACCTACCTCTACCTCCCGAGTGCTGGGATTAAAGGTGTGTGCCACCAGTCCTGACCAAAAAAAACATCATGCAATATATTTTGATGGTATTATCCTGCCTTCCCAGTTCCTTCCAATTCCTCCAGATCTTCCTGCTTTACTCCACACCCAACCTTGTTTTTCTATCTCTCTCACTTAAAAAAAAAGGCAAACAACAACAAAAGCAAGAAACACAAAACAAAAATAAAAACAAACATTGCAAGACCAATAAGTCAAAAAATGTGACCCACTCCCCCCAAAATTATATAGAATAAATCAAAAGGGCCAGAAAAATACCAGAGTTCCTTCTGTGCTCTCCTGCTCTTCCTGGGTGTAGGGCCTGCCCTGGAGTCTGGCTGACTTAGTGGCATTCATTGGAGAGAACTGTTTTCCCCCTGCCCCCAGGTATCAACTGCAAGTATCTTTCTCCCTAGGGGTGGGCTCTTCCACCCTCAAGAAATGACTGACTTTGACTTGGAAATGTAACCGTTTTAGTTTCTTTAGCAAACATGATAGGAAGTAATGAGTTTTGAGCAGCGACTCTGACAACTGTGGGGCTGTGTCCGGAGCTTGAGCATCAGCACAGAATTGCCTGTTCCTGTGAGACTTCTGAGCAACGTTCTGATGACAGAGAAGGCCTTTGTGGGTGGAAGAAGCTTGGGAGTGAGAGGCCGAGAACAAGAGGTGGACACAGAGCCAGGGAGACGAGGGGCAACGAAGGACACACACTGGCTCTCCGTCTCTGTCTCCACCATGGCTAGTCGTGATCATCAGGCTGCTGCTTATTTTCTAGTTTGCAAACTTGTACCTGGAAATGGACTGGGCCAACCACAGCTTCAACTTAGCCAAGTCGATAGCGTATATAACTATTGTACTTCTGTTTGTAAATTATCCCTGTGTTCACCTCATACTCTGCACATGAAGACCTGCTTACTGCTTTCCAGCCTTCTTGCTCAGTGTTGAGGCCAAAGAAGACTGTCCTTTTTCCTCAAAGTTCAAGCGGTTCCAGTAACCAAGACACAAACAATATTTTAATTTCTAAAAGTATTAAATAAAATACAGGCAAATTAGAAAGAATGGCTGAGGTCCTAGGGTGATACCCGATAAGTGGCTGAAAATGACGGTGAGAAGGAAAAACATTCGGGAAGTAAAGCTGTGGATAAAAGTCCAGCACTTAGGGTCAGGATGGTGTGAGGGAACTGAGAACGGAAAATGGAATCCTGAGTCCCCCGAGAAATGAGTATCCATTGATGAACATATTCTTTAATAAGTTATGAACACACGGGTCTGCATCCTCCCGTGCCCCGACCTCATTTTGATAGCCTTGTAGTCATTTGCAAGTTGCCGTTTTTAGAACTTCCTCTCATCTCAAAGCTGTTTTCATAGGTATGATTGTCTCACAGCAGATGTTTTGGAAATAATTAAGTCTGGCAAAAACTGCATCTTAATTTAAAATTTTCCATTTCAAATTGTCTAAAAGTATTATATAAACAAGAACATATGTTTAACCGAACTGTTTTTTCTCTTCCCATATCCCTTTAGTAACATGTCTTTTCCTTCTGGGTGGTCACCACTGCAGCATTTGTTTTTATACAAAGGAAAATATAGGACGACTCTCCTGTAAACTAAGACACAATGGAATTTTGCTTGCAATTTAATCCTTAAAGAAACCTCAATTGTGCAGTACTTCCTGTGAGTATTAGCAGAGCAAATCCCTAGGTCTAATGATACACTGCACCCTCAAAACCTGAAAAGTTGATGCATTTGTTTGAACCCTGGATCTACTGATACACTGCTCTCTCAAACCTGAAAAGTGGGTACATTTGTGTGAAAATGAAGAAGTGAGTTTTGCCTAAGATTCAAATGGCCAAACTAGAAACATTAAAATGATTATCCATCAAAGTATGTAAGGACAAAATGCGTTCAGAGAGAAGCAAATGCTTTCAACTGTATCTGTAATAATTAAATCTGTAAAGGGAATCTTTAAACATAATAGATATAAAATAACTCAATTTCCTTTTTAAATTGCCGTGAAGTCATTGTCTTATTCTTTTAGGAAATTCATTGTGTGTAACATATGTGTGTGCAAGCTCGTCTACATATTATGGTGCACATATAGAGGTCTGGGAGTCAGTTCTGTCCTCCTACCTTGAGAGCTTCTCTTGTATGTATCAACAGTGCATCCTCCAGGCTAGCTTGCCCAAGAGATTTAAAGTGATTCTCCTGTCTCCACTTCCTACCTTAGTGTAAGAGTTCTAGGCTATAGATGACGCCACTTCATCCAGCTTTTGTAAGTGACTTCTGGAGAACCAACTCAAATGATCAGACTTGTGAAACAGGCACTTTTACCCTCTGAGCTGTCTTGCCTCCTTGTTTCATTTAACTCTCCTATTTAAGAATCTTCAGTACAAGAACCATTTTATACCCGATATGAATTGTGTTACTTTCCTACAAGCCTGAGATAAGTTATATAAGTTATTCTCTGTCAAAACATATAGTTTCTATTTCAATAGTAATTGCCCTGTACATCACTTTGTCTAATACTTTAGCATTAGTCTTGAAATTTTAAAAACTAATACACCAATTCCCCATAGGTCACAGTTTCTCTGGGTGTACATGATTTGTTTGCCTTAAGTGTGAAAGTATATGTGTGTTTCAGATTTGCAAGTGAGAGAATTTTAACAAGTAAGGTCCACAGGACCATCCGTGCTATTGACACCTTCTTTCTTTCCTGAAGGAAAGACAACTCATCAGTAAACAAACATTAATAAAACTAAAGTTCTAAACACAGCTTTTGAAATCTACAGAGGGCGTCATAGATGTTCCCAAGAATTTGAACAGAAGGATGCTATTAACTGATAGTTCCTTGCATCTGCTTATTCTTCATCACATATGGATTGTTCTGAAGACAATGAGTTAGATATTCAACAACACCAAGGGGGAGGGAGGAATCGGTAGAAATGTGAATAGTCAAAACCATCAGGAAGATGCTATATTTGTAAATAACACAGCATTGATTTTGGCTGAACTTTGTAAACTTGTGTTGCTCCAGATTACATAAAAGTGTTGTAGTCTTAAAAGACAAATCATGTTTAGAACACAGGAATAAATTTATTATTAGCCATACCTAGTCTGTATTGATTTGCCTAAGGAGATTTAACACTAACCATTACAAAATACACAGAGCATTTAGAGTGTTGTATTAGCTTAACACATTAGGTGGAATTCTTTTTCATAACTCAGATTCAGTATACATTATGTATTGATTCTACTCTGCAGCAGATTCTTTGTTACATTCTGAGATCAAAGATCTTCAAACCTAGATAAAAGGGCAAATCAACCTGATGGAAATGGGTTCAGTTTTATATGAAAGCAGTAATGCAGCTAATCTGCGCAGTACAGTGTGCCTTAAATAGAACTCCTGACAGCTTCTGCTGCTGTAACCGAGAGGGCAGATAACTGATGTTGCCAGCCATGGTGGGAGCACCATCGATGCTGCCGCTAACCATAATGGAAGCAGAGCTTTTCTGGGAAAGAGGCATTTGAATTTGTTATGTCAGGTGCAGTAATGCTGTCTAAAGTATAGCAGGGCAAAATAGATTCTCTTGGAGTTAAAACTATGAGATTTCAGTATAGTCAGTTCAAAGGAAAATTAAGATTTATCTACTTTTCTTGAAAACAATGTTATACAATAATTATAAAGAAGTCATGACTTTGAGACGGAGTGGAGGAAACACAGGTTGAGGTAGATGGAAGGGAGAGGATAGAAATTATGTAAATATAGCACTCATCTATAGAGTTCTTAAAACAACAAAAATTTTTAACTGAAAAAAAAAAAGTTACATGCCAGTTTCCTGGTCCTACATCCATGCAATGTCATTCCCACCATGACAGGACAATGAACCAAAATAAACTTCTTTCTCTCCCATCCCCCAAAAGAAAGAAAAGGACAGAAAGAATGATATATACATTTTATTAATTGCTTACTACTTCAAACTTAGTAAGAATTATTTAATTTATATGTTGTGGCTTAGGAATTATTATCTGGGTTTTTTTTGCTGATAGAGAAAGTGAGATTTAGAAAGTTTGTTTCCAAATTGTTAATAAAGATGGCAGGCTTCATCAGTGACTGTGTCCGATTGTATTGGTAATAACACATTACCATGCAGACCATTTTAGAATGACTCCTACTTATTTATCTCACAATTCCATGGCTTAGAAGTCCAATGTGAAGGAGGCCAGCCAGTACTCAGGGCCTCTCCAAGCCAAAAGTAAGGCATTGACCAAACCAGGCCTTGAGATCTTCCAGGTTTATAAATATTTGATCTGATTCAGACCTTCTTTTAGCTCTAAGTTCCCAGTGTTTTTAAAGCTGTCTACTAGGGATGACTGTTAGCAACTAGGGGCCACCTGCACTTGGTTGTTGACTGATCCCCATTCAATTTATCACATAGTAGTTTTCTTTCTTTTGGACTAGGAAAAACTGATCTCCTGCCTTCAGGATCCTTCTGCTGACTGCTAAGCTACAATACAAAATTATATAATCAAGGAGTGACAATATTTCATGATTCTTAGCCTCATCATAGCCCATGGTCTATACATAGTGAGTAGGAGATTGAATAAGACATGTATCCCAGAGGACAAGAATCTTGAAGTCCTTCTCTTTTCATAGTTTTCCCTTCCTGTTGTAAAATAGACTCCTCCTCATCTCGAGGTCCACAGAAGTTTGTCCCATTCCAGCCTCAACTGTAGCTTACAACCTAGTTATCTAAATCAAGTACAGATGGACATCCTTAAATCTTATTTATTCACATAATTCCAAAGGCTCAGTTCTTCCCTATGGATGCATAAAAATAGAGAAAAATTCCTGTCCCACAATATTCCCAACATAAAATATTTGTGTAGCCATAAGACTATACTAGATCACTCTGTGTTCTCAGATGGGACTAAAAGGTGAAAGGAGTCTTTCATTCAAAGCATGTCTGTATTACATCTAGGCTAACGGGAGCTTCTTGATTTGTTTCTAAGGGCTAGGATTAAATCTCTTAGGCTCTTAGTGTTGCTAGTTGTCTCTCCAAGCCATCCTTGCTTTAGTGAAATGTAGTGCAACCTTTGCATTAATCTGTTTCTTGCCCACAGTAGTGTGTTGTTTTTGTTTGTTTGTTTGATCTTAAATGTCTCTGAGCAGCCTGCACATGCGAAGCAAGTGCTCTACCAACTAAGCCATTTGAGCTTACTTTAACTTGATCATGAATGTTTCCCACACTCTTGTAGCACAAGGATTGTTCCTCAGAATGGTGTAATTAGGTGTCGGTAAAGTCTTTTAGTAGATGGTGACTGGTGAGATCTTCTAGGTCATTGGTGATGTGCCCTTGAAGGGTTTGGGTGATCTGGTCTTTTTATTTTCTCACATATACCAGATATGAAGTAAACAATTTTGCAAACAGTCTTCAAAGCAAGCTAACTAAATACGGCCTGGAATCTCTGACACTGTGTGCCAAAACAAACCTTTATCTTTGTAGGTAGATCTCCTCAAGAATGTGTTGAAATGACATAAAACAGACGGACGGCACCAATAAAGTTGGAGTGGAGGCTTTCTGACCATGGGGGTCGTTTCATTTGTGCCTGTCAAGTCTAGTTTGTAGTCTTCCTGTTTCTCTGCTGTTGTGGTCTACTCAAGGACTTCATGGACCTTCTGTGGGTGTTCATAGCAGCTCCATCAGACAAATGTCACATCTAGAAGAAGTCATGTCAGCATAACTCCTATGTTTTGGGGTCGTCTTGGTGGAGACCAGCTGGTTTGAAAATACTGTATATTTTTTTTTCTTTTGAAACTGCCTTCATGTGGTGAAGTGTTCTGTCTCCTCCCTGTAAGCAGGAAATAGACAAGCAACCCAGCCAGCACCCTCTGGCATTTCTACTCAGAAAGGAAATCTTAACTGAAGATTTCCACCCAAGTTTATCAATTAGAAGTTCTGCTTTCATATGACAGCAGTAGACTATTTTACTAAAGTTCCTGTCATTATATAGTTTGTACCTCCTCCTTGTATTTTTAAGAACAAATAAAACTGCCATTGCAGTTGTTAGAAGGGTGTTCCCCAACAAGACCAGAGTGCCTGTAGGTTAGTCAAGGGTGTAGAGATGAACCATTCTGAAGACAACATCACGTATAGGCACATAAAGGGAGACAAGGAGTGCACAGACTCCTTAGCAGGCCAGCTACTGGCTTCTCGAGCTACTAGAAAATTCAATGTTCTGACTTCGGAGAATATTCAGGAGCAAGGTGTGTCATGTTTCTTATTTAGAGCCACAGTTTGCCAGGTAGGCAAACTGCCAGGTCATGGCTGCATTTTGTAGATGGAGCTTCTGTTCTGCCCAGTCCCACAGCTGTTCAACCTCCCACCAAAGCACACAGAGGCTTGTATTAATTATAAACTGGTTGGCCTATTAGCTCGGGCTTATTAGTAACTAGCTCTTACAACTTGAGTTAACCTATTATTCTTATCTATGTTTAGCTACATGGCTTGGTACCTTACTCAGTTAGGCATTCTCATCTTATTTCCTTTCTGGCTGACTTGTGCAGAGAAAGCCTTTCCTATTCTGAGAATTCTCCTACTCTGGTCACCCTACCTATACTTCCTGACTTGCTATTGGCCAATCAGCATTCTATTAAACCAATTCAGGTGACAAAGCATTACAGGGTACAAGAGCATTATCTTACAGCAGCATTTTCTTCTACATATAGAAATAACTGAAAAAGCATTCAAGGAAGCACTGTCTGTGGCGGTTTGAATTAGAATGGCCCATAGACCCATCTGTTGAGTGCTCGGTCTCCAATTGGTGGAATTGTTTGGAAGAATTAAGTGTGACATTGTTTGGGGTGGTGTAGTAGTAGTCTGCTTGTGTAGTCCCAACTGCCCAGACTTCCAAAATAACCACACAGAAAGCTATATTAGTTAAATCACTGCTTGGCCCATTACCTGTAGCTTGTAATTGGCTAACTCTTACATCTTAATTTAACTCATTTCTATTAATCTGTGTATAGTTACAAGGCTTACTGCATAAAGATCCAGTGGGGCTACATGGCTTCTCCCTGACTTCTTTTTTCCAGAATTTAGTTTAGTTTTCCCCACCTAGCTCTACTCTACCCTTTCATAGGTCAATGCAGATTCTTTTTTCATTAACCAACAAAAACAATACATATACAGAAGGGAATCCCACATAACCTCCCCTTTTCTAACTAAATAAAAAGGAAGGTTTTAACTTTAACATAGTAAAATTACATATACCACAATAGGTATCAAGTAAGAATTACAGTTACTTTATGTATATCTAGTTTATATCTTATCATAACTAAGTAAAAACATAACTGTATATTTTTCAACCCCATTAAAGACCCCAGAAGGATATCACCTAAGTCAACAGGAAGTGCATTGTAAACAACTTCCAAAACTCTAAAATTGACAGAGACATCTCACTGCCTGAGCAGTCATCCAAAGTTCTTCTGTATAATTGGGGCATTCATATTTAATCTACCAGTCCATAGTATCTGGCAGACTTTTCCATGAAGCAGGAAATATCAAAGACATTTCTGCCTATATTGGCAGTTTGTCAGTCACTATTTTTCTGTGTACTGCAGAATGTCTTGCAGATTCTTTTATGAATCAGGAACCCTGAAGGATAGTCTCACTTTTAGGTAAGTTCAACAGTCATTTTATCTCTGTGTCCCACATGTCCTGTTCACACAGCATACCATCAATCAGACCAGGAAAGAGAAGTTTCTTGCACAAATGGCTAACAAACTCCATGAGGAGCCCCTTCAATGCCCATCTTTTGATATTATTGGTGTTTCCAGAAGCACATGTGTCTCGTTGTCATGAACAGTCCTAAGTTATTTAAACATTTTAAATGCCATATTCTGAAGGTCTCTGAAAGATTTGAAGAATACCTATCTAATTGATATATCCTAATTAACATGACTATAAACTTGACTATTATACATAATTATTAACCTGTATTTCTTAATTATACATTATATTTTAAATGAGTGGCACAAACACAATACCTTAATCAAGAGCAGAAATATACATATAACAAAATTGACTTTGTCTTACAAATTTATAGCAAGATTGATATTTGTATCAATAGACTAAGATTTATACGAATGCAAATCTCTATTGCATATCCCCATTTAAATATAAACAAACATTTATTAACAATATTTGGAAATATGGGTGTAGTTCTCTCCAAACTGCTTCCTCCTTTTTGTTGGGTGAAATAATTTTGGGGGTGTTCCCAGTGACTTTTCTGGGAGTCTTGGTCCATCAAACCACATTAGTCTGGAAGGATTCCACAGGTTCTCATCCTCTGCGGAACCACAAGAAGAACCTCTTTTCCAAAACAACATATTCTTAGACCAAAATTTTGAAGACAGACTACTTTTATGTTTGTTTAACTTTTCAGTCCATACAATAAAATGTCCTCTGTACTTAGCTCCTTCACATTCAAAAAATTTAAAGAAAACATAATAATATACATAAAACAGACTCTCTGTGTATATTCCATCTTTACATGTCTTACTTGCTTTTATTCTATTAATTTTTTTAATATTTATTTTGTCATCTTTACTCCTTTAATCTATGACTGTCTGTACTCTGTCTCATTAAAAACGTTACCTTTATTAAACTTATAACTGTCTATTCTATTTCTTTTCTCTTTCAAGCCTATATACATTTATCCAACACTGTGGCCCGTTTAGAGATCTTTTTTATCTGAATCTGTCTTTATTGTGTATCTGTAATTATTTTCTGATCATAAGCATTTCTTCAAATGCTAAGCTGTGGCCCAACTAGCACAGTACTAAGGCTGCTTTGCCTTTTGGCTCCTCCCAGTCCTACATGGTGGGGAGAGGTCTTTTTAGGGCAAGCCATGCTCAAGGTCTTATTTTCATGCACACAGCAGGTCTATGTTGCCATTACACAAGTTGTAGTACTCTTCTCACAAACCCCATTTAAATGCCCTGTAGCCAGACCTTTCAAAAGAGTCAGAGCCATTTGTGCTGGTGAACTAGGAAGCTACCATTTATAAAGAAGCCGTGCACTTTTTATTACACTTCTCTTAGCGCAGCCCGCCCTTGCTCACTGTGAGCCCATCTAGAAAAAAAAAATTGTGGCTACCAAAAGCCATGCTTAACTCTGTTCTTTTGTGTCTAGAATTTCTTTTTAAGCTTTCTCAGGTTTTTATGTGGATATAGTAGACCACATTGGCATCCCATCTTTTTTGTAAGAAGGCTGCTTGGCCACTTATTCATTACCATACCAGACAATAATCTAGAAACAATCATCATTTTACTTTCACAGGATCCCATAAAAATAATATCACCACTATGGCAACCGGAAGTAATTCTAGAAGACTATGTCCCCTCTTCCAACAAAGTTTGTCCTCAGGGTTAGGGACATCATTTAGGGGTTGATTAAACTGGTATAGAGTTATGGATTGGGGAAAATTATGTAGGTTCAGGGATCTCTTTGGGAAGAAAGGGTAGATTGGAAGATTAGTGTGAGCTTACTCACACTAATAATAATAGAGAGTAATAGAGTCAATATTTGTGAGCTATTATTTTAGGCAATTTACATTGGTATAGATTCTTATATGTAGATACAAACTAAATTATATTGAATATGTTCCTATATTCATCTACAATATTTGTATATGTAGGTAAAGTTATTTTGTCATATTGTATACATGCATGCTTCTATCTCTGCTTAAGACATTTTATATATTGATACAGTTTTAGAATATATTTATCATATTGCAATATACATTTCTACCTCTGACCAAGATACTTATACATTGTTTACATTTTGAGGTCATTGTCCTCATTTGTTGCACTGATGTTTAAAGATTGTTTAATATTCTAATATGAAGTCTTAGTCCTTGAGCTATATAGGTATTAAGAATTATAGGTCAATAGTCATCCATGTTTGTCATACTTATAGTTAGACTAATCAGGTTCTTTAGATACATAGAGATTGTATTCTGCATAGATAGGTAATCTTCAACCACTTCAAAGAGCTATAGAATATGGCATCTAAATAACTTAGGGTTCTGTTGACATGAGACATGATTGCTCCTGGCAGCATCAATCTATTCCCAAGAGAATGTTGAGCACACTCTGTTTGAAACTTGTTTTCTTCTTGGCAAAACTGGCCTTTGGGCAAGGAACTGCTCATGCATCAACCACTGACAAAATGTGTGATGTCTAAACAGGACAAGCAGGGTATAAGAAAAAAGAGTCAAATCTTGCCAAGACCAGGTAAGATGGTTTTGAAAAATTCCCTGCCTCTCGTCTGTCAACTACTCTAGGCCTTAGCCAAATTTGGTTGCTCCAACGTTGCAAATGAGACTTTGGGTGATTGCCCTAGTAGTCTCTGTCATTTGTTGCACATTGTGGAAGTGCTTGCTCAAGTAATATTTTTTTCCCTTCTTGGGTCTTCGATGGGGTTGAAGACTAGATAGTTGTAGCTACCTTCCTTTCATGACTTGGCCAAGTTACTTATGATACAAGACAAACTCCTTAGGATAATTTTGAAACATTTATTACGTTTCTTACTTGATACTGTTTATGCTGGTTGTAATTCTAATTTTTATACTTGATGTTTGTTTTTATTGTATATAATTTTGTATTAGGCTTATTTAAACAAAAGGAGGGGGTGCTGTAGGAAGTCCTACAGCCAGTAGCCTTTAAGTTACCTGCCCACTTGGGCGTGGCCTCTTATACTATTGATACTGATGTAAAGTGCGTATTTGCTGTCTTTTGACTGCTGGATTTGGTTCCTCTTTCCCATTCATGCAGAGGACTGTGATCTGTGATTCTACCTCTAAATAAATACCTCTTTGTTATATTCAATTCTGAGCTAGTGTGGGATTTCTTTTTAGTGTTCATCTTCAGGGAGTTGTGCCACTGGAATGGGCCATGTCTGTACCACCTGAACCTATAAGCCCCAAATAAATTTATTCTTTTATGAGTTGCCATGGTCATGGTGTCTTGTAATAGCAGTAGAAAATTAACTAAGGCATAAGTTGATTCCAGGAAGTGGGTTAATGCTCTCTCTAACAAGCCTGGCCATGCTGTTTTTTTGTTTGTTTTGAGCAATGTGAAAGACTTTGGGACTTTGGACTAGAAAGCAGTTGAATGCTGTAAGTAGGGCTTCATGGGTTATCCTTGTAAGACCTTGAGACACAGTAGTGCTGAGAGCAATATGAACTTTGGAAGCCAAGCTCAAGTGGAAGTAATATGAACTATGGAAGTCCAGCTCAAAAGGTTCCAGAGAACAATGTCAGCAACTGGACTAGAGACCATTATTTTAATATACTGGCAAAGAAATGTGGCTTCTTTCAGCCCTATTCTAAAACCTGTTTGAGGCTAAATTAAAAAGTTTCGGATAAATTTTGTTAGAGGAGATTTCAAGACTGCCTAATATTGACTCTATCACATGGTTATTAGTAATCACTATTATACAGGTCTGCAATAAAAAAGATCTAGCAGAGAAAAAAAGAATTATCAAATGTACAGTTTGAAAAGAAGCAGAACACACCAACACACCAAAGAATTTAATGTTGGAGCCAAAGCTTGTAATGGAACAGATAAGGAGAGGCCTGATCCAAGATAAAATAAAGGCAGTTGGTATCGTCCTGGAAAGGCCCCTCCCAGCTATTCCTGCAACCTGCGAAAGGAAATGGCCTAAAGAATTTTTTCTTTTAAAATAAAAGAAAGCTTACAAAATGTAATTTAAGAAAGGATCCAGGCTCCACCTCAAGAATAGCAGAACTGAACTTGGCAGCTACAACTGCCTGATTCTGGCTTTAGGGTCATAAAGAATACAAGAACAAAGGCATTGTAGAATCTTCCTCTGTGGTTAAGGGGAACCACTGAGGCTAGGAGTATGGCATAGAAACTCTGAGATACCATTGTGTGCATCTGTGAAAGTGAAGTCTGGATTCGATTGTAGCCCTGCCTCAAGATGTTGGAAGTGCCATAGCCACAGCATGCCTGATAGACATGCATACAGGGAACAAAACCCACCCAGAGAGAGAAGTGTGTTGCAACTAGCCAAACTTCCAGGAAAAAAGCATCTAAGCCCTTTAACAACAGGCATAGTATTTGGAGTTTGCACTTCTGGTCCTACCCCCAAAACCCCAGCCCCGCTTTGGCTTGGTGTTTCCTAGGATGAACAAAATGGAGGGATATGTCCATTTTGAAATGCTGATGCATATTCTGTAACATTGTATGTTAGAAGTATGTAATGTGCGTTTTGAGATTACAAGGGGTTATAACTAAGAGATTTTTACCTTGAGTCTCAGAAGACTTTGGACTTTTGAACTGGGTTGAGACTGTGAAAAGCTGGACTTTAGTGAAGTTGTACTAAATCATTTTGCATTATGATATGGCCATGAGTCTTTGGAGAACCAGGTAGTGAAATGTGGCGGTTTGAATGAGAATTGCCCACATAAGCTTCTATGTTTTAATGCTTGGACCCCAATTGGTGCTTGTGAATCAAGATGTAAGATCTCACTAGTGCTCCAGCACCATGCTGGCCTGCCTGAAGCCATTATAGTACTGGATTTATCCCTCTGGAACTGAGTCCTAAATTAAACACTTTCTTTTATTGCTGTGTTTTATCACAGCAATAGTAAAATAAGACAGTACCATTAACTTAACAGCAACAGCATAAAATGTATCTTGGGATAACTCTACCCAAACAAATGAAAACATATTGTTTCTTTATTCCCCCAATACCGTCTCTTGCATTTACTTATCCTTTCAGTTAAAAAACATGCTTAGTCAGAAAAAACAGTTTTTTGCTTAGAAATATATTTGGCACATAAACATTTAATATATGTAAACATTTTTATACTACTAATTAGGACTGTCTTGTTGGTATGATTTTTTACTACGAATGGATTCAGTGAATAAAATCATAATTGGATTCTCAACAATGAAAACTAGGTTGGTATATAATACTAGGCATCTTCTAAGTTTATGTTTTCACTTAGAATATGATCAACTAATAATAAATAATAAGTACTGCAGGCTTTAATAATGAATTTTCTCACTTACTGAGTGAGCAACAGGCTGACTACAGCATCTAATATGGAGGTCTCATAATGCTGTTTTGTACCTATTCCCCTTTCATTTAATTGTTCAAACATAAGCACATTCTCTCTGATGTGTGCCCTGAGGTGTTCTTCAGCACAGCCTATAATTCAGCAAGCAAAAAGAGAAGGGCAGAGAGGGTATGGACATGTCTACAAGAGAATACCTACAAATTGTGCATGTCACTTTCTCCTACATCCTGATTTTTTTCACAGAGACTACTCAAATGTCCTTCCTAGCTGCGAAGGGGCCTTAAGAAATGTAGCCTGTGCTGAGAAGCAACAGACCCAACCTGAAACATCTATTATTATAGAATAAAGAGGAAATGGGGTGCAGAGGACCACTAACGCTCATTGCCACGTGCTTTATAATTATTACCCAACGTTTGCTGGCCAATGATTGGAAACTGGATGATCACTTTTCTTTTTTATCAGTTGTGAATCACCAGGGAAATGTGAATAAAATGCAGAAGTTTCTCACAGGATACAGAAATCTGAGTTTTATTGAAATTCAGGAAAGCAGCACCTTTATGATTATAGTGATTTAACTGTAGGACAAATCTAGTTCTGAGAGATAGGAAGAATATATTCTGATGTTGTTTGTATATCCATAAGACTTGGGACAGACCACAGATTAAGACCATGAAGGATACTCAGAATAATGTGGCACTCAGACTCCATGAATTGGGACAGACTCAGTGGGAAAGTGTCTAGAACATGAGGCTCCTCATGTGAACCAAAGAAGAATCCACGCTAAATTTCCAAAAATTGAGAGATCCCCAGTCCATTCCATTTGTAGGCTGTGGACTGAAATCCATGCCTGGTAGGATAACTACAGAAAGTGGTCTAGGTTCTCCCTCAGTGCTAAGACGGGGAGTGTGGCTCTGCCTGCAAACCTATCAGAAAATTTCATTCAGCAGAAATGATCATTTCAATTGACTCACTGGTGAATCATTTTCTTTTTTTTAATTAATTTATTTATTTAAGGATTTCTGCCTCCTTCCCACCACCGCCTCCCATTTCCCTCCCCCGATCAAGTCCCCCTCCCTCATCAGCTGGAAGAGCAATGAGGGTTCCCTGACCTGTAGGAAGCCCAAGAACCACCCACCTCTATCCAGGTCTAGTAAGGTGAGCATCCAAACTGCCTAGGCTCCCCCAAAGCCAGTACGTGCAGTAGGATTAAAACCCTTAGAAATTCAATTAGTGGTAATGTAGTATCCATTTCATCAGATCCATACTAGATTTTTTTTTAAAGAAACATACAAAAATAGTGGTTGTTCTTTGTAATACTTTGGATAATCACCTTCATTAAGTATTTGGAATATTTAAATAAAGCAATTTGGGCTATTAGAATATTTTGCCAACTAATATTTAATAGCAGTTGAGTATATTTGAATAATTATTTAGGCCTTGTTATATTTAGTTCAAAAGTTAAATTTTTCTCCACAATACAAGATTCTGAAGTATATCTTGCACTCTGTTATTAGACTTACTTCAATTCCTAAGCCCATCAGGAATCTGGACTGGTTGAATTATTTCCAGACAGAGGTAATGTTGAGTTTTTGTATGACATGTAACTAAAAGTATTCAAGAGTCAGCTAACTTTGTAAATGGTAGAAATTATTAAGAAATTTTTATGTTTATTTTATGTTGTTTATAAATTAATCAAAAGGTTCCTTGAAGCTTCAAATGTATCTCATTATGAAAAGAATAATGATAAAAACATATGATAACTTAAATTTTAAACCTCAAGTAAACAACATCTGTGTATCCTTGGCTTTGTTAAATTTATAGTAACTTGATTCCAAATGTCCATAATTGTTTTTCTGGCATATATCCTCTTATAGCATAACTGGGATACTTAATGTTTTTAAAGCACCATTGTCTACTTAAATAAGCAGCATATAAAAGCTAAAAAGTCTTCCTATACATGAAAACCCCTACTAAGTGGCCTATGTCTTTCTTCTCTCATAAAAATGAGCACATATATGTACACAGTTACTTTCTCTTCTCTTTAAAAACAGATTGGATAATCTGTACAAAGGTGTCATATATATATTTTTTCAAAGAATTATTATGATCCATTCCCCCCCTCTAACTCCTCCCAGAAAAGATCTTAATTAGCAAGAGAATGAGAAATAGTCAATAAATACATGAAATACATGAAAAAATAAAGCACATAATCCATCATGTAAATGCATTAAAATAGTTAACTATATAATTTCAATGTGAACTTGGCAAACTTATTTAGCCACACTCTTGGCAAAACGGGATTGAAGAATTTTAATATGCATGAATGATGCCAGTGGGACCTGCAAACCCTAGTCAATTCCTAGGGCAGTGAGTGATTAGTAGCTAATAGTCCCAGTCCTTGACATAGTAATTCTCTTTTAAAATACTGGTGTGCTGTGGAAAGTCCTTCTGTCTATGTTTTGCTATTGGTTAATGAATAAAGCTATTTTGGCCAGTGGCTTAGGAGACTATATCTGCTAAGACTATATCTTCCAGGCTGGAAGAGATATAAACAGAGCAAATAGGTAGGGATAAACTGTGTAGCTGCTCGCAGGAGACAGATGCACGAAAATCTTGCTAGTAAGCCACAGCCAGGTAGTGATACACAGTTTAATAGAAATGGGTTAATTTAAGATATAAGAGACAGAAATACACTTAAGCTATTGGCAAAACAATATTGCAAATAATATAGTTTCTGTGTGACTATTTCAAGTCAGGATGGTTGGGAAACACACTAGCAGCCTTCTCCAACACTGGTGGACATGGATTGGAGTAAATTACAAAACACTTTTTAAAATTGTTTTTTAAAAGTTTTGTTTTTAGCCATGGAAACTTTTGAAATAATAATTATGTGGGGGTATTCGTAGAGCAAACTTAAGATATAAATATGCATGTAACATAGAAATCTCTACAAACATACTTCTAATTAGATGTGTACCTTTACACGGTGCTATAATTTCCACTTATTAAATAGGTGTTTTTGGCAACAATGAACAGTAAATTATTTAATATATAATTTTAGGCTGACCAGTGCGTATATGAGCAAATATGTTCAATGTGTATGAGGTGCACATGTATTGCAAGTGTGCCTGTGTGTCTCTGTGTGTGCATATTCATGTCTATGTGTTCAGATACATGACTATGTGTGCATGTATGTCTCTGTGTGTACATGTTTGTCTCTGTGTGTACATGTATATCTCTATGTGTGCATGTACATGGATAACAAGGGCCAACTTTAGAAATCATTCCTCGGTAACAGAGTTTCTCAGTATGCTGGAGCTCACCAAGTCGGTTAGGCTGACCAGAGAACAATGCTGGGACTCTACCTGTCTCTGCCTCCCTGACACCGAGATTACAAGTGCATTCAACCACGTTTAGTTTTGGGTATGGAACCCAGGTCTTAGTGCTTGTATACTGGCTGAGGTATCTCAGCCACACAACTCCATTTAACTTTATGTGTGATTTACATTCGCTGAATTCTGAGCAGAACTTTTCTATCTACAATGCTGTACCATGTGTCTTCTTGAGAACTTGTTTATTTAATGTATTTTTGTCACATGGTTAATTAGTTTGAGGAATGAAATGAGAACACTATTCATAGTCCAAGCAAGTATTCTTTGCCCTAGAAAACCCTGAAAATTAATTACAAGACATACCAGGACACTAAAAGTGAGGATGAAAATCAGTTCAAATATGTTTATACAAAGCCTTAAAATCTAAGACTTGTAAGCATCTTAGAGAATATTTTTGAAAACCTAGCCATCCAAATAAAACTAGTTTTTCTGGGATGCAAATACATAAACAAAATGGTTGCATAAAGTGAGAAAGGCCTGAGTCTTTGTTTGTTTCCGTGTTATTTTTAACACAGTGCAGTGTTCCAGTAAGTGATTTGAATTGCAATTTGGGAACCAACTGAGCCAACACAATAAATATGACAATTTGATGCCATTTGAGGATATTGGCATTTTATGAAAGAAATTGTCACACAGAGCAAATGATGGTTCTGGCATAGGTTGTGTCTGCCCCTTTTCCCCACCACCGGTGAAGTTATCACTACTATGCTCTCAGCACTCTCCTGCCAATTCTATCACCATTGTAGTAATTAAAAGTAATAATTTATAAGAAAAAAAGTGGAGTGGATTTCATGCCTTCAGGTAAGCAAGACTTTCACAGCTTCTTAGGAAAGAAAGGAATGACTGTATAAGTGGTCCAGAGGGGAAATATGCAAATGCATTATGCAAATTTGGAAGTTTTCACAAATAATTTTTTGGGTACTGGATATGGTTTTACACTACAGCTCGGGCCAGTACTGGCCCTGCATTGATCCTCCTGCCTCATCACTCTGAGGAGGACGAATAGGCCTGACCCACTGTGCCTACCTTTTCGGAGTGTTTCGGAGTCATCACCGTCACTAGGCACCTCTCTATTCGCGTCTCCGTGTTCTCTGTGCAGTCTCACCATGGCAGTAGCTGGATCTGCTTGCCTGTATTTTGCACCAGTGAACTTTTAATGTCTTGGAGACTCTTCACATTAGGTCAGAGACGCGGAAGTGTCCAAATGACTTCTAGGTATTACATAACTCTGCACTTGTGTACAGATGTTTGGTATGTAGGCTAAAGTCCTTATGGGGATTACATTCTCCAAAGTGCATATGACACACACACAAAAATCACATGGTGCTTCAGATTCCATCTTACAAAAGTTCAAACAATTCAAAATCAGACGCAAATTGGTACTACAGTAATTATTCCTACCTTGCTATTTCCCAAACCCTCGAAAAGGATACTATATATATGCAACTATATTTGCATATATGAAACTATATGGAAGCAAGATTTGCCATGTTGACAATTTTTGAAACTTATCAATAGTTTAAAAAATAAGTTATATTTTCTAACTAAAATTATATTTTGAAGTATTTCTGTTTTTTAAGGCCAAATAGAGAAAATGTTCAGTTTTAGCTATCAGAGTTGCCTACATTTCATTTAAAAAGTTGTAGCAATGGAATTAATTTATTATATGGAAGTTTCACATATTTTCTCAAGACAGTAAGAATAAAACTTCACAATTCCAGCTCTCCAAGTTTCCATGTCCTTGTGGGCCTATAGGATCACTTCTTTCTTAGTTCCCTGCTTTAAGTTTGTATTCTGAAGATGAAGCCATTTGAACTACTGCACAGCAGATATCTAGAAACCTCTTGCTCACAATATGCTCTCCGTGCCCTTGTGAGAAGAAGTGAGGCTCCTGTAAGGTCCATCAGAGTCCTCTGTGTGGGTGGAAGGAGGAAAGAGGCCTGCACCCTGTGCTCCAGACCTCTGCTGATGCTAAGTATTGGCTCCAGCTCTGCAGTTGCTGCAGCTGAAGCCACTGTTCATCGAAAACAGACCACGCCTGCGACAATCTCGCAACTGAATCTTCTCTCTTTTCCAGACTCGGAAGCCACGTCAGATGCATTTTCTTGTTTTTCACAGGGAGTGTTGATTTCCTCCATATCCCATTAAGGCCACGGTGGGAACAGACTGGAGTAAGGACATCCATATTTGAATTTTCTCTTCACATGACAACTTTCTTTATATAGCTGCAGGGCAACCATTTCCTCCTCATATTTCCGAAGGAACAGAGAACAGAGCTAACATTTTCAGATTAAACCTTTTATTTCAAGATAAGCATAGATGTGACCTAGAAAAACATACTATTACTTACATGGGTCTCCTTATTGTATTAAACAAAAATGCTGCATCGAATCAACATATTAATAATGATCCAACTGGACACTGTTGTTCCAATTTCCTTTGTTTACGGAGAAATACAGTTATCTGTGCATTAATATAGGTATGACTTACTTCTGTTTTCTTAGGTTTGTGGGTTAAACCATAGATTGTACTTTGTGTGAGTCTCTGTACAGAGAGTATAATAATAGGTATTTAATATTTAGTACTTAATATATAAACCCACCAGCACTACCATTTCAGCAGGAGCTGAGCAGGGCTAACTAGGTACAGAGGCCGGACTGGAACTGCTCCTGTCGTTGCTACCATTCCTGGTCTAGAGGGTCTGCAGATAACATTGCCACTGCTCCGGGAGATTCATAGGATACTGGAAATGACAACTTCCAACCTATCCATTTTACTGAGACCCAGGAGACATCAATCAAATACAAATATAATTCCTTGAGTAGGCATTATGATATTCTGGAGGTTTTAAACATTTCCCAGCTGCTCAGGGAAACCCTGATTTATCTCAGGACACCCACAGACTTCAGTATAGCCTCAGTGAACCCTAAGACACCCCATTTCAGTCACAGAGCCAGTACAGCTTCCATGGATGCTGAAGCCACAGCTTCTACTGGTGGAGACTTAGTGCCAGCTAGAGCTGCTCCAGCCTACCCGCGACTGCCCAGAAGGCTTTGCTCTAACCATGAAATCTCCAAATGACACCTTTCATCTTCCAACCTCCAGAATCATAGCCAAAGTCTCCACTGCAGCCCTCCATCTACTTAGAGGGTAGCACGTCTCCCGTGCATGGTCACGAAGGCAGACAGATGCGGTAGGCCTCCACAGGCTGTGCAACTAAGCAGAAAGTCTGTGGCTAGTAATGGAGGCTGTGTCCATAGATGACAAGCTTCTCTCCTATCCCACTTCCAGCGCACGTGGTGGCTCTGGGAGTGTAGAATATAGAAGTGTGCTATGTTCTGTTGCCACAGCCCAGGCCCCAGTAAAGGGAAGTACTCATCTGAGTTCTTTACCTACTGTGTGTTTAGCATATGGAGAGCAGGTTTGTCTGGCAATATGAAGAGAAGGCAACTTCCAAGCCTGCCAGCCCTGGGACACCCAGCAGTAGACTTTAGAAGTCAGCTAAAGAATTTCAGAGAGCAGGAATACAGATACTGTGGAGAGTCAGCTACAGTGGACTGGAGAAGTGATTGATGGTGAAGATGGCAGAGTACCATAGAAGAGGGTGAGCTAAAGAGGACCGAGTCTGCAGAGGCAAAGGATATCAAATAACTAGAGAGAATGTGTGTGTGTGTGTGTGTGTGTGTGTGTGTGTGTGTGTGTGTGTATCAAATAACTAGAGAAAGTGTGTGTGTGTGTGTGTGTGTGTGTGTGTGTGTGTGTGTGTGTGTGAAGTGGCCTTTCATCATGTTCTTCGACATTTTCTCCTTTTGTCACTTTTCCATTCATGAAGTCACCTTTCCTACTTTCATCCACTTGACTTTTGTTTGTGTGTGTCCTGCTGAATTTCCATGCGTGTCCTGCTTAACTTCCATGTGTGTCCTGTTGAACTTCTATGTCTGTGTCCTGTTGAACGTAGACTCCCTCCTGTGATCATAAGAGAAGGGTTATTTATTTCATAGACAGTGGCTGACTAGTCAGTGGCTGTACCACTGAAGACCATGACTCTCCCTCTCCCAGCAACCATTGGCTAGCTGCATCTCCTCAGGGAGGGATGGGATTCATAAGTTCTTTCCCCAACCATGATGGAATGTTGTTAGATGTAGTTAAGTGCTCCTTCAGTCTGGCAATAACGTTCTATGTGCAGGACCACACAGAACAAAATGATGAAAATTTTATACTTTTTTCTCCCTTTTTTAATGTCAGAAATTATATCCTCATATTTTCTAGTAAATTTGAGATTTGGAATTGCTATTTTCTTTGGCTTCTCCCTAGCTAGTAAACTGGTTACTTTCAGTTCTAACACATCTGTGATATATGTGTGACTAGTCAAAATGGGCTCTCTCTTTTGTGGGCTGCATTTTCTGCAGAAAGAACTGTATTCCTTCAGGCTGTTTTGTTGCCATAGTTTTAAAGGGATAATCTTCATGCAATCAAATCATAATTTGGTGTGGAAAGGGACTATGAGAAAAGATATTAAAATTAATGGAAACACGGTGGACCACACTACCTTGGCAATCTGACAGAACAGATTCGACAGAATGAAAAGTGGTTATTTGCACCACTGGAGTGTATACACAATAGCCCAGCAGGGTTTGACTTTCAGATTAATGACACTATAAAGACAAATTACCACCTAGATACTTTATTACTTTTCAAATATGAACTCCTTTAAAAACTACAGTCTAATTATGGATAATGGTTCTCCTGTGGATATTAGTAAAAGTTTGACCAAAGCTGAATTATGCTTTGTGCAACCTTTTTAAAGTCAAATGAAACAAAAACAAACCTCAACCGATTATAGTAACAGTGTAGGTGGTTTGCAAATATAGGATACATTTTGACAGCTGCTTTTTACTGGAATTCTATCAAGACAATCACTGAAATATTTTAAATGCTTACAGTGAGAGAATGCTAAATTTATGTCTGTGCCTCGGTCACTGGATGTCCCGGAGTTGTGGTTGCTAGCATACTTCTAATTCTTGAAGTCAGTCATATTCTGCAGTCCCGATTCCCCCATGACCAGGGCTCAATGTTTACTTTAAATTGAATTTTTCATCGTTTGTGCAGACAAACTTATACCACTGACATCCCTGGTCAGTACCATGAAGGAATAAGATCTGCAGACATTGTCACTACATAATACGTTTATGATTAGAAAAGAGTATTACCAGACTTTTAACCTTCACAAAATGCTGTAGAGATGCAAGAAGGAACAAGTGGAAATGTGCAGAGCTACCTCTTGGCCCTGTCATTGACACAAAGCGCCCCATCTTGTGGTCATTGTGGAGGAAAAGTGTAAGATCCACGTATTCCATGAGATACACATGTATATAGCAAAGTAGCAAGTCTTAATTTTCCTCTGGTGGACCTTACTGCCATTATATGTTTGCACATTTGATTTAGAATAAAATTAACTTGAAATCATATTTTTCTTATCCTTTGCATCCCTATTCTTTGTTTTCTTTACTCAATAATTCAGTTAACTTTGTGCTGTTTCTCACCACCTTGTTGGGTTCTAGACCTTCAGAGGAGCATCTGTATCTAAGGCTTCTTCTGGTCCTAGCATCCTCTCTTGGCATTGCTTTCTGGGGCAGCCAAACATGTCCTGCAATCACATTACCGTATCTGAGGAAGTGCAAGAAAACTTGTGTTTATAAACAATCCCGAGTCATGCGCAAGTATGATTTCAAGTCTGCTGAATCTGTGTGTGACTTGAGTTCAAGAACCCTGACTCAGGATGTTGAGAGAATAAAGAAAGGACAGACACGCACACATACACATGTACACACACGTGTGCACGTGTGCACACACGCACACATACACACAAAAAAATGAGTCTGGGTGGGTGGTCTGGGATCTTTGATGGAAGCTGCAACACCCTGGAAACTCAGTGTGTTTGTTATATACAGTTGAATAGGGGAAGCAGGGTTATTACATGCAAATATGTTTAACTCACAGATAAGCACTAAGGCTATCAGGAATGATAAAATGCATAATTGTCTCTTCAAAAGGAGCTACTGAGTTGTGTTGAACCAGATTTTCTTCTTTCTTCACACAATGATTACTCTGTCTGTGCCGGTGGTCACAGAGATCCCCACACTGAAAAATAGGAGGCAGTTACTATATACAGCTGAGCAAGGAGGCAGGTGAAGCTAATCTTGGCAGGAAGAAACTGTAAAATGGCCATCTTCAAGCAGGTAACATTTAGGAGATGGGGAGAGAAAGCTTCTGAGGATATTCATGGATATTCCTTTTTTGTTGAAAAGAGGAAAGATGTGAAATTTTTTTCAAAATTTTTATACACAATATATTTTGATCATAATCTTTCCCCTAACCCATCCATCTCTTCCCAGATCCTCCCAATCTCCTTTCCCCCTCTCTTTCAAAATAAAATCAAAACTAAAAATAATCATAACCAATCACGTAACTTACTTAGGTTATCAAACATGGAGAAACTGAACTGGTGTCCAGCTAGAAACCTTATACCTGAGTATTATTCACGGTTTGGGAAGGTACTTTGCACACTACCAGAGGGGAACAGTAAGCATCAATATCACCCAACTTCAAAACTTGTAACCTACATCAGAGACCCTCCTACAAAATATAACAGTGGAGGCAGAGGTGGCTTGTTCATTTCCCCACTGCCCAGACCTGAAATAATCACACAGAAATTATATTAATTAAAATAATGCTTGGCCTATTAGCTCGGGCTTCTTATTAACTACTCTTATATCTTAAATTAACCCATTCCTATTATTTTGCATTTTTACACGAGGTTCATGGTTTACCAGCAAGGTTCTGGTGGGCAGGCATCTTTCTCCTTTGGCAGCTATATGGTATCTCTCTGACTCTACCTTCTTTCTTTTCTATCTCTGTTTGGAAATCCTGCCTTGCTCTGTTCTGCACTGCCATAGGTCCAAAGCAGCTTCTTTATTATTCAATGGTAATAAAACATATTTACAGCATAAAAAGGGAAATCCCACATCATAATGGTGGATGTTTTCTGCACACACAATCAGAATCCTCACTAGGAGCAGAGAAAGGCATTGCCATCTCACCGAGTTTTAGTCACACAAGGCTTTACCATTCCCATGGGTCTAAGGCATTGGAGTGAGGACATAGCCCTGCCAATGTCAATGCCATGTATTCACTTGGGAGTTTACTCATTCCCTACAGTAGTCCCTTTTCATCATAGTTGTCTGTGGTTATTTATTAAAGCCCTAATATCAAGCACTATATGAGAAAAGGCTTGAAATTTTTAAGATTTTAGTTCTAACATAATTCCATTTTCTGACTCTGATCATCATAGTCCGGGGGTATCTTGGACTCTTCCATTTACTTCCTGTCATTTGAAGAAACACAGAAGTCCTTCCCAAGTCCCAGTTCTTCCAGAAAGCATCTGTACATAGATGGCATAAAGAAAGGTTACAATTCCCTCCAACTCTTGTGTGCTTAGACCATTGGCACTGTAAAGTCATACTAACACTGCCAAGGGTGTGGGAGTTTTCATTTCTAGAAAGTCTTCAAGGGTCCTGACAATCTAAGAAACATGCCTTGAGTATCCACATTATTGGTTTTGAATAAATGTAGAAAACAACACAGTGAAGCATTTATTGAAATCAACCAGGAACACTTTGAAAGCATGATAATGGTTTTCTCTAACTTTATGCGTGATAATAGTGCACAGGCACAGTTTGACACCAGTAAGTCATCAGCAAATCGAAGCTCATAAGCACAGAGGATGGGCCGAAATAGATCAGTAGCTTTACAGTATAGCTTCAGTCACTAGTTTTATATGTGGTTTCTTGATCACTATTTGGAGATTAAGTAATTCTCAGACTTCGTTATTTGGAGATTGTATGCACTTTGGGTGACTGTGTGTATCCACATGAATGTATAGTGACATAGTTTGTAATTCTGGTTTCATTGGCTAATGCCTATCAAGCACTTAGTAAGTACTTAGCAAGTTCTACCCTGGTAGAACTAAGGATAAATATGATTGAAATGTCAGTTGTCTCCTTTTCCTCCCCACTCTTTCTTGCTTTCCTCCTCTACCACTTTTTTCTCCTTCACATTTTTCCCCCCCTTCCTTCTAATCCCCCTCATTCTCCTCTCTTTCTTCCCCCTCCCCATTTCCTTTCATCTCTCCCCTCTTTCTCTTCCCTTCTCTCTCTTTTAACACCATTAAACACATATATTATATTGCCCATTTTATACAGATGGGAATCAGGGAGATTAGGAGAAAGAAAAGTCATCATATAGAGAGGAGATGATGATATATAAGTGGTTTCTAAAATAATATTTTCTGTGGTAACTAGAAAATCTTTGTTTATTAAACGTGGTTTAAGGCTAGACAATATGTTCTGGGATTTTCAAAGGTTTGGTTTTCATTGGAATAGGCAAACCTTTAAATTAAGTGTGGTTGGCTTAACACAAACATTGAATACATTCTCCATCTCCTGTATCTGCCCTCTTCGGACCAGCGCCAAGTCACTTGAGGGTTGCTAAAATACAGCTCTTGAATAATGATTTAACACATAGAATGAAGTTATTTTTTCATCTGGAGATTTATACATATGGACAAGTTAAAGTACTAAGGGATTTGAGTTATGAAAAACCCCAAATTCTTGGAAGCAATCATGAGTAGCTTTGATGTACATCAAAATGGACAATTGGCTTTATCGGGGTCAGTACTCAACAAGAACGGGAAGAGAAACAGCTGGGACTTTATGTGGCCTTTCTTACCATCGCAAGCTCTTTGAGTATCTTACTCCTCAATTAGAGAGACTTACACACGGAGACCCTGACCTCTGATTCAGCTTGAGGCTTAGGAAAGAATGACAGGATGTGTTCACATGCAGTTACTATTTCAGTTAGAACCTTGTCCTGTTTGCTTACTTTAAATAATGTCTCAATTGGGGCAGTAATTCATACTGGTTAAAATGTTCTTGTAGGACCTGATTTTGTTATTATTCTCCTACATTCACTATGTGTAAACTGCAAGCAGAACATTGGCATATACTGAGTATGATTGGGTTCTTGGCACATCTACTGTTATGTGGTTTAGTTCCCTCTCTGCTTTAGAGATACGTGCATGGCACAAGAGGTTTACCCGAGAAAATAACCCTTAGGGAGCAGCTCTGCGACAAAGTCTGAGTGCACATCTAGAGATGATTACATTTCAGAGAACTATTTTTTGCCTCTTGTTCTTTTTTGCTTTTGTCCTTTTACTATTGCTTATGTGTACATTGTCTGAAGCTGGTCCCTGGGCATGAGGTGATCTCCTAATGACCCATTCTGAGAGAAGACTGATCCCATCTGTCAGTAGTCATTGATTGTCCGTAGCTGTTTATTTAGGGGTGGGTCTTCTAAGATTTCTGTCATCTACACTAGAATCCATTGATGATGTCATTCTTTAGGTCTTGCTTAGGCATCCATAGTGTTAAGACTTCATGAGTAAAGCTTCTTTGCCATATATGAAGACACTATCTCACAGCAGATGTCCTGTTCCTCTGTGTCTTGCAGTCTCTCTGCCCCTATCCCGCAATGCTCCCTGAGCCTTAGTTATGGGGGTTATGCTATAGATATAGAAATTGGGACACCCCATACCCAGCATTTTGACCATTTATGGCTTTCTGCACAAAGGGGCTTGCTTGACACAGGCTGAGGTGCTACACTTTCTGGCAGGTGCTGTGAATGTTTTCACGATTTCTTTATCAGCGTGTTTGGTTTGGGTGTAGAGAGGAGCTATAATTTTATAAGTTGATTTTTTTATCATGTTACTTTGATGAAATATTGGTCCCTTTTATAAGTTTTCTTGTGGCATTTGGGGGTCTCTTATGTATAATATCATATCATCTAAAAGTAATTTCACTTTTTCTTTCCCTATTTGTATCCTTTAATTCCTAATTTGTCACACAACTCTACCTTGTGCTTCAAGCATTATATTGCAAAGGAGTGGAGCAAGCCCTCTCTGTTCCTGAATTTAATGGGGCTGCTTTGAGTTTTCCTTTATCCAAGATGATGTTGGCTGTGATTTGTTATATATTACCTTTATTCAGTCGAGGTGTGTTTCCTCCAGACCTGTTCTCTTAGGACGTTTTATCATCCAGAATTTTTTAAAGTTTTTTCCTAATTTCTTCTTTGTCTCATTCAGTAATGTGCTGTTTAATTTCCATGAATTTACGTAATTAGTAGAAATTCACCTGCTCTTAATTTTAAGTTTTATTTAATTTATATAGGAGCCACAGTTATTTTCTTCATTTGTGAAGATTTGTGTTATGTTCCTTGATGTGGTCTCCTTTTGAGAAGTTCTACAGGCAGCTGAATAGAATGCATATTCTGAAGTGTTTGGGGAGAATATTCTGTAGATATCTGTCAGGTCCATTTGATGTATGGTGCCATTTAACTCTAATGTTTCCCTGTTTTATTTTGTCTATGTAACCTGCCTCCTACATTAAATGAGATTCACCTGCCTCTGTCTCCCAAGTGCTTGGATTAAAGATGTGTGCCACCACACCTGACTGACTATATTTCTACTTTTAAGGACTTTCTCTATCCTTTATCTTTTTTCTCCCAAGCCTATGTATATTTTTAAACACACTGTAAATTATTTAAAGGCTTTTTTCTCTTTTGCCCCTCAGAATCTGTCTTTACTGTATATCTCTATCATTTTCTGACCACATGAGTCTTTAGTGTGCTAAGCAACACGACTAGGATTAAAGCCGCAACTGTGGCGATTCTATTTGCCCCACTCCTTGCCTTCTTGAGAGATTAGCTTCATGGGGGAAAGACTGGTTGGACCCACATTTTATCACAACTCTGTGGAGTTTCTGGGTCCATGCCACCACCAATAAGCATGCCATCAGCTGCTCATAAACACCATTTAAGCGTTTGGTGGCAGAGTCTCTTAAAAGAGCTGCACAGTTTTTGCTACTAAGGCTTAAAGGAGCAGTACCTCTGCTTGCCTCTAGAAGGCAAAGCCCACCTGAGACAATGCTGTGCCAAGAAGTTATGCTTGATGCTGTTCTTTTACTGTTTCAAATCCTCTTTTCTAAACCTTTCTCAGGCTTTATGTGGAAATTCTTGCCCCACATAGGTGTCATTTGTTAATGGAGACTGTGTTTTTGTTCCCAGCCACCCAGATCCAAATAATCACACAGAAACTATATTAATTACAACGCTGTTTGACTGATGGCTCAGGCATATTTTTAGTTGGCTCTTACATCTAAAATTAACCTATAATTCTTGTCTCTGTTTAGCCAAGTAGTTTGGTACTTTTTATATACAAGTGACCAATCTTTACAGAGTACAAGAGCGTTATCCCACAGCAGGTGTCTGTGAAGGTCATGCGTGGTTGTTTTGCTGTATACATATTCTTATTCTTACTTTTTGTTTCAGTAATTGTAGATTTAATTATTTCCTCTCTATATTGTCTTGGCTTTGGGTAGAAATTTTACTGTCTTTACTCCAAATTGTCACTTCTAGTATTCTCTTAGGAATATTTTGTTTAACATGATTTTTGTGCTATCCTATTCAAATGATGGAAAGTTTCCTTTCTCCTTCACCTATGGTATATAGTTGTGCTGGGTACAGTAGTTCAGATTGGCAGTCATGGTGCACACCGTAGTTCAGGGTGGCACTCATGGTACACAGAAGGTGAGGTTAGCACTCATGGTGTGTGCTCCAGACTCTTCTGACATGTAGATTTTACAGTGAGAAATTAGTAGGTTTTTGATATTATAATTTAATTACAATACATCTCTATTCCCTTTCCTCCCTCCAAACTCTCCCATGTACGCCTCCCCATGTTGCATATTTATGACCTTATCTTACTGTTATTGCATGCATATATGTATATACATATAGATCCCTAACCATAGCCTGATCAGTCCGTTTAATGCTACCTGTATGTATGTTTTCAAGGCTGGCTCTTGGCACTGGATAACCAGTTGGCGAGTTCTCCTCTGAGGAAGACGACCTCTCCCATTCTTCACCTGTTATTTTGTGGGTTTTCCTTCGTGTGTGACCTATGGTTTCTTTTGTCATGCTTTCAGGATACGCTCTTCATCCTGACTTTTAATATTTTAACTGTAATATTCAATGGGGAGTCTCTTATCTGATCCTGTATGTTTGGTGTTCAGTGTGCTCCCTCTATCTATACAGATGTGTCTTTCACTAATTCAGAGAGGTTTTCTTGTATGATCTTGTTGAAGCTCTCATCTAGTGATTGACTGCCAGGCATTCTCCTATTCTCCCTCATCTATGCCAGTGGTTCTCAAACTTCTTAATGGTGTGACCCTTTAATACAGTTCCTCATGTTGTGTTGATCACCAACCATAAACTTATTTCATATCTACTTCATAATTGTAATTGTTTTACTATTATTAACTTTAGTTAAATACCTGATATGTGTAATATTTGATATATGACCCTAAAGGGGTCATGACCCTCAGGTTTAGAGTTGTTGATCTATGCTATAAATTGATGATTTTGTCTTCCAAATTATCTTACATATTCCTTTAGTGTGTGAATTGTTTTTTAATTTTTTTATTCTTTGCTTAACTTTTCCAATTCCTTTACTTTATCTTCAGCTCTTCAAATTCTGTATTCTATTTTTTTTTGTTACCCAAAGAGCTTTCTTTGAGTTTTCTAATTGAGTTATTGAGTTTTTCAATTCCATCTTAATTTTATCTTGAGTTCTCGACAATATTTCTGTCTTTACTGAATTCAGTTTTCAAATCCTGGATTGTCTGATCATTCCATCCTATCCTATATGTCTCCTTTTCATTCGTGAAAATAAAAAATAAATTTGAAATAAGTAGTGATGCTGATTAGATAGTCTCAGTGTGGCATGTAATATCATTCTTATATACTAGATGCCCTTAATAATATATTGAGCAGTTGCAATAATTACAGCAAGCTGGTGTGTTTCAGATAACTAATCATGCTGGTAAGACAGAGGTACAGCCCCCCTTTCACATCAGGGATCTAACACTGAACCCCAACAATAATCACATAACTGGGGAAGAAAGAGTAGATGTCGTAGGTATTTTAAAATGACCTTACAAATCCCTACTATGTGCAGTAGACTTAGCAAAGACACAAATCTGACACAAATCTTGGGATTAAATGACAGTGAGTTAAGACCTCACAGAGTTGCCAGTATTACTACATGCATAAAAGATGAGTAGAAACTCTAAAACTCCAGTCAGTGACCCTGTCACAAGCCTGTAATTCTAGCATTACATGCTGAGGTATGAGGATTCCAAGTTCAAAGTCAGCCTGGGACACACACGCCATGGGGGCATTAAAACGAGAGAGAGAGAGAGAGAGAGAGAGAGAGAGAGAGAGAGAGAGAGAGAGAGAGAGAGAGAGAAATAGGCATAGAGGAATAAAAAATAAAATGAAAATTAGATCATATTACTTCAGACCAATATGTGCTTGAAGTACACATTCACAGAAACATAGGGAATAGCATTAAGGAGTAAGGTTATTTATAAATATAAGTAAAATGTAAGTGTCCTCAAATAGCCACCTATGCCAACAATTGAAATGAATGGCAATGCTACAATAAGTTTTATCTAAAATATTCATGATGTTACCTCACAGTATAGTTGATTTTTTTGTGTAGTTGAAATTATCCAATAGGATAGTCACTAATGCTTACTTATAAATAATAATGTTACAATTTAATGAAAACAAAATTTATTTTATTGTCTGCAGTGGTTTGAATGAGAATGGCCTTCTAGGTTCATATATTTGAATGCTTGGTCACCAGAGTGTGACACTACCTAGGAGGTGTGGTCTTGTTGGAGGAAGTGTGTCACTAGGGGTGGGCTTTGAGGTTTCAAGAGCCAAAGCTGGGCCTGGTCCATCTACTGGACCAGGGGTGGTAACTTCTTCTACCACATGCCTAAAGAAGGCTCACCTCCTTTCTTTCGGCTTTGGGAGAAAGTTAATGAACCCTCCCTGCCTCCATGCTGGCATTTTGGCTATTTCATTCTTGGTTGTTGTGCATGCAGTCCCAGCCACTGGGAATTTGAGTGTGCAATGATACTGTCATGTCTAACAAATACTGTTTTGTTGTATATGTCAATTTCCTCTACCATCTTAAAAAAATTGCTCCTCCTTCCCCAGTGATCTTTGAGCTCTGGGGTTTGGGGTGTGATGCAAATATTCTGTTCAGATGTGAGCCCTCAACTGATGTGGGATTCCCTTCTGTATGCTGTGAATATGTTTTATTACCATTGGTGAATGAATAAAGCTGTTTCAGCCAATAGCTTAGCATAGGCAGAGTCAAGGAGATACCATATAACTGCCAAAGGAGTAACATGTCAGCACTGGTAAGCCACAGCCTCATGGCGATATATAGATAAGTAGAAATGGGTTAGTTTAAGATATAAGAGTTAACCAAGGGTATGCCTAGGTTATTGGCCAAGCAGTGTTGTAAGTAATATAGTTTCTGTGGGATTATTTGGGTCTTGGGCAGCTGGGAAATGAAAAGGCAGTCTCTGCCTACACTCAGGAGTCTCTTACTCTCTTAATGTGGGTCAGTTGTGGGTGTGTATATTAATCACTATCTGCTGCAAGGAGAAGCTTCTCTGATTAGGGTTGAAAAATGCTCTAATTTATGGGTGTAAAGATAAGAATTTAAGGACCAGATTATTATTTTATCCATTTAGCAGAATAATAAGATTAAACTCTCCCCTAGGGCCTATGATTTCTTTAACCACGGGGGTTGGGACCAATAAACAGTAACAGGCATATGAAATCAAATTGGTTTCTTCATAAAACTCATGGCAGTGTGGCACCAATAGGCACGTCTTGTAAGGCCAGCCATTATCATAGCTTGCAGGGTTCACAGCTATGTAAAACAGTTGATTTCTTTTATCCCCTGGATAACATGAACAGAACTTTCCATCACTATAAAAAATAGCCACTGGGGATGAAGCTTCCAGATCAATAACATCTTGATTTCTCTGTTTTCTACTACTCAAGTGTATAATATCTTCAGCAAAAAAGTCTTGACATCAAGTTCTGGAGTATAATCAAGAGTAATGATAATAGTCTGTCATATCTTGAGGGGTCGGTCTGTGGGAAAACACTTAAAACTAACTTGAGAAGTGGTATCTCACATTTGGCACTGGGGTTTTATTTTGATAGCCTGTATTATTATGGCAGGTATTGTCTTCCTATTATAAGGTAACTCCATTTAAACCATTATATAAGTGTATATATATATATATATATATATTATATATATTACATATTAGAAGACTGCTACAATAGTACATCTCCATGTGTTCTTTTTAAGTCTTTAGCACACACTGGTTGCTTATACAATATCAAATGATCATCCCTGAAATCACACACAAGGAACATGCAGACTGGGCAGGTATGTAACTACCACCACACTGGTTTCCTCTCAATTTCACACTTCAGCCAGCAGTGAGTGTTTCCCTTTCCCTACATCCACATCATCATTAGTTGTCTTTTTAACCTTAATTATTCCGACTGGGGTAAGATAGAATCTTGAAGTATTTGCATTGCCTTGATGCCTAGGAATACTGATTATTTTAAAAGAAATATTTCTCAGGCATTTGTGTGTTTTTCTTTTGAGAACACTCATTTTAGTTCCATTCTCATTTTTTAACATGGCTTATTTGTTTTCTTGGTGTTTAGTTTTCTTGAGTTCTTTGTGTATTCTAGACAATAGGCCCCTGTCACATGTGCAGCTAGTCAAAATTTTCTTTTCATCAGTATAAACTGCCTCTTTGCCTGAATGGTGCTGTTCTTTGCTGTACAGTTAGTTACTTGTGGTCTTATTTACCAGTATTTAGTCTTAATACCTGTGCTACCAAGTTCTGTTGAGAAAGAACTTCCTTATGCCTATATGTTGAAGCATATTCTCTACATCCTCTTCCAATAGATGCATGCTATCATGTCTTTGTTTTGTTTATTTTTGGCCCTAGATCTATTTGGAATTGAATTTTGTACCCAGAGAAAAATAACAATCTACTTCGATTCTTCTGCATGTAGTTATCTAGTTTGAACACACCATTTGTTGGAGATGCTATCATTTTCTCTCAGTGTGTTTTGTTGGCCTCTTGGTCAAACATTAGGTAGCTATGGGAGTCTTGGTTTGTGTGTGGGTCTTCAATTCTCTTTCATTAATCAATGTGCCTGTTTTTATGCCAATGCCAAGCTGGTGTTGTGACTATTACTTGAAATCAGGGATCGTCATTGTCTAGCTGCATTTCTATTATTCAGGATTGTTTGGCTTTCCTGGGTCTTTTGTATTTCTTTCTATACAAATTTTGAGATTATTTTTCCAGTATCTGCGAAGAGTTATATTGGAATTTCAATGGGGTTCTCATTGAATCTATAGGTTATCTTTGATAGGATGCCCATCTTTACAATGCCAATCTGCAAACTCACAAGCATAGAAGATATTTCCATCCCTGGTATTTTCTTCAGTGTCTTACAGTTTTCATTATACAAGTCTTTAACTTCCTTGGGGATTATTGTAAATAAATTTATTTCTGATTTCTTTCTCAGTGTATTTGTCATTGATATATAGGAAAATACTGGGTTTTGTGTGTTCATTTTGTGTTTTACTACTTTGGTGAATGTGTATACCCGCTGTTAGAATTTTCTAGTGGAATCTTTAGGTCTGAGGATGGGAGATCCCAAAGATCTGGGGATAATAAGCCAGAGGGACATGGATCAGGCAGAGTGATACTTCCGCAGAGACTCAAAGACCACGGAGGGAAACTGCCTAAGGGATGGGAAGAAGCGTTCTCTCTGGATGGAAGAGCAAGGTGGTTCCTGAGGAGCAGGAAGAGGCACTGTGGGAGAAGGTGGAGCAGGGCTTATGTGGTGGCACAAGGAAAGGAGATCTCTGAGAAGCCAGGCAGCCCTGTAGAACGGGGCAGAGAAGGACAAGTGGTGGATAGGAGGGAGTCTAGGAGCAGCTGGGCTTTGGGAGAGAAACTGTACACTAAATGGGGTTTACTGCCTTAATGCTTTCATAATGTTTACAAACAAGTAGAATGCTAATTATATCCTCTATTAACTGGTAAACCCATATTTATCATCAAACTAGAAAAATGGTGACTTGAGTTTTTCAACTGTTTTTCACAATGCTGAACGAACAAATTTGAAGCTTTGTTTTCGATATTATAACCAGCAGTAGGTCATTCACACTCCCAAAAGTGTGACTTTGAGATTATATCAACTGTCCTGATTACCTATCACATGAATATCAGTATTTGGGAGACAAGTGTTTGTAAAGCAGACTCAAGGTTATCCAAAGTCAGCTTGGAAGAAGACAGAGAGACTAGCTCTTCTTTGAGGCTCTGTTTTCTCTGATGCAGATCTGGAAATCGTGTTTCAGGGTGAGAAGGGGCAGGCAGGCTGGGTGGTGTTTTCATCAGGTGTGTATGGATTACTCCTGAACATTGCAATGGATTGCAATAGACTTAGATATTTTCGGGCTACTTACCAAAGAAGGCTGTTCTACAGGCCACCTAGGTTCTACAAATCTAGACCTTTGACTAGATTCTCTTAGGCCAGAGGTATAGGAAATAGCAGATGGCGAAAGAAAGGTGCAGAGATGTGGAAAGGACAATTGCAAGTGTGCCGACATGGCGAAATGGTACCTGAATATCATTGGCCTTTCTAAATAAAGTGATTGATTTTTCTCTACCATTTTGCTTCTCAAGTATCTCTCATGGCCTGAAATTTAAAGAAACATAAAAACACCTTGTCAGACATTACTAAAGAAAAATTTTTGGCAAGCTGATCGACTTCTCATTAAGTTCATATATGTAAGAGACTAAATGTCTTACATGTTCAAAATCACTTGTATAAGTTACTATGCGCAATCTTATGCGTTTGGGTTGGTGATTAGCAGAGGAAGTCATGCCAAATGAATAGAGTGTCCCTTGTAGGTAGTTTGCATATTCTTTTCTGGTTCCTTACAGTCATGACATCAGTGAGAGAAGGACCCAGGCAAGCAAACCAAGACAGTGGATGAAACTGGACGGGATGAACTTCCTGCACAAGAGCTGTGTGGCTCGTTCTCACAAGGGTGGGTTGCATGAGATCTCAAGTGGATTTTGCCCAAAGCGCTCTTTGTTTTCTCACATCCAAGCTCCTGTGAAGTTAAATAGAAACATAATCCTTATGGCTTTCATTCATTTCAGCTAATTCAGGAAAACAATATTTTGCAAGCACGTTTTGATGTCAGAGAAACATGGCTTTTGTCTCTTTAAAGCCATTTATTGTTGTTGTTGAAGCAGGAAGTCACAAATTAGCATAAAGAACAAAATACAATATTTTCAAAACGTAACTTAAGCCATCAGAATTAACTCTAACATTTCAGATGCCCGTTTGCCTCATCATTGTAATTCAAATTTTTGAAAATTGTCTTATCACAACACTTTCACTGTTACAAGAAACTCGATTCTTCTGAGGGCGGGAAGAGGGACCAACAACTCATTTAAAACATATTTTTCAAATGTAGTTTGAAATTTAAGGTTTAAGAATACTTAACAAATATTCTTTTCAAGGCCTGACATTCAAAATAGATGGTTTTGATGTGGGTGAGTAATTTTGGTTGTGGCTTGTATGATTATCTTATTGTTTATTTTTTACCTCTTATTCTCATTCTATCGTATTTCATCTTAAAAGAGTAAAAGAACTATGGGCTTTCCCAGACACGCCTCCACCATGGCTTTAGCATCAGCTGCCACTCTGTCGGCTCATTAGTGGTCGTCTGCAAGTGTGCCGGGCGTTCCCCACCACCTCAGAATTAATCAGGCGCACTCCCGTCTTTCTGCCATGGAAAACTGTCTTTGATATTTGAAACCTCTACTGTATAGGAAACATTCTGGGAAAATGATGAGTCTTCAATAGGAACCCCATAATGTCTTCCTTTCATCTTCCCATCATCCTACGTATGCTAGGGAGAGAGTATACTATCTTTCCCTTCACCTTCCTAACATTGCCCTTTATTTGTAATGAATTCCATAATAAAGAGTTACGGTGTAATTTTAAATATATAAAAACATAATAATTTCACATTATGCTGGAATTATTAAACGGTGTGAAGTTCAGCAACTCCTTCATATGGAAGTCTCTCATGAACTTTAGATGAAAATTTAGGAACACCTCTTATTTTTTTTAACTAAAAATTTAAATGGCAACAGTGTTAAATAAGTGTGTGCTTTAAAAAGCCATGTGAAGTGATATGTAATAGAATAAATAAGGACTTGACACAATCTCTTATATAATCTTCATTCTAACATTCTAATAACATTTTCAAATTTGCACATAAACTCAATGATAGGGGCATAATTCAAACCAAATATTTTGGGCTTACAATTTCCTGTGTGTCCTCTTATTAAAGACAACTATTAAGTCACTCTCGAGATTGCAGAAGAACTCACCATCTGTTAAAGTGTATAAAAGTGGACCAGTGATTACAGTATAGTTTAAAAAGGATAGGTTTTAAGATACATATAGGTAAGTGAGCAGAATCAGCAAACAAGCCACTGAAATACACTTTAAAGTAATATTAGGATTTTGTCAAGGAAATTAAAAATAGATTTCCATACAAGACTGATGGAGGAGGGTCATCTGTCTATCTGTTGCTTTCATTGGTTAATTAATAAAGAAACTGCTTGGCCTGATAGAAATATGAAACTTCATCAGCACTTTGTATCATGGAACAAGGCGTTTGCAGAAAACTGGATGGTTGCTGGAGCCATAGCCGTATTGAAAGGCCAAAGAGGTGGAATCTAGAGACAAAAAAGTTTCTTTAACCCTGCATCTAAATGACTGACACTGATCTAACACTAGCTTTATGTGAAATCTTGGTTTTCTGTTAGCAATGTTAAAAGAGTCAAGAAAATTAATTTTATTGTATTCTACATGCATAAAGAGGCAATAGGGTTCACTGATCTTTGTAGTAATATGGGCGGCGGCAGGGTTGCGTCCCCAAACACCCCAGCCGCCTGCCCGGCTCGGCTAGCTTATGCCCTGAAATAATTACACGGACACTGTATTCTTTTAAACACTGCTTGACCCATCTCTATCTAGCCTCTTCTAGGCTAATTCTCACATATTAATTTAGCCCATTTCTAATCATCTGTGTAGCGCCCCTAGGTGCGCTTACCGGGAAGATTCTAGCCTAAGTCCATCCTGGGTTGGAGCTTCATAGCGTGCGTCTTCCCTGGAGCAGGTAGCATGGCGTCTCTCTCTGAGGTGTCTGCTCCGGAGAGGAGAGCTGTCGAGTCTGACCTCACTTCCTCTTCCTCCCAGCCTTCCCTTCTGTTTACTCCACCCACCTAAGGGTGGGCCTATCAAATGGGCCTAGCAGTTTCTTTATTGCTTAAACAATGAAATCAACAGATTGATATATGACACTCCCACATCACTTCCCCTTTTTCTGTTTAAACAAAAAAAGGAAGGCTTTAACCTTAACATAGCAAAATTACATATAACAAAACAGTTATCAAGTAAAAGTTACATCAGAAACATTTATACATATAACAAAATTGACCGTAAATCTCTATCAATAAAGCAAAATCTATACTAATACAAATTATTCATATCTATATCATATCCCCCTTTAAATGTAAAAGAACGTTTATAAGCCATATTTGGGAACATGGGCGCAGTTTTTTCTCTCCAAACTGCTTCCTGCTGAATGGGGGCGTCGTTAATTAGGTCTTTCATGGTATAACCTGTGTGCCAGGGTCATCTCAGTTGGCAGTTGAGCAAAGCAATTTTCTGAAGATGTTCACAGCAAACCTTCAGGAGGACGTGGTCCATCATACCAAATCGGAATAGAAGAAATCCATAGAGTCTCATCCTCTGTGAAAACAAAAGAAGACTCTCTCCAAAGCATCATATCCTTAGACCCAAATTCTGAAATCGTAATACCCTTATATCCATTCTGGTTTAGCTTGGCAGCCCATGTAATGAAATGTCTCTCTGTACTTAGCTCCTTCACAGTCAAAAATTTTAAAGAAAACACAATAATACAAAGAATCCAGACTCTCTGTGAATTTTTCATCTTTACGCGGCTTATTTTTACTCTATCACTTTACTTTATTCTGTCTCTTTAAAGACTTTACCTTTTTTTTTTTTTAAACCATTAACTTTATTCTCTATATTCTTTTTCTTCTCTCTCCCAAGCCTACGTACATTCATCCAACAGTGTGACTCATTTAGTGGTCTGAATCTGTCCTATTGTGAATCCGCAATTTTTTACTATCCAGGAGCACTTTTGATTTGCACCTTTAAATCACTAGACGCTTAAGAATCTAAGCTGTGACATTCCTAGGTTAACTTTTTGCTTTTTAAGCGTATATCTGTAGACCAGGCTGCCTTTGAACTCTCAGAGATCCGCCTGTCTCTGCCTCCCAGGCATTGGGATTAAAGGTGTTTGGTACTACACCTTGAACTCACAGAGATCTGTTTGTCTCTGCCTTTTAGGCACTGGGATTAAAGGCGTGTGCTACCACACCTTGAAGTCACAGAGGTCTATCTCCCTCTGCCTCCCAAGTGTTGGGATTAAAGGTGTGTACACACAACAACTCTCTTCCTTTTCTTTTTTACTTTAAGAACTTTAACTTTTAGCTTGCATATATTTTTAACACACTTTAAACCATTCAGAAATTTTCTCTGTCTTTGAATCTCTCTTTACTGTATATCTCTTTTTCTAACCACAAGAGCCTTTAATTTACCAAGCAATATCAGTAGGACTAAAGGCGTGGCTTTGCCAGCTAGATCCAGTCCATTCCTTAGCTTTTCAGCCTCTTGGCTGAGGTACTGGCTGTAGCCATGTTTATAGCATTTCAAGGTCCCTGCCAGCCAGCTAGCTACAACAGACAACACTCAAGTCCTCTCTCTGTAGCCGGCCCTCCTGCCTCAAACAGTCAGAGTTTGCCCTGGCAGGATGGCCCAGAAAGCCGGCATTTTTAAACGGCACAGCTTTTTTCCTGCTACGGCTGAAAACCGAAAAGCATGTGTTTAGCTTTTCATCAACACTGTTTAAGTGTTTTGTGGCAGGACCTCTTAATGAGCCGCAGGGTTTTGCAGCTAAAGCTGAGTCAGGAAGCCTCTTGGGGCTACCAGGTAGGAGCGGCACTCAGCTCTTTAATTCTGAGACTGAGCGTGCAGCACAGAAATTCTTTTCATCCAAGTTACATCCAAATCTGACACGCAGAGCACTACGCAGTCTGAAAACACATCTCTGTATGGCAGCAGGAATCCGCCATGCTCTTCCGCCTGCCTAAGCCTGATTCTGCCTTCTGCCCAGGAGCAGGCGGGGAGCTCTGAGTCATCGTCAAGGTCTCAGAGCACTCTCCTTCAGATCCCAAGCGGGAACACAAACATAAAGCCAGAGTTTGCACTGGCGGCACAGCCCCAGGAAGCCACACTTTAAAATAACGCAGCTTTTTTTCTGCTGCTGTTGCTGAATCAGGAAATCTCTCTACAGCACGCCACCAACAAACAGCAAAAATCTGTGTTAAACTCTCTCTCCATTATTTTTAAGCCTTCTCAAGTTTTTTTTTTTTTTTTTTTTTTTTTGTGGACTCAGTTAGCCCCGCGTCTGGGCGTCATTTGTAGTAATATGGGCGGCGGCAGGGTTGCGTCCCCAAACACCCCAGCCGCCTGCCCGGCTCGGCTAGCTTATGCCCCGAAATAATTACACGGACACTGTATTCTTTTAAACACTGCTTGACCCATCTCTATCTAGCCTCTTCTAGGCTAATTCTCACATATTAATTTAGCCCATTTCTAATCATCTGTGTAGCGCCCCTAGGTGCGCTTACCGGGAAGATTCTAGCCTAAGTCCATCCTGGGTTGGAGCTTCATAGCGTGCGTCTTCCCTGGAGCAGGTAGCATGGCGTCTCTCTCTGAGGTGTCTGCTCCGGAGAGGAGAGCTGTCGAGTCTGACCTCACTTCCTCTTCCTCCCAGCCTTCCCTTCTGTTTACTCCACCCACCTAAGGGTGGGCCTATCAAATGGGCCTAGCAGTTTCTTTATTGCTTAAACAATGAAATCAACAGATTGATATATGACACTCCCACATCAGATCTTGGACTTCTGTATTCCTAAAACCATAAGATATTTTCCTAGAGTAGCACAAATGCATACCTGAAGTGTGCACTTCAAGTAATTTTAAGATGATTAACTTTTCTGTGTGCATTTACCACAAAGATATTTTGAAAATATAAATAGGCAGTCTGAACGAAATATTTTTGAACTGTTATTTACAATATATAAAATATTCCGCGTCTGTCTGGAGTGGGAGAACCATGGCGACTCCCTGACTCAGCTTCTTTCTCCCAGCATTCCATTCTGTTTACTCCGCCTATCTAAGGGTTGGCCTATCAAATGGCAGTTTCTTTATTAATAAGAAATCACTCCCACATCAAGATTGTATGTCTTCATACAATGAAGAGCCGAAAGTCCAAATTCTATGTGTAGCCTCTTTTGTAGAGGCCTTAATTGTGTTCATGAAGTAGGCAGTGTAATGATCTGATCACCCTACTTTGTCCTATTGTTTTAGATATTATTACAACATGGCTTTGGAGGGCACATTTATACACTAAGGACTTAAATGCATTCATTAATCAGCCTTCTCTACCATCCATCTTTCTAGCTTTTTTGTTTTTGTAAAATTAAACTCCTGTGTCTCTTAAACAGCAACTCCCTTTCTTTTTCCTTTTAGCACCTAACAACTGTCATTCTGTTTCTGGCTTTTCTGCATGTTACTTTTCTCTGTACCTCATTTTGATGAAGCAGCACACATATTCTGTTACTTGTTTATTTTATTCTTAAAAGTCTACCTATAATCAGTATATATCAGAATTTCCTTTATAAGGCTAGTGTTCCCCTAGAACATGCCATATACTACTTATGCATTCACCCTTCAGTGGACCCTTGGGTTGCTTAGGTGTCTGAGCTGTTGTGAGAAATCATGGTGTAGATACATTTGTTTGTACAGTTGTAACATTACTTCAAAACCCAGATTTCAACATTTGACTCCTTTCTCAGTGATAAATATTTTAAATATAAAGTGCATTTTTTTTCCTGATTTTAGGTTAGATGTGTGCTCTCTTTTAGTTACTCTTTCTATGGTGTACTGGTCACCTAAATTCCACTGTGGAAAAAATTTGAGATAAAATACTCATGGCAAATATGGTGGTCTTAATGAATGACTCCCATAGGCTCATAGAGAGTAGCGTTATTTGAAAAGATTAGACATGGCCTTGTTAGAATAGATATGGCCTTGTTGGAGGGAGTGTATCACTAGGGTGAGCTTTGAGGTTTCAGAAGCTCAAATCAAGCCCAGTGTCCTTCTCTTTTCCTACTACCTGCAGATCCAAATGTTGAATAGCTCTCAGCTGCATCTCCAGATCCATGTCTGCCTGTGTGCTACCATGCTTCCCACAATGACGAAAATAGACTAAACGTCTGAACTGTAAGCCAGTCCCAATTAAAGTTTTTCTTTTACAAGAGTTACTGTAGTCATTGTGTCTATTCACAGCAATAGAACATTAACTAAGACAGTAGGAAAGATTCATTTTGACTTATTGTTTCAGAGGTTTAGTCTTTAGTTTTCTGACCCCATTGCTATTAGGCTTAGAATTCAATTGTATTAGAATACAATTACACTATTGTGGTGATTTGAATGAGAATTGCCCACCCCATTGTGTCATATGATTAAAAGCTTGGTTTCTAAAATGCTTTCTCTTATAAGTTGCTATGGTCATAGTGTCTCTTCACATGTATAGAACAGCAACTAAGACAAAAGTTGGTACCAGAAGTAGGGTATTGCTGTGCCAGGATTGACCGTGCTGCTTGTTGACAGATGTGGACTTTGGGACTTTTGACTTAAAAAGCAGTTTAATGCTGTAAGCAGGGCTTAATAAGCCATCCTATAAGGAACAGGGAAAGCAGTAGTGCCAAGGTGATGATGAGTGTGTAGGCGTAACTCAGGAGGTTTCACAAGGGGAAAATCTGATTGGCTGGCTTCAAGACTGTTCAAGAATGTGGCTGCTGACCTGGTCCTAAAAAATCTGTCTGGGGATAGATTGAAGAGTTTCGAATTAATGCCATTGGCAGAGTAGATTTCAAGATAACCTAGAATTGATTAAGTCGAATGGTTATTAGTGGTCACTCTTACATGGGTCTACAATGAAAAGGAGCAAGCAGGGCAAAAAGAAATACAAAATGTACAGATTGAGGAAAAATGGAGCCCAGGTAATGTAATATGGGTGCCAAGTTTATGCTCAAGGTGAAGAGAAGTTTAAAAAAAGGCTAATGCTAAGTGGGATAAAGGATGTGGTAACCTCAGGACAAGGCCCCACTCATCTAATCCCGGAACTTGTGAAAGAAAGAGGCTTGAGGGATTTCCTAGGTCTAAACAACAAAAAGCATCTTATGCAAATGAAATTCAAGAAGGGGGACAGGTTTCAGCCCCAGCAAGCAAATAAATAAATAAATAAATAAATAAATAAATAAATAAATACTTGGCAGCTTCAGCCATCTGGTTCTGGTTTTTGCGTCAAGAAGAATATCGGAAAGGGATTGTGGAATCTTCCTCAGTGGCTTTTCTTAGCCAGGTCTGTGTGGCAGGGGCATCCCTATAAAGAGGCCTGGAAAGGCCATTGTGTGAAACTGTGAAAATGAAGCCTGGAATGTGCTGGAGACCCCAAGCCATGGGATACCTGCCAAGGAGAGCTGCTAACAGAATGTGCAACCTAGGAGATATATGTGTTGGAGTCAACAAAGTTTGGAGGAGTTGTACTTCTGAAGAACACTTTGACATCAGACATGGAGATGAAGAGTTTGGAGATTGCTTTGCTGGGTTTCAGTCTTTCATTGGTCTACTGTTTCCTCACTGTGCTCGCCTTCCTCCCTTTTGGAGTGATGTATATCCTGTCCAACTGTATGTTGGAAGTACATGATCTGCTTTTCTATTTTAATTTTACATGGGATTTCAGTTAAGTGACTTCATGAATCTCCAAAAAGACTTTGGAATTTTACAGTGTTGAGACTGTAAAGAACTGTGGAAATTTCTGAAGTTAGACTGGATGCATCTTGCATTATGATATGGCTGCAAGCCTATGGGGTCCAGGAAGTAAAATGTGGTGGTTTGGCTGAGAATGGCTCCATAAAATATATGTTTGATATGTTGGAATTCTCTGTTCCTATTTAAGAAGGATTAGGAGGTATGGCCTCGATAGAGTAGGTATAGCCATGTAAGTGTGCCACTGGGGGTGGACTTTGAGGTTTTCAACTCTCATGCCAAGCCCAGTCCCTCTTCCCTCTCTCTCCCTCTCCTTCTCCCTCTCCCTCTCCCTCTCCCCCTCCCTCCCTCTCTCTCTCTCTCTCTCTCTCTCTCTCTCTCTCTGTTTCTCTGTCTCTGTCTCTCTATCTTTGTCTCTCCCTCCCTCCTTGCTTCTCACACTTATAAAATAGTTGTTTAGCTAAAGGTGTCATAAAGTTTCTCAATAATGAGTAAGAAAGACAATTGATACACATCTTTTTGTGCATTCTTAAAAATAAAGTAAATATTCATATTGGCTGATCTCCTACCTGAGGTTAGGAGCTACTGAATCCATTACAGAGGCCACCCAATGATAAGCATGCCTTACAGCTTATCAGTCAACACTGAGATATGCTGAAGAGATTTATCTATATTTCCACCTATATTCCAACTGTTTATAATGTCAACAAAGCACACCTGCCACCCTTTATAATTCCATATTACTAAGTATAAATTTAACTGATATTTAATGAGCAGCTGCTATGAAACATGTCCTGTGCTTGAATATAGAGTTGTAAAGTTATCTTCCAGGAATTTGACAGACAAGTACAAAGCAAGTTTGTAAAGGATTCATTTAGCAAATATTTCTAAGTCACTTACTGCTCTGGAGTTTAATTCTTGATCTATATGACCTCTAAAGTCAGCAAAACTCCCTGTCCTGTGGGATCCATCTTTCAGTGCCAATGAACCATCAGCAAAGACGTAATTAATAGTATTGATTGCAAAGATATAACAGGAGATATAGAAGCTGAAAGATGAACATGGCTTTAGCGTGTCAAGCAGAAGGTGTTGGTTGGCACTGTAGAAATGGCAGTCTTCCTACAGGGATGAGACTAGATGGGGTGACCAAGTGTCCACTTTTGCTGTCCTTGTTTAGAAAATGAGTAGTCCAAACCCTGTTAGAAAATCCCAGCACATCCTACTGCACGTACTGGCTTTGTGGGAGCCTAGGCAGTTTGGATGCTCACCTTACTAGACCTGGATGGAGGTGGGTGGTCCTTGGACTTCCCACAGGGCAGAGAACCCTCATTGCTTTGGGCTGACGAGGGAGAGGGACTTGAAGGGGGGAGGGAAATGGGAGGCGGAGGCAGAGAGGAGGCAGAAATCTTTAATAAATAAATAAAAGAAACAAAAGAAAAGAAAAGAAAATCCCAGCACAGCTGTAGTATGCGCCATGGTAACTGTAGGAATTTAAAAATGTCAGTTTTTCTCCAAGTCATTGAAAGAGTGAGAAGCCAATTATAATAAGCATTGATAATAAGAGTAAATCACCTTTAGACTCCCTCATGAGGTTCCAAGGATGAAAACTGATGAACAGTGTCTTGTAGACATAATGGTCTATAGCTTCTGATAAAGAAATGTCCTCTTCTCCTAAAAGCAGATTATCTAGCTGAAACAGTAAGGCTCACTAGCCAGAAGAAACAACTGTACACTATAAATACGTCAACTTATTTAGAAAACAACGCAGGTTGTCAGTAGGTGGAAATGAGTATGATATATTTTAACATTTCATTTCCCTGCCAATAAAGACAAATATATCAAATAAAATTATTCTTAAAATAATGTAATATATTTTGCAAAAGTGGGACAATATCATGAATCACGGCATAGGACTGTATTTTTAGGGTAACTTTAGATTTAGAACTAAGTCATGTATCTTCCAGATGTAAAATAGTTAGCAAATACTGTATAATGTTGTACCCTATGAACCGTAGATCATAAAGAAACACCAGAAACAGTATCAGAAACTATCTAAAGATATTTATTTAATACTTAAAAAATTCTGTTACTTAAATGCAAAAAAAAAAACCCAACATGGTTAGCCTTTAGTTAGAAAATGTCCTCTTAAAAACTTCCCTTCAGTAAGTTCTGACTGCCTTTCCTTACTATCCACGGTTAGAACATGATATGTTGATATGATGCTATTTCTTGTACTTTTTGCTAGAATCATGATTTTTCTTTTGTTTCGTTGTTCTTTTTTGATATGTGTGTGATCTTTTGAATTTATGTGTACCACATATGTGCAAGAACCAACAGAGTCCAAAGAAGGCATCAAAACATCTGAAATAGGAGTCACAGTAGTTGTGAGCAGCCATGTAGGCCATGGACTATGAGCCCAGGTCTTTTGCAAGAGAAGTAAGGGCTCTTAACCAGTGAGCTATCATGCCAGCTCTGTAACTGAATTTTAAGGAGGGACTTCCACGCTTATTAAATACATTAAAGAACAGTTCCTTAAAGTTTTCTGGTTGTGTTTTCATACATTTCCCTGACTGGTCATATTTTTTTTGCGTATGTAAAAACTTGCATGTTCAGGAGTCTCCGATTTAGCTGATTTATCATTTTAAAATAAAAATTCATGTAAGTCACACTTTGCTTTGACAAAAATATCTGTGTAACTCTAAGGAAGTAAAGATTTGTTTGGGTTCACACTATTTCAGTGGTTTCTGTACATAATGCTCACGTCTGTGAGTCTAATCCTGCATTGAGATAAAATTTCATGTAAGAGGGCACATGGGGAAGAAGGGTTATTATTATCAACAGGCAGTGAGAGAGAGGATGGAGGACTCAGGAAAATGTCCAACCACCAATGACACAGCCCCAGGAACTCATCTCCTCCAGCAAGGCCTCATCTCCTAATGTTTCCTAATCTTCCCAAAACAGTGCTAGCAAAGTTCGACACATGAAGCTGTGTGTTTTCAACCTTTCCGTTTTAAACCTTTCCAGTAAGTGTGCATCGCAATGCAAGACTTATGATCTCCAGAAGGTGGAGCTTAGTTTCAGATTGCAAGGCACCCTTTTCCTTTTTGACATCCTCTCTGTCCCATTGCTGCAAGAGCCCTGGTGCCACTCACAGGTAACTTGCTTATGTGTGCCATGAACAATTTAACACAGCTAGTGAACAGTAATGGAAAGGGGGTCATCGTATTTTACTTCATTAAATGTAAAAGTTAACATGTCACACATATGTTAACGTTTTTACATACACAGAAGTTTGCCAAATTGCATTTTCTTTTCAATTTTGATACGGAAATGCTGTATCAAACAAATTTATTTGGCTTTAAAATATGTTTCCTTGATGTTTATGTTGCATATTATGACAAAACACGTTTTTTCAGAGTTCTTTGGTCATGAGTCAGAGTTCTTCCTGAAGAAGGACCTTGTCATTATTGATGACAATGTGCTGGATGGCCTCTGCAAAGCCATTCGAGTTCCAAAGCAGAAGCGTTTTACCAGAAAGACCAATCCCAGCAGCATGACATTGATCAGTATTTTAAGTTTTTTTTCCGTTAGGATGTCACCATAACTTCACAAAGAAGTGTTCAGCTTATTTTTTCTTTTTTCCTTTTATTGAAAATAGTTTATTTCCTCACAAAATATATCCAGATTATGATTCTCCCTCCCTCTACTCCTCCCAATTCCTCCTCACCCCACCTCCCATCTAGATCAACTCCCTTTTTTTCCCCTCGCATTAGAAAAGAACAGGTTTCTAAGAGATAATTTGACAATAGAATAAGAGAAAGCAATAACTTTTTACATTAAAGTTGGACAGGAGAAACCAGCAGAAGGAAAAAGCCCAAGAGAAGGCAAAAATATCAGAGGCTTGCTTGTTGGGCACACTCAGGAATCTAATTAAAATGCTAAACTGGAATCCTTAATATATACACAGAGGGCCTGGCAGAGACCCGTACCGACCCCGTACAAGCTGCCTGTCATAAGAACTTTGTTCATAAGAACTTTGTTGATGTTGTTTCCTTGCTTTCCTCCATCCCCTCTGACTCTAACACTTCCGCCTCCTCTTCCACAGCGTTCCCTGAGCCCCGAGGGAGGGATTCAATGGACACATCCTATTAGGGTTGAATGTTTAAAGCTCTCAGTCTCTGCTCACCCTCACCGTGGGTCTCTGGATCTGTGACCATCTGCTGTTGAAAGAAGCTTCTCTGATGATGGTTGAGCAAGACCCTGGTCTATGAGTATAGCAGTTTCAACTCAGTTGTTTATTCCAAAAATGCCCTACGTGCATTCTCAGTTTTGACCTGCTGGGGACTGAGTGAACTTTATAGGGTGGAGGTCTTTGGCCTCAGTCTGATACACGTTCAGCCACACTGCATTTCCGTGGAGAGTACAGTGACCCTTTCTGCTGCTTTATAAAATTAGCATACTAGAGGTGGCTAACATCCATCCCATGTTCTACACATGGTTGACATTAGCTAATGTGATTTTTCAAGCATCTCTTACGTGTGACACATTTAGGAATAAATGCTTGTGAGGGTCTCGATCCTGAGAACCATAATTACAGGTTAGAGCCTATTCCCCCTTTTCATTTGTGGCACAGTCTTAATGTGGTCACGGTCCATAGTCAAATGATTTACAATCACATGAACTAACCACTGGCTTCTGCCTCTTATAGGCATTATAAATTCATATGCACACCTTCCAGATGCATGGGAAATGCAGAGACGTTTTCCTAATGGATTATTCAGACCATTTGTGGCAGGAGATCCAAAGCAAAACCAGCTTTCCATATGGCATCCATAGCTGTAACGTTATTTTACAGTAAATCCTCAGATGAAGCAAAGATGTCCTTGACAAAGGCAAAAAAAAAAAAAAGCCAACAATCTATTTATAGCTTGAGCTGTCAAATTTAGAGTAAACCTTTTGCCTCTAACCACATTTGCTGCAGAATTCTTCGCACTAATTGCAGGCTACTCCTGCCTCGCATGGAGACATCTGTACTGTGGCACACCCTGTAATTATATGGGAAGGGATCACTCATGATTCTGTTGATAGTGTATTATAGCTAAACCCTTTGGGTGGGAACAGGAAAAAGGAATTGTTTCAATACAGGGAACAAATAGTGCAACTTTTGAGGAAGTAAAATTGTCCACAGATTGAACCATATACGTGGCCTGTAATAATGTTTTGCACTTTTTCCTTTAAACTCTGTGAAAGAGAAAAAGGAGTAGAGAAAGAGGATGTATACACACAAGTCATATTCAACACCAGCGTAGTGCAAGCCCTACCACCTCCAGATAAATAGTGGGGAAAAAAATCCCTGTGAAAAAGCTTCCAGGCCCATTGTATAATACACCTCCCCCACCCCGCAACATCTTTGTGGTAAGGATTGGTGCATGTTTTCCAATTCTGCTTCATTCTGCTGTACATCCTCTCCAAACCTCCAGGACTCCTATCCCTATAGGATTGAAACCAGGTCCCCTAACCTGGAATTCACACCTCCCTCGCCTTCTTCTCCTTCCTCTCTACCCCGGCCTGTAGCATTACTCCACATCAACACAGCACTGTTTCCTGTCCCCGTTTCAGTTCAAACTCTCCTTGGGTCTAGTCCAGTACCTCGCTGGATAGCAGCTTTAAAATGTAATCTTAATACCTGCACCTGGAAAATGGGTCTAATGATGGCATCCACATCATAGGGTTTTCATGAAACTTTGATAAAATTGCATGTAAAGCATGATTCTGTCTGCCACATGGGTAAGCATGATTCTGTCTGCCACATGGGTAAGCATGATGCTGTCTGGCTGGATCTTTCTCAGGGAAGGATTTGCTAGCTTCCCATGTTTGAGTCACATTTAAATTTTTCATATGTGTAGACTGATTTTGCTCCCTTATATCTTTGTGTTTACATGTGTTTGTGTTACCTCCGTAACTTTGAAGGCATTTAATCAGAGTCCTCTGCCTAAGTGAATGTTAACCTACCCTTCTTCCATTGGCTGAATGATCCTGCCCTCTGCCTTCCATGCAGCTCAACAAATTTCAGATGTATGCTAAAGTTCAGAATGTGACCTTATTTAAAAATAATGTGTTGGCACATGTGATTAGTTAAGAACCTAGAGGCAAAATCTCTGGGGCTTAGTGTAAGCCTTTAACCCATTGATGGTCATCTTTCTTCGAAGATGACAGAGAGATTACAGCTTGAAAATGGGAAGAAAGATCGGCCATCTACAAGCCTGGCAGCACTCAAGGTCTCTAGCAGCCACCAAAGGCTAAGGGAGGAAATGGGATGGTTTGCATGTGAGATCCTCCAGAAGGAAATTCATTCCTCTGCCCAAATCTTAATTCAGACCACTGACCTCCAGAACTGTGGGACCATAAATTTCCGCTTTGTTATAAAATACGCAATTTGTGGTCGTTTGCTATAGCAGCCACAGAAAACAAATATGTCCACATACTTTGGTCTCCCAAAATTCAGTTCTGTCCCTAGCTGGGTGATGAACCTGTCACTAAGCCTGACACAAGTGTTCCCCACTCTGAAGATTTACTAGTACATGCCGGCTGCTCAACTCTGATCTTAGCCTCCTGTTCTCTCGTATTGAGAAGTATAATTCCTGTCTCTATCCTTGTATAGTCTTTGTAAGGATGGAAACCTAACCTTAGGAAGTTTTATTTACCACAGTAATATCAGTCTGAGGGATTGACAAGTGATTACTGAGTCCTCCAAATCACTCCTAAACATTTTGGATAATGTGTAGAAAACTCTGGAAGTAACTGCTGTAGAAACACCTTATTTCACCCTTCATCAACTATAAATTGTATACTTAGGATGATACTTCTTAAGTGACATGAAATTTGAAGCATTTTATACAATATCCATTGCAAAACACGTTCCTAAAACAAATATATGTAAAATAAATGTCCACTATATGTAGCTATTGTGTAAAACATGGTTTGATTGTATACATTATTATCAGATAAAATAATATCTCATATTCGTTTTCTACCCAGTAGATGAAAACATTCATATGCTTTGAAACATTAACCTGAAGTTGCCACCTACCTACTAGGGTGGAAATAATGAGTGTTTCAATTGGTTGTTAATAATTTGTCATTTAAAGACTACAGTCAAAGCCTCAGGCTTGGTCTCTGATAATCTGATTAATTTTACTCTCCTTTCAAGCTACAATCTGTCCTTTTCACCACAGTTAACTTGCTGATACATCTGTGGTCACTTAGAGAAATGACCTTCCGGCACTAGGTCAGCTGTGCCCGCTTTGTGTTAGCAATGTGATGAGCAGAGGAGTTGCCCTGACGGACAAATGTTATAAAGACCTTGGAATACTGAAGATAAGGCAGCCAGCACTTGGGGCTTGGGAGGCTAATCTTGGTGTGAACTGCAGGCTCAGCTCTAGAAACAGACATGAAGGACAAGAGATGGAAAAGCACAATGGAACATATAAAGAAATTTAGCAAATTTCGTGGTTAAATAAGAACACCATGGGAGGTAATAATTATGAAAAATGGATGATATGAGGAGATGTGGAGTTGAAGAAGGATTTTGAATGAAGGGAATCTGAATAACCAAAGGACCACGTGAAAGACTGCATGATTCAAGAGTGGAAGGTTAAGTTCTTTTTCAATGAGAGAGAGAAGAAAAATGTCCATACATTAGAAGCCTCTAAAACTGAAAGCTTGTAAAAATGGTGAAAATTATGTGTCTATGATGTATGCCCAGCAAGAGGACCCATGAGTCACAGCTGGAATGAGCTGCCTTCCGATCGTGGATTTTGATCAACACTGTGTGTCACAGCTTTTCTGGCAGGCACAGCCACTGTTTCCCATGAGGCTGCAGGTTGGGTAGACACACTGGCACTATTGAAGACACGGTGACAGATGTTTTCAGAGAAGTTTGCATATGGGATGCTAATACAGCACGTAAAATGAGTCCCTCCCACATCCTGGGATTGACTAAGACGAGTTGTCCAGATGCTGCGACACACAGGACGAAGGAGGCTCTGAAAGGCTGTCGGTGGGCGCACTGAAGTCTACCATAGAAATCTGCTTTTGCTTATTCCACTGATTTATTTATCTATTTAGACTACCTTGTCCCAAACTATGACTGCTGTATAACTTATTGTAATGTGTGTTAATTTCATATTTCATTTTTGGATCTAATAGTATCACAGGTATTTTCCCAAGGCATGCTCATTGGAGCTGAGGAGAATTTAGTTCTATAAGAGAATATTAAAATGTCCCACACTATTTTAATAATTTAATAAATTTAGAGAATGTTAAGAGGAGGACACATGGCACTTTAAAACTTAAATATATTTTAACACTAACTTATATATTAAGATATTGTGCCTCTCTTAGGGTTCTTCTTATTACCTAGCTTCTCTGGGATCATGGAATATAGACTGGTTATCCTTTGCTTTATGTCTAATATGTACTTATGAGTGAGTGCATACCATGTTTGTCTATAGGCATTTAAAATGTTTTCCTACCTGCATGAATAAATGCTCATAAAGATGTAAAAAATCTATGTAGTTCCTAAAAATACATTTACCAGCACAGACAGAGAAAGGGTTGAGACATTTTAGAATGCCACCAAGTAAACAAGAAAAATCTGTTTGTGTGTCTATAACAGTAAATTTAGAAGTTTTCTACTCCCAACCATTTGATTTATAAAGAACAAAATTCTAAGAACAAATACATTTTTTTCTGGAGTTCCTCAAAGAACTTTAATGAAAATTAGGGATCACTGACTATGGAAAACCAAAAATAGGTGACAGTATTTTCCATTTATATGTAAAGGAAAAGTATAATTTCCTTCCTCCTAATATATTTAACTGAACTATGCACATTATTCAAATTGCAAGCGTTTGGTGGCTTATGAATGAAGCCACTGGCTCATCAACTTTATGTCCCCCAAATGGGATAGCACTGGTCTAGGGATGATGTAACACAATTAGTAGAATTTTTGTTTAGCTTACATACAGTCCTGGGTTCAATCCTCAGTACTATATGAACTATAACAGGTATATAGTTATACCTGTAATCCTAGCACTCAGGAAGTAGAGACTGGAGAATCAGTAGTCGTTCATGGTCAAACACACACACTGCACTAACAGTTTGTGAACAGTGAGGGCATAGAAGACCTTGTCTCCAAAACAATGTATGAACGAACATGAAACACTGACTGAGACAGACCTTACATGGATAAATGTGTTGATTTTTCTTTCATATCCAATTTAGAAGTTTAAGAAACAACTCCACTTAAATGTCTACTTTTCAGAAAAAAAACACACCCAAAAATTCCTTCAAATGTCAGTACCCATAACATTTGGAGGAATTGACAAATAAAATAATACCACCCAAATTGTTCAGACCATTGCAGAAGCTCAAGTTAGGCTTGACGTTAAGTCTTCATGAAGTCAAAACTTAGCTATAATTTCTTTCCTGGAAAGAGGAGGAAAAAAATAAACAACAAAATTTGAAGGAGTATTTTAAAATTCCTCAGATTATTGTGAAATCACTCAATTAATTCATCTAAATTTATTGCAAAATAAAAGTACGCTCCATTTGCTCTTCCTCCCCATTAATAGCTCACGTTGAAAAAGTTGGTGTACTTACTTGATGCAGGGCAACCTTCTAAAATTGTTTACATGGTAGCTCATTCTCAAAGTACTGGAAAGTTTTACTTAGCATAATAATTTCTCCTTTTATGTGTTCTGTCATTTCTCTTTCCCAAACTCCTCGGAGAACGCTACTTCTGAGAGCTTTGAAGAGTGTGTTTAAACAGGTCGGAGTCCACTACACTTCATCATTTCCCCTTCAAATGGGAGCTAATTAAGTCCTTTCCTTTAAAATGTTTGTTGAGACATTTGTACGTGTTGCCCAGCAACCTCCCAAACTTGTTAGGAGCACGTGCTTATTTTCTTATGGTGGAAATACACTGAAAGTTGGCTTGTGCATCAATCCCAGATGGACAGGAATGTCATCATAGCATTAGGAGACCCATAAAAGAGACATCTCTCTACACCAACGGAGATTCTGAAGGCCTTCAGATAGTTTCAGTGAAAGAAGCATACTTGAGCCAGAACATATATTCCACAGAAAAATATGTAAGAAATTAAATCCCCCGTGAATTTTCTGTTTGGGTGATCCTGTTTTATTTTTCTGAGACTTTCAGCAATTTGGGAGTAATTTTAAATTCTCTGACTAATTTGAACACTTGAGTGTGTGATTTAAAATACTTGGAGGATTTACCAAAATTATTTCCTTGTATTCAGCTGTTAATTTGAAATGAAGGTCAAACACATCTCAGTTGCCTTTCTCAAGATATTAGTTTTAAACTCCCAAGTGAATATTAAGACTAAAAAAATCAGCACAGCAAAGCCTAAAGTAACCTCTTATCTTCCTAAGGACAGTCAGCAAACAAGTAAGCCAAGAGCAACAAAAAGAACCCCGAAGAACAGAATTTGCTCTCAGAATGAAGTCTATATAGAAAGTTCTGACTCTGTTTTTTTGTTTGTTTGTTTTTTTTTTTTTTTTTTTGGTTTTTCGAGACAGGGTTTCTCTGACTTTGATATCTTTCACGAAAGTAGTTAAAATTAAAATGTAAAAAGTCTAGAAAAGAAATCATCTATGTGCCTTAAATAGATATTCATTACATGACTGTGCATATACCGGAGAGAGAGGAGAGAGGAGAGAGAGAGAGAGAGAGAGAGAGAGAGAGAGAGAGAGAGAGAGAGAGAGAGAGAGAGAGAGTCAGTCACAAGGTGACCAATGTAGTCATTTTTTGCACTAAGTGCAAAGTGGGCTTATCAAGTCCAATTATAAACAAACAAACAAAACTAGTCTCATGTGTGATGAACATAATTAGCCAAAGCACTAAACTATTTGGTGACTCGGCAAACAGAAGCATGAGCCAAAGAGTAAATCACAGAAGCAGAAACACACTTTAAAACTGGCCTGTGATGTGCTGAGCAGTGGAACAGCCATTGTCTCTATAAAATATCCTTGGGCTAGTAGTAGAAATTTTCAAAATTAGAAATAAGATATGGCCAATTGTCTATATTTATTCTCTCTTACTCTCATCCCCACACCTTGTGGCATACACAAGAATCTTTTACATACACAAGTGTGGGAAGCTATGTTTCTTTAGCAGGTGGGGGTTCAAGCTAGTTCCTTCAGTGGGGACAGAGCATGTGAGATTTGAATGGCAAACGTAACCTTGTTGCATGGAGGTCTTGCCAGCTACTGCCATGTCTCTTAGCTGGTGCCATCACCTGTGGCAGCCTGAGCTGAAGCTTAAGGTCTATTTTCTGGGCTCATGAGCAGTAGAAGTAGCCTGTAGGTCAGCGTTCTGGTCCATGGCATGGTTAAGGCTGTGTGATTGCTAACTGACAAAGAACTCAGTGACATCTTATACTAAAATTGTAACAGAGACGCAGTCACCTGTAGCCAGCAGCCCTCTTCAGAGTAGCGGAAGCAGCTCCCTGCCGGGCCAGTATGATGGTGGTGTTCTTGTTGCCAGTGTCCTCTTGTCCATCCTTTAAAGACAATACCCAAACCCTGTGCCTCAGCTGGGACATCTGTAAAAGTCGTCCCAGCTCCAGGTCTCTCATCTATAACACAACTTTCATACCTCACTTCCCTTTCCTTCCCACAAATGCTGATCCCCAGAGCAGTCACGGAAAGCCTCCTCCATTCAGTTACTTATCCTGAGTATACTGCCTGGGCAATACACCTAAAATAATTCATCTTTCAAATCTATCCTGCCTCCAATAGCTTACAATTTTATAAATAGTCTTCCCTTTTGAAAGTAATATTTACTAATGCAGCAAATGTTTATAATATAAATATAGAAATGGTAGATAATCAAATAGATACTTTGAACAATGAATAGATATGAATAGATATGCACACATTCTCCATATTCATATATAATTATTTGTAAAGCTAGAGCGATACAGCAGAAAGGCTTAGATTCTGTATCTTGCCTCTGTGAGTTACAGGACATAATAGTCCTTGGAACTGTTGTGAAATGTTTCCATGAAACAAGGCATTATATAATTTCAGGTTTGAACTTTCTTTCTCAGGAGAAAAACTCTGTTATTAAAATTATTCTGTAGCAGATACCCTCAAACGTTTCAAGCTGGTCTCAATGTACTTCAGCAACTTAAGCACATCTGTGTTTACCTATGCCTAGAGATAGTATTTTAAGTAGTCCCAAATAATTCTAAAGTAAATAGTTATGTTTCCACGGCCCTAGGTGACATTTTAATATCACTTTTTTTAGCACCTTATGTCTAGCTTTTGTTAAGGTGACCACAGCCTATTTTGACAACCCTTGTTCCACCTGTTTTCCCAATTCTAGAAACTGTTCTATATCTAGGATCCCTTTTTCAATAGTTGAAGCAGACTTAATAAACCCAACAACCAGGTCTTTATCCTTTTATTGTCTCACCAAATATGTCTTAAATTTCTACTGTGTGAAGACTGTTCCAGGTGCAAGGAACACAGAGGGAAAAATAAACCATCGGAGAAACTCTGGCCCTAGGAAACATAAGGAAGTGTAAGCTGCACATTACTGAAAACAGGCTTAGATCAGAAGTGAAAGCGAAGGACAGATGAACTTACCAGACAGGTATGCAACTGCCATGCCTTACAGGTGGCCACAGGCAATTGCTCATTGTGTTTGAGGAACAGCTAGAAAGGTGCTGTTGCTGCTCTTGGGGAAGGGCAGTGGCGGTGATGAAGCTGAGAAGGAGAGAAGAACTGGTGTATCACATAATACCTCAAAGGGGATTATAATCATTTCCTGTCACCAAGAAATAGTTGACTTCTATTTGGAAAGCACCGTCTGTTCGATACTGCTCAGTGTGGTGGGGAGACAGGAGCCTACGAGGTCATGGCCCGTCTCATCACCGCGGCAGACTGACAGAGTAGGCAAGAAGGACATATTCCACCTGCAGTGTTACAGGTGTACAGTAGAGCTTAGCAGGGAGACTTTGAACTGGGCAGTTCACTGTTGTGACTGAAGGAGCTTGAGGCAGCTATGGACATCCAGTCAGAGGGCCAGCAGTCAGGAAGCAGAGAGTGAGTGCACACATGAGTGGAGATGGGGCAAGGCTGTAGCCCTGAGACCTGCCCCCCAAATGGCCTTCTTCTCCCAGGTGTTCCCTACTTTCTAAAGGTTCCACAGGGTCCTGAAACAGTGCCACCTGCTGGGGAACATTCTTGGGTGTGGGGCTTTTCACACTCTAACCACAGCGGGTAGTTCTTTCCAATCCCTGGCCTTACCTAGCTTGTTGTCCAGCATGCACATGTTTCCATAAATTATAAATAAGAACATTTTATGATGAATGAAGATATTTTATGCTATGTGTTTTAAGAACTCAATAAAGTCAATTTCTCAAATAGTGTAGGCTATCATTTTGGATAGTATAAATTACTATAAAGACTTATTTTTTACACATAGAATTGGTTACTAGCTCCTTAGACTAATAACCCTAGCTTACTATATGTCAAATATGACAAATATTAATATCAACCTGATCCCTGTAGACGTAGTGAATAGAGTTTGGAATATTGACTGTCTAGGGACAGGACAAAACTGGTCACAGAACTGATGGCTCATGAAATAATTGTGGTTACTTCTGTAAAGTAACAATTGCTCCAGAAGAGATTACTTGTGAATATTATTAATGAAGATATGAACTCAGTAAACACTTGGCTGTGAATAAGCCAGCCTTTGCCACATATTTGGACCAGTGTCAGGAAGCTCATCACAGAACAGATCTGATAAGACAGTCCCTTTCTTACCTTGAGTGACTGAGAAGCGAACAAATTCAATCTTAAAACGTGCTTATTTCCTTTCGTGCAACTAGGCATACAAAGTTTAAAAACAAATAGTTCCGAATCGTGTCAGTGCTTCCTGCCTGCTTCCTCAGTAACACCCCACTGCTCTCATTTTTGGAAACCCCGTTATACAAACAGGCTTCTGAGGAAGAGAAATGCCTCGGTGCCGAGCAGAGGCTGTGTTCTTCTGGTAGCCGTGAAAAAGCAAAAACAGCACACCTGCTTCCAGCTGGGCGCCCCTAACAGATCTCGCAGAGCCTTGCCATGTGAAGTCGCAGCCAAGGCAAACACGGAGCAATTTTAAAGTAGCACCCGAAGAGGGGTTTGGGCAGAGTTTGCCAACAAAACCCCAGACCCCAAAAGTCCCTGCTGGACTGGCTTGATTTTCTTTTGCTTGACCCATTTGCAGAGAGTCATTACTGATGGCCAACTCTGCCTCCTTGTACACAGCCCACGAATAATAAACAGAGGCCAGCTGACACCCCGAGACACCTGCACAACTCTCACAGTGCAGGATTGTTCACCGGGGGAAACATTTCTGCTAGGAGCAGATGGGTGAGCATCCACTGGCTCATTACAGACGCAAGCGAGCTCACAGGGGGCACATACACGCACCTACACACCAAAAAAAAAAAAGAGAGAGAGAGAGAGAGAGAGAGAGAGAGAGAGAGAGAGAGAGAGTTTACTGAGGACTTTCCTGAGGCCCGCTGGACTGCCAAGACAACTAATAGAAAAGAACCGCTGGCTGAGGGAACAGGGTGTGAAAAAAGGCCTCTGTCTGCAGTCATCCCGTGTGTCCCAAGCACTCGGACTTGATGAAATTAATTTTGCCAAAGTGTGGTAGGAGCTGTGGGTAAGCCTTTGCACAAGGACTTTAAAGCATTGAGCTTCTAACTCCCGTTACTCCGACTCCAACTTCTTATTTATGCATAAATTACGTATTTGCCAATGAAAATACTTTGTTGAAGGTCTGATGGAACAGGTGCATTCAGGTAACCTGAAAGCTTTTGCTGGCCTCTGAAAACTTCTCAGAGCTGAGCTTCTTGGAATTATCAACAAAGATCTGTTTTTTTAATTATTATTCCATGAAAATTCAGGTTAGGAATGTTTATCTGAATAATTCAGAAAATGTGACTTAAATTCCTAATGGATAGGTAGGATTATGTAGACTAACACACACCGTGTTTAAAAAGTAACTTATTTTAAGTATATTCGTGTGCAATAATTAACATCTTTAAGAAGCCTTGCTCGGTATTTGAAATGTACAGGACACATAGTACTTTTATTACACTATTCATGACCAAAGAAATAAAACAAAGCTGATTTTATAGCTTTATGGTTCAGTCAGTACACACACAATCCCACATATCCTATCACTGAGAGTAGTGTGTGGGGAGAGAGATCGACCGTCAGATACATAGAGAGAGAGACACAGAGAGAGAGAGAGAAAAATAACAAACATCAAAATATAAGATGATATAACTGAAGGCCACATAAAATAGGGATGGGGTTGGATTTCACGCCTATACTTTCACTTTCTGTGCATTTTATAGATAGTGTATAGTCACTTCTTGACCGATGGGTCAACATTCACTGTCTTGGCACACATACGAAGCAAAAGATTTTCAATGATGCAGAAAGATTCTAAAAAAAAAAGTAACAGATTAACCCACAATGAATACTAGCTCTAAAGTAATCATGCCTTAGAGATCCCAGTGTATTGAGATTTTTTTTGTCTCATTTTTTTTTAATTCGTTCATGAAGAGCATCTTTCTGATTGGTCTTTAAAGTCACTTACATCAAGTTTTAGGAATAGTTCAAACCATTTTTGGACAAGACAAACACACCAGCTGTGGTTTAAACATCAGCACAGCTGTAGAAAGTATGCGAGTAAGACCTGAGGCTGGAAGAGAGCCAGCGTGTCTTACAGAATCCCACCTGGACCCACTTAACGCCTCCCTTGCCCTAACCTAAACACATGCCCTTGGCCTCCTCGGGGACAGCACTGGAACGAGGAAAGCACAAGGATTAGGACCTAACTCGAATTGGCAAGATGATTCTAGGGCTCCTCTACTTCCTGCCTCCCCCGGTTAGGCCCTCTATTTGCTTACCTCTATGTGACTACAGAAAACTGAATTCTCGGCCAGTAGTCATGTCAGACACCAACACACTACATTTTTCCTCATGCCATCCTTTAGTCATTTTGGTGAAAGAAACCTAAAAGTCGTTCTGGAGACTATCATTCATTTCATGTGAGCAGATCAATAAATACACAGGCTGGTTCAACTCTGTACATGTGCTGGTTCTGATATAAAGAATAACATCTCTCCTTGTTCAGACTCCAGGACTTTCCTGAGAGATGCCACTCCTCTGTGGACCCTGAGTTTGCAGAGCTGCCCAGGCAATCTATAGTGATTGCACCACACTTTCCTTTATTCTACCAAGAGTGATTACTATCCTCCTTGACCCTGACAGTGCATCTCTTTCCCAGCACTGGTGGCTAGCTACTCTGCAGAGATTGTATGATGTAAGCAAAAATATGAAAATAAGAATATTCAATACATGCAGGGAATATGGCCATTATCTGGCATTTGTTGTCTTTTGTTTTTGAGGGAGTGTCCCCCCGTCTTTAGCCGAGGCTAACCTCTTACTGACTCTGTAACCAGGATGACCTTGAACTCCTGATCCTTCTGCCTTCATCTCTTAGGTATTGGGATTACAGGCATGTGCCTCCAAGCTCAGTTTCTCTGCAGTTTCTAGATAAGAAAAATAATGGGAGGCTAAAGAACCTGCCCAGTGTTGCCCAGATAAAAAGTTATAGGAGTAGCATTTGAACAGGCGCCATTGCAAAAATGTAGGTGGTAGAATATAGAAAGCACCTGTATGAAGGATCATCTTAGTTCTAAATACAATATTCTATCAGGAGAAAACCACTTTTATATAATCCCCATGTAACTTTTATTGAAATAACTCTTGTGATTCATTTCACATGCATTTGGAATAACAGTATAAATGACAATATAAAATATGATCATTAAGAGGACTCTAAAAGGTCTCAAATCTTTTTTCTCCCTTAATAACAGCCACAGAGAAGAATCTGTCCAGTATAACTATTTTTTAAAATTTTGGCATCTATTTGTAACTTTCAAGATCTCATGGCCAGTAAATTGCAGTCAATTTCATTGCGCAACGATAGCTAACCAGCCCGTGTCCAGCCTGAGGTAGGCATGTCCATGCTGCAACTTGCTCACACTGGACGTGAAACACAGATGAGAGGAACCCTAGAGTATTGCCATCCATGCTCGTGGCTGGTTCTGATCATCATAGACGTAGGCAGCCACTGTTTCAGCACTTCTCACCAGTCTGTCTGCAAGGTTTCCCCAACTCCTTCCATTTCTCTTTTTGGAGCCAGAAATGAAGCAATGGGGTATTCAAAGGCAACTGCAAATTACAAAAGGAAAGAAAGAATAGGAGAGAAGGGGGAGAAAGGAATAGGAGAGACAGAGAGAGAGACAGAGAGAGAGACAGAGAGAGGAAGGAAGGAAGGAAGGAAGGAAGGAAGGAAGGAAGGAAGGAAGGGAAAACAGAAAGAAAGAAAAAATGAACGGTCATATACAGGGGAAGGTAAAGCTTTAAAAAAGAGAGATAGCTTGAGCTTATACTGTATATATATTATATTATATTATATCATATCATATTATATTATATTATATTTAGGGCCATCCTGAAGTCATGTAAGACAAAACAACAACATCAGATTAAGGAAGGCAAAACAAAACAAAATGACCAAGGAGAGAAAGGAAAAAAACAGAAAAACTGAAAATCAGGGAGAAGCTTATTTCCAGATTCACTACCTCATGAGTTCTAAATCTCAAGTTTTCAACAGCAAAAATAAAAATCACAGTCCATCAGAAGAAGGGAAAAAAAACTTACACAGAAAAAAAAATGTATGACCTGTTTAAGGAGCTGGGGGAGGGGAGAAACTGCACAAAGAATAACTAGATAAACCAGATGGTAGATCCACTAAGCAGAGGGGTTTGCACATCAGCCTTCAAACTGAGAATATTTGCTCTTTGCTCACAATGAATGCACCAAAAACTAAATAAATAAAAGGAGGGATAGTAAAGCTTAAAAAAATAGCCCTCCCATTTATAAAATTAAAAATATCACTAGAGGATTCCAAAGCAAAATTGTAGCAGGCAGGAAACTGCACTAGAACCCTTGAAAAAGACAATGAAAATTACCAAGTGTGAGAAAAAGAAAGAGTGAAGGAAGTGAACAGAAGCTAAGGGATTCCTGAAGCCTCACGAATGTGGTAGACATTGTGGAGAAAGAGAGAGGAGTGGGAAACAGAGGTTAGTTGAAGACACAATGGTGAAACATTTCCCAAGGTTGATGAAAGACATGATTTCCAAAGCCAGGAAGTGCAGTGAACTTCAAAGTGTTGTTGGGTCTGACTGAAGTTCTCCTATTCTAGATCTAAAACACTGCATTGTATGGAATCCTAATAGTAGCTGCAAGCGGAGGAGTTGCAACACACACACACACAAGTGGAAATAGCCATTGAAGTGCTCTGAGAAAAGCAGGATAAGCACAGACGACCTGAGCAGGATTTGAGGGACAAGGCAATCCGAAAAGAAATATACAATAAAATAAAGTTAACCATTTCCCCTTTTCAGAAGCAATAGTATTTATAAATATTTGCATCTCTGATAATAGAATGTCAAATTATAAGAAGTGAAACTTGGCAGAATTGAAGGTGGAAATAGTCGGCTCCACAATAATAACTAAACACTTTCATGTCTCACTCTCCATAGTGGCTAGGACAACCAAACAGAAGATTTAAAAAAAAAAAACAGAATACTTGATCTCCACAGTACAGACACTAGATCCCAGAGATCTGTGCAATAAAAATATACAGCAACAAGTGTAGGAGGAGGCCGCTAATTGATTCCAGCCACTTAGCCCTGAAATAATCACAGAGAAACTATATTGTTTAAATCACTGCCTGACCCATTAGCTATAGCTTCTTATTGGCTAATCTCTTATATATTAATTTAACCCATTTCTATTAATCTGTGTATTTCCACGTGACAGTGGCTTACCAGCTAAAGTTCTCCGTGTCTGTCTCCTGCAGATCCATCACTTCTCTCTGACTCCGCCCTTCTTTCTCCCAGCATACAGTTTAGTTTTCCCCCACCTACCTCTGTCCTGCTATTGGCTCAAAGAACTTTCAGGTCAGAGGGAATGGGAAGGGGGTACAAGCAGGTAGTTGATGGTGGCTACAATGACAAGGCATTGTGTACAAGCAGTAACAATAAAAAGAAAAAAACAAGTATTTTAAAAGAAATTGAAAAAGCATCTTTAGGCAATAATGATATAATTTAAGGAATCATAAAAAGAATAGTTAACTAAACCCAGAGGTAGCACAAGAAAGAAAGTAATAAATGTAACAACAGTGATAAATAAAGAATAAAGAAATAAAGAGAGATCAAGAACCCTAAAATTTTGAAAAAAATATTCACAAAATGAAAAGGATTAGTAGCTGAGGAAAAAAAATCTCTAATAAAACAAAAATTCTGGCTTTACTGCAAAATTTACAGAAATATGTGAACTACAATAAAAGTGAACTATAAATAATTATAAGAATTAACAATTATGATAATTTAGGTGAAATGGACTAATCTCTCCAGAAGGACCACGAAAACTTATAAAACTGGATCATGAAGAAGAAACAATGTCCTAATAGTCCTATAGCAGAGAGATGGTATTATTGTTAAGAATAACTCCCAGTAAGTAATGACCTGGAATCTTATAGAGTCACCAGAGAACCCTACCAAGCATTTAAAGTAATATCAACCCATCAAGGCCGGGCGGTGGTGGCGCACGCCTTTAATCCCAGCACTCAGGAGGCAGAGGCAGGTGGATCTCTGTGAGTTCGAGACCAGCCTGGTCTACAGAGCTAGTTCCAGGACAGGCTCCAAAGCCACAGAGAAACCCTGTCTCAAAAAACCAAAAAAAAAAAAAAAAAAATCAACCCATCAGAAACATGGAGAACTCTTTTAGAAGTAGGAATTACTTCTAGATTCACTTCACAAAGTCAGCATTATTCCAAAACCAACATGGAAAAAAAAACTACAAACAAATATATGAGCAGCAATACAAACATTATATTAATAAACTGGATTCAACAGTACACCAAAAGGATTATGCACCATCTTAGTTAGGCTGAGAAAAAAAACTGATCAAAAGAAGTTTTAGGGGTTGGACTTACACTTCATAATTCATCTCTAAGGGAAGTCAGGAAAGGAACTCCAGCAGAAAGCATGGAGAAACTCTGCCCCCTGGCTCACTCACTGACCCAGGTTCAGCTGTCTTGTGTAGTCCCAAAGCACCTGCCTGGGGATGTTGCCACGTACAGTCGGCTAGACTACCTCATATCAGTCATCAATCCAGACAGTTTGTCACATCTATTGCCATATGCCAATCTGATCTAGGCAATGCTTCAATTGAGATTCCTTTTTCCCAGTGACTCTAGATTGTGTTGACATTAAAAACTAGCCAAGGCATACATCATTATTGCATATGGCTTATTCATAGAATGTATTCAATTGATTCAGTATATCATGTTTGATTATCTGTAATATAATAATATGAATTTAGCTGGTTCAAAAAACAATAATCAGTCAATGAGATATACACCACATTCATAAAACAAGGGTAGAATCATGTGGTCACCTTAATTGGTACAAAAAGGCATTTAACAACATGCAGCCTCTTTCATAATTGAAAACAGCCATCAAAGACTAAAGGGTAAATATATTGCTATAAAAGGCAGGTAAAAACTACCTAAATAAATACACAAGAAATATTGGTTTTATTCTAAGATCAAGAATAAGACATACATTTCCGCTTTCTCTACTCTACCAACTAGAACTCTTTTAAGAAAACATCCAAATTGTCTGTTTTTGAAAATGATAGTTAATATAATAATAATAATATCTTAAATACTGAAATTTCCAGAAAACACACACACACACACACACACACACACACACACGTACATACATGAAGAGTTAACTTGAATATCTCCAGCTATGAAAAATCTGAAAAAGAAATTAACAAACCAGTCTGATGTAGGAGTCCCCTCTGTATGCTGTGATTATTATTAATAAATAAAAAAACTGCCCTGGCCTGTTGATAGGGCAGAACTCAGGTAGGTGGAAAAAACTAAACTGAATGCTGGGGAAAAGGAGGCAAAGTCAGAGAAAAGCCATGTAGCCCCGCTGGAGCCAAATGGAACTTTACCTGGTAAGCACTGCCACATAGCAATACACAGATTAATGGAGATGGGTTAAATTAAGATGTAAGAGTTAGCCAATAAGAAGATTGAACTAATAGGCCAAGCAGTTATTTAATTAATACCGTTTCTGTGTGATTATTTCAGGCCATGCAGCTCAAATGACCACTAAGCAGCTTTCTTTACAACACCAGTCTCTTTGGAATATCATCAAATAAGTAGAATAAAATGACGAAGAATTAAACAAGGATAAAAAAAACTTGTAAAGTGAAATCTACAGAGCATTACTGAAAGAAATAAAAGATATAAAGGAAAGGAAAGACATCCCATGTTCATGTGGTAGAAGACTTGGCTATTGTTAATATGTTCATACTGACCAAAACTACACAAATTCAGTGCAATACCTACGAAAATCATAATACCTTTTTTGTGTAAATATGAAAAATTTATCCTGAAATTAATTTGAAATTACAAAGGACTCATGTAGTTGAAACATTTTTGAAAGATAAGAAAAAAGCTGGAGGGATCTTTGTGTTCAACTATTTATAAGGTCATGGAAGTAAAAACAATTTGATACTGGCATGTAGATTATATGTAGATAATGGAAATAACACAGAGCCCAGAAATGAATTCTCACTCATCGAATCAAATGATTTTCAAAATGTTTCCTGAGCTAGAGCTATCTTATCCAAGAATGTTGCTCTGAAGTTTTCATATCCACATATCAAAGTTGAAAGACATTATACTCTAATCAATGAAATAACAAACAATCATCTTGAATGGACAAAGACCTATATGTGAAAACTAAAACAATAAAACCTCCCATATAAGCATGGAACAAACTGTTGTATTTAGACCCAATAGACAAAATAAAGTATCAGAAGCAATATAGGCAGCAAAATAATAGACTTGAGCTTGAAAATTAAAAATGTTGTCCATCACATGACAGTATCAAAAGTGAAATTACAGCTCACAAAACATGAAAAAATATTTGTAATCCATATATTAATATAAACCTAATGTCCAGAATTGTTAATGAACTAATAAAATTCAAAAACAAAAATATTTGAATAAAAATGAAGTTTGAATTATTTTTTCAAAAAGGATAAACAAATAGACAATAATTATGAAAGACTCACCATCATGAATGAGAAATTTAAACTAAATAGTTTGATTTAATGATTTGAAAAATGTAAATCAAAACCACAAGGTAATACCAGCAGCCATGATGATGGCTGTCGTCAACAAGCATGGCAAGTCATAAACATTGATGTGGATTTGGAGAAACTGAAACCTATGTGCAGTGCTGTGCACATGTTGGAGGAGCAACAATTGGCAATTGACTTAGGGGATTGACCCACCAGCATGCAAAGCACTGATAGGCAAGGCCCTGAGGGCTTCGGCCCCAGAACGTTTCTTGTTACTGTTGTGTCTTTACACATTTGCCACTGCCATTTTTCTCTGTTATTTGGCCTGGAGTGTGTGGGTGTAAGAAGAACCCACTGCCCTTAATGCAGTATGATTATCTCATAGAAGTATCTAATTCTACTGGGCATTTTTACCTGTCAATTATCATGAAGATGACTTTTCTCCTCCTAAGCTTTACTGTTTAACTGAAGCAAAAATATTATACAATAATAGTGTTAGATTAAATAAGATTTTGATTATTGAGCGTCTTTAAAAAATATAAGGGATTATGATAGAGATTAGTTTAGTAGGAAAACTAATATAGGTAAAAGCAAGATAGGGTATTGCCTGAACCCCTGAAAAGGCAGAGGATGCAGAAGACAGAAAATAAGAGCAAGGAAATGTCACACAGTTAATATCTCTAGAGGAGCCATATAGGACATGGCTCAGGTTAATGATTAAGAAAAACAGCTGAATCCCAGAAGCCCAGCTCGGTTAAATTCTTTTAGCCTCAATGGTAAGAGATGTGTTCATGGGGTTTGGTGTGCATCATAGCTAAAGCAAATCTTTAAAAATAATTTAAGATTAGATTAATATGTTTTTGTTTTGTTAATAACTTTGAAGTGAAAAACCTTAGGAGATAATCTAAAGTTTAGAAAGACACATAGTTGAGTGAGGGACTCACTCAAGTCAGGGAACAAGAACAAAGCAGCCCAATTATTATTAACTGACATACTTTTCTTGCTAGGATTGTTTGGCAATCAAAGATGATTTATTCCTTGTACCCATTTATGCCTGTAATTTCCTGATATAGAAAACTGTTGACTAATGGGTATGTACCCTGAGAATTTAAAGTAGAGCTGACTGTTCGTTTTCATATATAAAAGTTTATATCCATAAAAAAAAGTTTATATCCATGATTCTTCTACGATTTCTTATAAGATTACCTATGGAGGTAAATAATAAAATAATTGGTTCTTCCTTTGTAACCGCAAAATGCAGCCTGCCAGTAAAAGAATTGACTGAGAAAAATACCTTGCTTCCTTACACTCTGTTAATCTACTAGTTGCTTGGGTTTGAATGTATGTGGGATAACTTGCTTTTCACCTGTAATAGATAAAATGTTTAATCATGTAAGGGATATGGGGAAAATGTTGCTTTTTGTACTTCTCTGCATTGTAATCATTCACTTAAAATAGAATGTAACCACATTTTAATATTTACACTGCTTGAAAGATTTTGCTGAGATATATAAACTGTAAGAAAAAAAGTCCCTTAAAAGGAAGACATCAAGATAGACAAAAGGTAAACATCAGAAGAATAGAGTAGAACAAGAAATAAAAAAAATAAAAGGAAGAACTAAGTTTCACCCTCAGAGAAGCCCTCATGTGTATGTCTGTCCAGTACTTTGTCTACTCTGCATCTCCTCCTCAGCTTTTCTGACCTGCCGAAGGCTTGCCATTCATCAGCACCGTAGCTGAGGTCCTGGCCTGTTGGAGATGTATGTGTATTTTTCCCTTCTTTCCAGCCCCAGAGAGTTATGTTTTTCTCCCCTCACGGACCCCAGAGAATTTTTGCTCTCTTGGAGAGAAAGGTCAAGTTGAGTGATTAGTTCCCAGACTCTACTGGCTCCCCCACAAACCCAGAGCTGCTAGAGGCTGGTCCTCAGTGATAGCACACTTTTGGGAAGAAAGCAGATGGTACTGCTGCTTAGGAAGACAGTGTGGTAGTTACTCAGTTCCTCGAGGGAGGTGGGGGAAGGAAGGAAAACCAAGCAGCAACTGGAAGTTAATTCTACTTAGCGACATTCCTCAGCCCTGCTGAGAATCACATCATCCATGAAAAGATTAAAAAGACATACAGAAGTGTGTACTTCATCCTTTTCGGCAGATACACTGATATTGTGAACTGACAGAGTTCTAGCAGCGCTTCCCAAGAGGTGTAGCAGGACTGTGGGGGGCTAAAATAGATTTGGGAGCATTCTTGAGCATGCAGACTCTTCATCTTGGTTCTAAAGTAGAATTGAGACTCAAGCCCAGACATGGCATTTTCAATCTAAAGTGACTCCCCAAAAAAATAATGCTGATACCCATTTACCTCTGATATTTATCTGCATTCATATTATGAGAGTACCTTAGTAAGAAGCCACACCATTGGCCCTCTAGAGTAGAACATACACACTGCCCACGGTGCACATTCCATTTCTGTAGCTCATAACTTCCCATTCAAAGAAATTGCTTTTGCAGTCAATAACCTTTCAATCCCCATCTTTCTCTAATTATTCAGGATGGTACATAAAAGAGAACACGAACTCTTAACTCATTAGGACTAGTACTTATCAATGCTGTTTGAAGCAGTTTTGCATGTCATAGCTATACTCTGCCATTCATAATAAATCTCAGCCATGGCATGTTTACAACAGCTCTTTCTAAATAAAGCTCACTTAGAAAACATGTGTCAGGTAGTATTTTTGTGTTAGAGCAGTGAATGTAATATGAATGGATTTGTATTTCTTTGATGCTCCAAAATATTTATTGTCAAATGCTCAGGGCTGTTAAGTCTTAGCTGGAGCTGATTTCCCATGTGTCTACGAGTTAGGACTGTCCAAGACAGTGATAGATGATCAGCACTGTGCAGCACCTGGGGGTGACATCTGTCTTGTGGTATCTGATGCATAACCCAGCGCCATTGCTCAGAGGCACTAATGACACCCCAAGGGAGTTCTAATTCTAAACTGAGTCTTCTCTTCTTTTTACCTAATTCCTATGGTGACACATTTGAAAACATGTCCACTGTACAAAAAAGTCGCATGCAAGTTTATTATCTAAAATCATTTGTAAGTACACTGGCATATAAAACTAAGATACATATACATCAGACAAAATCACTATCATTTTAGTTTACTTAAAAAAGTAATAAAAACTATGACAAGTTGTTACGAAGGGTTTGCGTAGTTTTCAAAAACATCAGGATTTACTGTAAATATAAAGTTTTGGTGTTCCCATTTACATTTCAAATGTAAATATTATGTTTACTTTTTCAGTCCTGAGCATTTAAGATTATTTTAGATTCATTTTTAGGATCAAACAGTTTGTCATCACAAAAGCTAAACCATACACAGAGAATGTCTTTTCTCTGTAGAAATACCTATTGTGGTAAAAGAACCACTAACTAAATAAGTGCTTTTATCAAAAAAAGATAAAGGTAAGAAAGTAGCAAAGACAAAGAGAAGATACAGAAGAAAAAGAACCAATGATAATAAAATAAAAACAAAGAAATTTCAAAGTTTTTGATTCAAAAGTTATATTTCTTCGTAAGTCCAATTCTAAAAACTAATGTTCTCATTTGAACCTTCTGTGGTGGTAAAGAGGTCCAGCCCATCCTTGGAGAAGCCAACACAGTGTTTCCTTACTGATCTATAATAAATATCGGCTGAAGCTTCCTCACGTAGAGTATGATCACCATGCTGACAGTATGTTGTGTGGAGCCCCACAGAGAGGTTACAGTAGCCAGTGTGTCAATGTGCTGACCCTTCTAGAATCCAAATGACAGATCTTCTGAGGTCAGCAGTGAAGGCACGATACCCTTCCAAATGGTCTCAACCTGAACCTCATCAAAATTATTATTGTTGTGTGACAATAGTTCACTTATTTTTCTGGTAGATTTGCTGCTGTCAGTGGATACTCCCATACTTGAAGACACTGTGGCTTTGCATGGTATGACTCAGTGCATGGTACTGGGATGACACAGCCATCCAGGTCTTCTGCTTCCTGTCAGCTTTCCATGCAGCTGTTCTCTCTCACTCTTTTATATCCTTTCATTTTAAATAATATGCTTCCCTTAAATGTTTCTAAATGAAGACCACACGATTATAAAATAGCAGCATCTAGAGAGGTCTCCCTTTCTTCTATAAGTATCAAAAACTTGAAGAAGTTGAATTTTCTTGAAAATATAAAAGGATATTGATGTAAGTTTTATAAATAAAATTTTAGAGCCTCCTAGGAACAGATAATAAATAGCAATTGGATTAATGAATAACTACTTGTTAAGGCAGACATTCTTTAAATCATTAGAAGTATTTTCTCGTGCACTGCCCTCTTCTAGAACATTCATAGCAAAATTCTTTAACTGTTTCTGTATCTTTTAAAAATAAGAAGTTCCTGTATATTTTAAAAGCTTTATATAGTACACCATTCTTCCATAGGAATGGCCCGGGACTCGTGTGTAAAATCACTTTATTCTTTAAATTTGTTCTTAATTAGGATACCTAGGTTAACTCAGATTTCTCTTGTATCTTTCACATCTAACCTCTAAATTCTTTTGATTTTTTTTACCTTCAAAAGATTTTTCCAAGTTGTGCCTTTTCTTTTTATATGACTTTTTTATTTTGAGGTATGTGTGTATGTATGTTTGTGCAAATGCACATGTGTATGTCTCTATGTGTGTGAATCTGTGTGTGCATGTGTGTACAAATGTAGGTACCCAAAGAGCCCAGAGAGGAATTCGGATCCCCAGGAGCTTAAGTTACAGAGTCCTTGAGCAGCCCAACACGGGTGCTGAAAAACAGACTCTGGTCCTCTGAAATACCAGTTTGTATTCTTAACCACTGAATCGCCTCTCCAGCCCTGCCTTTCTTTTTGATGAAGATTGACAGGAAGCTTATTTCAACCCCTATCATTGCTCTGTACATCAAGCATACCTAATTTTTCAAATGCTGTTTGTTTCTCAGTCCAGCAATCTTTAAATTTTACTTTCTGAGATAAAGTTCTGAATGTGTCTCCTCTTGTTTTGTGTGCAATATGAAGTTCTGAGAGGTAGCCTCTTCAGTACTGAAGACCTGAAAACACAGCAGCATTCCATGACCTTTTAACTCTTACATAGAAACTCCTTTGGGCAAATGAATTGTATTTCTTTTCATATCTATGTTTATTTTAACCAATTCCTTATTTCATCTCCCACAGTCTCTATAGAGCTATGTCAAAGTTTTAGACTACATGATTGATGTGGGATTCCTTTCTGTGTGCTGTGAATACCATTGAACACAGAGAGAGTGAGAGACAGAGACAGGGAGGAAGGGAGGGGGGTAGAGTTTAAGAATTCAGAAGATGAGTGCAGACCTCATACCCTGGACCATAGACAGCTGCAACAATCCCATGAAGGAGGACTGAGGGAAGAGTCATTTTCCTCCTGAATCTTGGTAGAAGTCAGCTCTGATCGTCAATAGAACACTACCACGGTGCAATATTTTCATTGAATGAGGCTCCCATGTGGCTAGTGTTATGTCAGTTTGACACAAACTGGAGTTATCTGAAAGAAGATAGCCTCAATTAAGAGACTGTTTCTTTAGGATTCATCTGCAGGTCATTTTCTTAATTGGTGACTGTTGGGAAGGGGCCAGCTCTTTGTGGTTGGTGCCATTCCTGGACTAGTGGTGCTGGGTTCTATAAGAAACCAGTAAATAAGCTGTTTTGAGCTCCTGTCCTGACTTCCTCCAGTGATGAACAGTGATGGGGAAGTGTAAGCCAAATAAACCTTTCCCTCCCCTACTCGCCTTGGTCACTGTGGTAGTTTGAATGCAATTGGCCCCCATAGGCTCTTGGAGTGGCACTATTAGGAGGTGTAGCCTTGTTGGGATAGGTGTGGCATTTGTGGAGGAAGTCTGTCACAATTCCTGCCTGCATGCCGTCATGCTTCTTGCCATGGTGATAATGAACTAAACCTCTGAAACTGTAAGCCGGCCCCAATTAAATGTGTTTGTTTATAAAAGTTGCCATGGTCATGATGTTTCATTGCAGCAATAGTAACCTTAAGAAACCTTCCTAGACACACAGAAGATGGCAAGGGATCTGGAGCACGGGTGCTAGGAATGAGCAGTGGTCCAATTGCAATTGGTCCCTGAGCACTTTTAGTGAGTCTATGGTCTTTGCTCTATGGCTGCAGTAGGAAGGGAGGCAGGCTTTGTTTGGAAACAGTACAGGTGCCAGGAACAAAGTGATTCTTCTGATCATAGATATTTGAATTTCTCTTTATCATCTAAAGTGGTGTGACATTGCTCTTCCAAGGAGACTATGATTGTTCAAGAGAGAATGAGGAACAATCTGGAAATTTACCTTCCTGTCAATTGCTACTCTATGCAGACATTTTTCTTCTGATCAGAAAGAAGATAAACATTCAACTCTTTTCAGTGTATTGATTTATATCAAAGGTCTTCTCCACAGCAGTTAAAATTATCAGGAAGAAGAAAACCTGGGCAAATAGAGTTGTTCTGGTGAAATACAGATAATCAAAAATAATAGAAGCTGTGATCAAACCAAAGTAGAGTAAGACAAAGACAAACTATTGCTTGACAATGTTATCAGTTCTGGACACAGTGACAAAGATCATTAATCCTAGCTCTCAAGAGGCAGAGGCATACAGATCTCTGTGAATTAGTGACCTAGTGACCTGCCCAGTCTACAGATGAGTTTGTTCCAGGATAGCCAAGGCCACATACAGAAACCCTGTCTCAAAAAAACAAAACAAAACAAAACAAACAAAAAACACACACCAGGTAATAAAATGTTACCAATTATTACCAGCTGGCTGGAATGCTTTTTCTCTACTCTGTTGGACATTACAGATTAAGTGTGGAATGCCCCTTTGTGTGGATAACCATGAGCCCTTGACTGACAGAGGCAAAGGATCTATTTGACAGATTAAGGTCTTGTAGCTCCAGGCCATGTGAACTAGATGCTTGTGACCTCAAGATTTAGATCCCAAAAATGTAATAGCACTAGATACTCAGATCTGAGGCTCATTACTCTGGACCTTGAGTGCCAGAAGTCCACACCCAAAAGCAATCAGCATGCCATCTGTACTAGTTCCTTCTAGTCCTGAGTATCAGGACTCCTAGCTCTTAACATAGGTCTTTAGTCTCAGGTGTTGGGGTCCTAGCTCCTAAGGTCTGGCAGCTTCTTGGACTTCATGAGTGAACAGGGTCTTTACCTCTTTTCTTTGCCTTCTGATCTAGTGCTCTGCCTCTCCTCACCCTCTCTATACTGCCATAGTCCATTATCTCAGCTATGTTCCTCAACAGTTTCTGAATTACTTCCGCCACCTTACTTCTGTTGTTGCAGCACTCTTGGAGAGTAAGAAAGCCTGTTTCTTGGCTTAGGTGGATTTGGTCCAAAAACTAAGATCCTGGAAACTCTAGAGCCCACCAATTCTCTTGGAAACAGTGGCTTCCAGATTTGTTTTTTAAAACCTTGAAGAAGGATGGCTGATGACGGCAGCAGAGCAAGGAAGACATAGAGAGGCAGCTCACAGCATGAAGAGAGGAGACCTGAAAACTAGGTATCCCTCTGGCCTTCTTGACTGTCCTTTTATGCCTAGAGTCTGACCAACAAGGAACAGTGTGAGCTGAGACATTTATGTTTGGTCGAATTGAATGGGTGCAGAGGGAATTGATTGGGTGATTGGGTGGATGGAAGATGAAGTAAGGCTCAGGAAGAACCTACCATCAAGAGAAAATAAAAACAAAAATAGAATCAAAAAATAAAAATATAGTCCAAGAAGTTTGAAAATACGAACCAGAAACTAAGGATAGCAAAGGCAGGTAGTCCAAGCAAACCTGGGATCAGTCATTGTCTTGGAAATCTTTTAATATTCACATCCTGGTTGTGTGTATGAGGGGTAGGTATGAGGTGTGTTGGAAGAAGGAAAGGGATGATGTATTTATATTTTAATTAAAAAATAATTAAAATGTATTACAGCTTTTATGCTTGACTCAGGCACATAACTAGTAACTTAGCTTATTTGAAGGAAAATTAATCATTAAAGGTTGCTTACAGTAATGACCTATGATTAATAGTAACATTTCACATTATTTAACAGTGATTAATTCCTAGGAAAATACCTAGAGAGAAAGAGAATTAAACTCAATACTCTGCAGATTCATTGAATATGAATACATAGGAAACTTTTTATTGTTTTCACTGTACTCAATTTTGTCAACCTCAAAAGGCTCTTTAATTTTTTTCTTCAACTCCTAATTTACAAAAAGAAATCTATGTATTTTAATATAGGCACTGATCAAGCAAGAGCATCCTTTCTTTTAGTAGAGCTCATTCAGTGCTTGCCGAGACTATTCTGTACCAAGAACTGTCCTTCACACTAACACTACAGAAGTGAGTGAAATAAGAGTTTGATCTCATGGGTACACAGTCTAGGGACAAAAGAAAGACCAGTTCTCCAACTAGAAGCATTGAAGAGGCCTCTTCTCTTTTACCATCTGTCACTTTTTATTATTCTTTGAAATTTATCATCTTAGAGAATTTTATGGACCAGTTCTTGCATCTCCACAAGACCCATCCCTTAGACCTTTCCTAAAAGTTGATAACACTGTATTTTGCTTGTTTCTTCACTGTTTCTGAACTACTTCTCATCAGAAAGGTTATCATTTGTCCTGACACGTACAGTCAAGTAATATACTTAGCACAGAGAAGCCATGTCCTACTGTTTAATGGAGAAGTGAAAGAACAAAATACTCTTACGACTTTTCATATTTTGAAATGAATAGGAGTCACTTATATAATAGAATGCAGAAGTAGTAACTAAATAATTAATCAACAATACACAAATAATAATTTATTGATAATGTTCCATGTGATAGTGTAGTGGTATAACTAAGCTAGATATTTCTGTTCCAACTTTTTAATCACATCAGAAAAACATAAAGTATATTTAGCCAAGGACTTACATATGCTACAGGGTCAAGTTGGAGCCATGAATATTTATAAAGTCAGGATTTGTTCTACTTAACCAGTATAAAAAATTTAATTTGCATATACATGGAAAAAAGTCTCCAACTAGGCTCTCTAATTGTTGCTTTGACAGTAAACACGTTCTCTGGGGACATGTCCTCAGTTCTGTGTGTGAAGTAGGAACCTAGTGGAGTTATAAAAGCTTATACTGCCCCTTAACACAAAATTGTATTTGGAATAAAGGAATAGCATAAATTAATATTTTATTTTCCCTGTTTAATTATTTGTGTCTCTTATTCAAAGTACAAGGCAATTTTTTTTTGTTTGTATAACATGTAGATGACTGTAGTAAGTTCCTTACTTCATTCATTGGAATGAACTTTAAAGCTGTCATTTAATTACGTTAGAGACCAGAGTAATGTTTTCCTATGACATTATTTAGACTTCAAAATTCTTTAGATTGAGGGGAAATCCCACTCAGATCTTGCCAACGCATCTGAATTTGCAAATAACATTTAATTGTTTGGAGTTTGGGAAGAACATATGCTTGGAAAACCATACCGTTCCCGAAATGAAGATAACATTTAATGTTAATCTGTAATTTATAAGAAAACTTTTGAACAAAAAAATGACAGGAGATGCTGAACACTTCCTTGTTACAATTTTGTGGTGTTTATATGAGCACATAGCAGTGTGTTTACTTCAATAATTACTGGGGGAAAAAACCACAGGGCATTGAGTAATTCATGATTTAATTAAGAACATCAACATCCATACATGTCATGCCTAACTTAATCACAACATAAAAATTCAAACCTTACAAATAAAGAGGGGACTTGGAAGATGGTATATGACAACCGTGCATTTACAGCTAGAGTCTCTGGGGAATAAGCCAAGGACAGCTGGAGAGCAGCCATCCCATGATGGTGGAAAGGAACTAACTGGTTTCAGTACCAAAGAAAGAATGGAAACTTTAGGAAGCTGAGCAGAAGGTGAAGGACTCCAGAGTAGATTCCATAGCACTCAGCCCCAAATAGCGAGTGGAGGGAGTGCAAATGCAGATGGCTTAAGATAAAGAACCACAGAAATAAGAACTATATCCTCAGTACCAGATACTTTAAAAAAAAAAAAAGGAGGGAGAGAGGGAAAGACAAGCCTTGAGGGAGAGATGCAAATATGAACACGAATAATGGGCAGAGTCAGACCACAAATGTGTTGTCAGAGGGCTGATAGAGATAATGGGGAACAGAGACTCAAAAATCTAACCAACAGGGGCCTGTCAGGCTGAGCAGGTCTGCAGTCCAATTAAACTAGAATCTTGGTATCTGTGTACCAGAGATTTACAAAGAAAAAAAAATCCTTTCTCCTTAGCATGTGGCTAGAGCTGGAGAAGGGAGTATTGAAAATAAAACAAAACAAAACAAAAACTATTGCTGAATCAGCCACTAGGTGAGGACTCTAAATATAAAGGACTCTCCCTGTAGGACCCATTCTAGGAACCCAAGACAAATGCCAGGGGACCATATATACACTTAAATCTGGTCTGAAGACCATTTCAGATATAAAGGGAATATTCAGCCAAAAACTTATAGTTACTATGTGATAGACTTCTATTCTGAACTACAGATGGAAGGAGATTCACTATTTCCCTAGAAAAGGGCTAAGCAGTGATATGAGCTTACAGGTACCAAGTCCAAGGCTTGCCAGTATCTATACAGTACCTAGAGAGAGGATATGCCTAAAGTAACAAAAACCTACTGCCCAACTGAAAAATCTACCTCTGTAGTTGCTGGGCCAACAACACAAACATCAACACAGGAAATGTGCAAACACAAAGGACCTTCTTTCATTAAGAGATACCAACTTAAGTAATAAAAGGAAAACAATAAATAAAGGCAGCCCCTCCCATTGTACCCAGGAAAGTAAATACATAGAGAAAAATCTGTACCTAGTTTTCTTTCCTTTTAGACTTCCCTTATTTAATACCTAATGTTGTAAACCAGCTTTGTCCTGTCCTATTCCATTTCCCATTTTGAGATCATCTGTTCCATAGGGTGTGGGCTAGTTTGAGTCCTGAGTCTCCTGACTCTCCTGGTATTGTTTCATGTTATCTTTCTTTATCTTTTACACTTTTCACTCACTGATGCTATCTTATTCCCTCCTTTTACTTATTTATCTCCCCTCCTAATTTCCTTTCTTCTCTTAATTTTCCTCTACTCCTTTAACATATCAACCCTTTACTCTGATTATTTTCTTTCCATCCTAAATATTGACAAATAATAACTTAGTACACATTTATACTGTCTTGCTTTCCTAACTTCAAAAATATTAGTAAAACAGGTAGTATTTTTATTTGCTTGGTGGGTCTAACAATCAGTCATAGTTGCTTCTTTAGTATGTATTCTAATCTCATAGTAGTCCCGGGCATTTTTTCTGGTGTCCTGAATGCATGAGCTGTTAGGATTAGCTACTTAACTGTAAGCCAGTCCAGAGATGAGGAGCTAGACCTCAACCTTCTAAAACGTAGTCTTACTTCAAAGGTGACTTTTGAAAATCCACAAGATGTGCAATTCCCAATAATGAAACACAAGGAGCATGAATAATCAAATCAATATTTCTCCACAGTAATAGATTAAGAACGCAGTGAATAACAGAGAGTTAAAGGGAAATATTATAAAAATATTCAATTAAATGGTTCTAAAACAAGTCTGACAATTTCCTGGTGGGGGAAACTAAGGTGGGGGAGAGACGGAGGGAGAAGGAGAGAGAGACAGAGAGGAAGAGAGGGAGAACTTGAGTTAAAATAATTAACCATGAAATGTAAGAAATTACAAAAGATACCAATGAAACTCAAGAGCTCATTCAGGCACACTTTGAAGATGTTTAAATAAATGGGAGAAATCTAAATATTCTAAATACATTTCAGTAAAATATTATATAAGCTGACAACATGACTGCTCCGTAGCATGGTTAAAGGGGAGGCTTTTATTGCAGACATGAGAGAGACAATACCCAAAAGCATCTAGAAGAGTCCAGGGCAGAGAGAAAAAAGTCGACTGAACCTGACAAGACTGGACTTGCCCATGAGAGAAGCAGGAGCAAAGCAGGGGGGGGGGAGGGGAGGAGGGAGGGAGGGAAGGAGGAATGGAGAGAGAAACACACACACACATATGATATATATTATATTTAGAGAGAGAGAATCTAAAATAGCAGGGTTATAAGGAGAATAAGTAACTGAAGGAGGAAAGTCCATGAGCTGGAGGGAATTTAAGGTAGAGGAAGTAAGAAGGCTAGGAGATTAGCATGGGCTTTGAACTGTGTAACAGGTACTTATGATACTGAGGGAGTTTAGTGGCCAGCATGGGCTTTGGTACACTAATAGGCACCACGGGTAGCCCTTTGTTCCTCTTGCCAGTGTGGAGATGACTTCTTTTGATAAAGAAGAACCTGTTTTACAAGTTCCTGAGGAATTCTTGGTAGTCTCCTATAAGAAATATTTTAAAAGTCTCCTATAGTTGAGCCCATTTCTGGATGGTTGAACTGCCTTGTGGAGCTTGGGAAACTGGAGTCTCCTTTGGACCTAATACATATGACTTATGAAAACCAAGCCAAATAGGACATAAACAATGAGCAAAGAAGTTGAAGCTATACTAAAATGTTCCCCAACTGAAAAAAGCCAAGTCTTAAAATCCTACTGCATCTTTACTAAATCTACTTGATGAACATGGATGCAAAAATTCTCAGTAAAACATTTGCAAACTAAATTGGATAATATATTAAAAGATAATTCACAAGGTCCAAGCTGGCTTCATTCCAGGAATGCAAGCATGGCTCACAGCAAATCAAGAGTTAAATAGACTCAAGGAGAGAAAAGCAAAGAGCATCTCTATAGGTAGAGAAGAGGCCCTTGACACAGTTCCACATACCTTGAAGATAAAATGCTGAAGACACTGGGAACATACTTCAAAACAATAAAGACTGTTTACAGCAAACATGCAAATAACATTATACTCCCTAAAGAAAGTATCACAATTACTTCACTAAAATTAGGGCTAAGACAAGGATGTTAATTGTCTTGACTTTTTCTCTATACTGTGTTAAATCTTAGTTATAGCAATAAGACATGATTAGCATTTTAAAGTCTAGTTTCTTCAGTTCTTTATATATTTGGAGATCAGACCTTTGTCTGTTGCAGGGTTGGTGAAGATCTTCTCCTAGTCAGTGGGTTGCCTTTTTGTCTTTGTGACAGTGTCCTTTGCTTTTCAGAAGCTTCTCAGTTTCAGGAGGTCCCATTTATTCAATGAGGCCCTTAATGTCTGTGCTGCTGGGGTTATACGTAGGAAGTGGTCTCCTGTGCCCATGTGTTGTAGAGTACTTCCCACTTTCTCTTCTATCAGGTTCAGTGTGTTCAGCCTGATATTGAGGTCTTGAATCCCTTTGGACTTGATTTTTGTGCATGGCGATAGATATGGATCTATTTTTATTCTTCTACAGGTTGACAACCAGTTCTGCCAACACAATTTGTTGAAGATGCTATCTTTCTTCCATTGAATACTTTTAGCTCCTTTATCAAAGATCAGGTGTTCATAGATTTGTGGGATAAAATCTGGGTCTTCTACTCTATTCCTTTGATTGACTTCTCTGTTTTTATGCCAATACCAAGCTGTTTTCAATACTGAAGCTCTGTAATAGAGTTTGAAGTCAGGGATGGTAATGCCTCCAGAAGTTCCTTGATTGTATAAGATTGTTTTGGCTATCCTGGGTTTTTTTGTTTTTCCATATAAAGTTGATTAATGTCCTCTCAAGATCTGTGAAGAATTTCGATTGGATTTTAATGGGGATTGCATTGAATCTATAAATTGCCCTTGGTAGAATTGCCATTTTTACTATGTTGATCCTCTCAATCCAAGAGCAAGGGAGATCCTTCCATTTTCTGGTATCCTCCTCAATTTCTTTCTTCAAGGACTTAAAGTTCTTGTCAAATAGATCCTTCACATCTTTGGTTAGAGTTACCCCAAGATATTTTATGCTATTTGTGGCATGAAAAGAAATGAAAGATATATAAATAGAAACAGAAATTGTCAAAGCATTCTTATTTTCCAGATGATATCATCCTACACATAAAAATACTTTGAAGACCCCCATCGATAAACTGCCTGAGTTTGATGATCTGAGATTCTAACGTTTCATACATAAACTAACAGAAAATTCTGGGTGCTAGAAAGGTCAGATTTGCTTCCATCTTTGGCTGTCATGTCTTAATGAGCATCTCTGCCATCTCAGCCCACTGCCGTTTTCTCCCCTGTGAAACACACACCAGCAATTTCTTCCTTATGGATCCCACAGAAGAATACTGCAACTAAAATAAGAAAACGAAAGATAGCATGCTTGTGTAACCTTGACCTTCTATTTGTGGTTATCTCCAGCTGTACTTTAACAAAATCCCTGAAGAAACACATGGCTTATGATTTACTTTCTGGAATTCTATTCTAAGTCACCTCCCTATGACACCCAAGTACCAAAAGTTCCATCTCTGCTTCAAAGTGTGAGCCCCGGCTCTGCTTCACACCTTGACACCACCGTTCTGCTTCATATAGTGTCACAACAGTGTTCAGAGGTCTCAGAACTCTCTGGTCGGCCACTAGAACTTGGTACAAAGGAGATTCTTTTCGTCATACTGGGCTGGTGTGAGTTGTAAATGAGATATTTTTATGAAAACCCTTATTGTATAGACTTATTAAATTTACTAGCTCAACTCTACAAAATTGAAAATGTTCCACAATGGATCTTTTTGCTTTGTCAATGTTAATAAACAGAATTATTTTAAGTAAAATTCATATATTTGGCATTTAGTATGTCATAATCAAAACAAGAGCTAGATGGTATTTTTATAGTCTGTTGAATTGTACCATTAATATCTTTGCTACCTCTGTAAAGTTGTTTATCATTTTGACAAGTATGAGTATATAGGATAAGCAAGTTACAAAGGCAGAATGGCCTTAACATTGGTTGGTATTTAAATTGGCGTGGATGTACAAAAGTATTTGGCCTCCACAATAAATACTACAGGATTATTTTGATTTAATTATCGTAGTTAATAACAAAAGTGTTTTGCCTGGCAGATAACAAAGATAAGTTTTTATTTTTCATCCTTAGATCACATTGTTATATTTGCCATGGCCCTTAAGCCACAGCCAGCCTGTTTTGGATTACAGAGACTCTAGGATAAAGGTCGGCTCTTTTTATCTGATGCTTAGTCTCAGGGCTTGTTTTGATTTTTTTTTTTTAACTAGCATGATACATAAGATTTTGGAGTTGGCTAAAGATTCTTCAGACTTAGAAGCAAAGGAAAGAGGGGATTAAGATGATCTGATTTTAATTTAATCTTTATTAAGCACACAAACTATTCCAGAATTATTGGAAAAGATCAAACTAGAATATCCTCAGGACAACTGGTTTTTCCCATTATGATTTTAGAAAAGCCATTCAATGTCCCAGAAGTTATGTTCGCTTATAAAAAGGGTGACTAAGTCTCACTAAAAACAGTTTATCACTGCTCACGTTTGGTTAATGGGAAACTTGCTGTGGTAGACCGTTTTTAAGTATTCTTATTGTGGTGAGATAGACTCTCAATTTAATTTTCATCCTACTGATAGCTAATTCTGGTTTTTCAAATGTTTACTGGACATTCATATGTGTTTTTGAAAAAATGTATGTTCATTTTGCTAGCCCATTTATTGACTGGATTGCTTCTAAGTTTTGGTATTCGATTATTTCTAAGCTCTTTATCTATTATAACTTTTAATCCTATGTCAGATGCATAGCTGGCATTTTTTTTTCAGTTTTATCTGGTCTGTTTGGTCAATACTTATCTATTGATCTTGAACTATTACTCAGAAACTCTGCCTTTCACTATATGTAGAAATGTTTACCTCTAAAAAATCAAATATTTCAGATTTTTAGGTCTTGCATTAAGGTCCTTGATCTGTTGAATATTTTAATTAACTTTTGAACAAAGTGAGCAATAAAGATCTAGTTTCATTCTGTTCTATGATTCTAGGTGGTCTTTCCATATAGTATGCTCTCTGATTGTTATCTTCAGCATTTCAAACTTTTCATTGTATAAGCCTTTCACCTCTCTGGTTAGGCATTTCTTCCGCGTTGTTGGATAGTGTTGTAAATGGGGTTATTTCTCAATTTCTCTCTCCACATGTTTGTCACTAGCACATGGGAAAGTTACTAATTCTGTATGTTGATTTTGTTCCCTGCTACCTTTCTGATGTGTTTATCATTGTTTCCTACAAGCAATGCAGGGCGGTAAGACTTCTCATGGGTGCTCATGCACTGACCTCCTGCACGTGTGATTCCCATCTTCTTCATAAATAGGGATTCCAAAGATATGCATCAGGTTGAGAGCCTTGCAATCTAAAGTTTACGCTGGAGCACCGGAATCAGCTCAGTGTAACTGTCAGAGTCCTTGGAAGAGGAAGAGGTTTCCCAGTTGATATCAATAGGGAAACTAAGACAGGGGCAGACAGATGTTCTGCTGTTGGCTCTGAATGTAAAGGGAATGGCCACGAGCCAAGGCCTGTGGGCAACCTCTGGACACTAGACAAGGCAAAGAACATGGTTTCCTCCAGGAGCCTATAGACAGCAATTTGGCCATAACACTTTGATTTTAATGTAGTAAGACCCATGCCACGTTTCTGACTCACAAAATCATAGGCTATGAATCGTATTATTGCTAAGTTGACAATTTCATGTCAATTTATTAAACTCAAGCAGAATGCAATGGAGTGAGAAATTTAAGTCACTTTCTTTTTTTTCCCCAGTCCTGTTTTTAATGAGTAAGTTTTATGTTTTAATGATGAAAACTGTCTTACTTTACGCACGTTACTTTTTGTTAATTTTTTTATTATTTAATTAATTTATTTATTAAAGATTTCTGGCTCCTCCCCGCCACCGCCTCCCATTTCCATTTCCCTCCCCCAGTCAAGTCCCCCTCCCTCATCAGATCGAAGAGCAATCAGGGTTCCCTGACCTGTGGGAAGTCCAAGGACCACCCACCTCCATCCAGGTCTAGTAAGGTGAGCATCCAAACTGCCTAGGCTCCCCCAAAGCCAGAACGTGCAGTAGGATCAAAAACCCATTGCCATTGTTCTTGAGTTCTCAGTATTCCTCATTGTCCGCTATGTTCAGCAAGTCTGGTTTTATCCCATGCTTTTTCAGACCCAGGCCAGCTGGCATTAGTGGGTTCCCAATAGAACATAAGCAGTGTGGCGGTTTCTCAGGAAATTTGGGATCAACCTACCCCTGGACCCAGCAATACCACTCTCGGGAATATACCCGAGAGAGGCCCTATCATACAACAAAAGTATATGCTCAACTATGTTCATAGCAGCATTATTTATAACAGTCAGAACCTGGAAACAACCTAGATGCCCTTCAATGGAAGAATGGATGAAGAAAGTATGGAATATATACATATTAGAGTACTACTCAGCAGTAAAAAACAAGGACTTCTTGAATTTTGCATACAAATGGATGGAAATAGAAAACACTATCCTGAGTGAGTTAAGCCAGACCCAAAAAGAAGAACATGGGATGTACTCACTCATATTTGGTTTCTAGCCATAAATAAAGGACATTGAGCCTATAATTCGTGATCCTAGAGAAGCTAAATAAGAAGGTGAACCCAAAGAAAAACATATAGGCATCCTCCTGAATATTAACCTTCATCAGGCGATGAAAGGAGACAGAGACAGAGACCCACATTGGAGCACCGGACTGAAATCTCAAGGTCCAAATCAGAAGCAGAAGGAAAGAGAGCACAAGCAAGAAACTCAGGACTGCAAGGGGTGCACCCACACACTGAGACAATGGGAATGTTCTTAAGTCACTTTCATATATATTCAGAGTTAGCCACATATTCACTGCAGCCAAGCATTATAAATATTGAATAATATAAATAATATCATGAATTACACATAAAAACCAATATGAAAAGTTCTGCCCCAACTTTCTAGAAGGGTGAACTTTGAGTCACCATCCTTATCAGCTGAGTCAGGAGCCCTGGGTAGGGCATGGCAATGTGTTTTACATGATGATCCTAATGCATGGTAAAGACAGGAAACCATTTGGTAAGATGAAGAAAGGGGAGAAAAGGGGAGGAGAAGCGAGAGTGGAGGATATGGAGAGCAGTTTGAACATTAAAACTGTCTTCATGACAAGTGCTGCTTGCTTCTGTTCCTCAACTGACCAAAGCAAAAGAAGCATCATAAGCTCACAGAAGTTCCCCCAGTGCCAGTCTCCCCAAATTAGAGCCCAATTTTCTATTGCTTTAGGAAGTAAATTTCTCAAGATTTAGCAAAAAAAAAAAAAAACTAAACATTAACATAAAAAAGACAAAATTCCTCTTTTTGTCATTCACTTTCACTCTGTCACAGTTGAAAAGTTGCTGATGGTATAATCAGTGTAATGCTTTCTTTCTGTCCTTGTACCAAAACTTCAGCAACATAGAGCAAATTGGAGACTCCACATTTTGAGGTATTTGCATGCTAGGATCTCCCAAAAACCCATTCATTTACCAGATTCATTTATTGGGAATCTGGCGTACACCAAACACTATTCAGTATATTGAGAATAAATAGTAAAATAAAATTCTCAATTTTATGGGCCCTATACTCCAAGGAGGGAGAAACACGTTAAAGCTAAGGAAGTAAACACCAGATAGATGGAACTGTAAAGGAAATCAACATACAACAACGTGACAGAGCCTAGAATATGTTTGTTATTTTAGTTAGAATAAGGTGATAGATCAAACTTGAAAAAACTTTCCAAAAAAGACTATTTTTTGTCTGAGAAAATACGACACAAAAGGGCACACCAAATCAAGCTTGATTGTGCCTGCCTGAATTTCTAGCACTCAGATGCTCAGGGCTGCATCATGAATTCAAGGCAGACCTGGACTGTGTAATGGGTTCTAGGCTAGACTGGACTATAAGGAAACTCTATCTTCAAAAAAAAAAAAAAAAAAACAAGCAAAAAATTATTATTTTTTTTTTTAAAAAAAAGTAGAGATCTTTTCTGCAATGTGACAAGCTAGAATAGAGAGAGGGCTGGATATGATGGAGCAGTAACTTATGCAAGCCCAGCACATGTGCTGAGGTAGATGCAGAACTTGTTAACAGATTAGGATGGGCATGTGGTGTGATGGGAAGTAATAAATCAAAGCACCTGGCCCTGGACTTGAACAATTAGGTATAGTGGCATCTTTTCGTTGGAGAAGAAAGGTTTGATTGAGGTGGTGAAACATGAGGCAGAGTCTTGCAGAAGGTGATGTGAGCCACGTGTGCCAACTCCAAGCAGGGAAAGAACATGGAAGAAAGCCATGAATCTGGCTAAGAGCAGTCAATGGACGAACAGAGACACAGAAAAGGAGAGACTCAAACCTTGGGGACTCCTACACTACAGATGAGTAAGAACAAGAGAAGGCAATAAAAAAGTCAATGAAGCATAACATGATCATGCAGACCTAAGAGGACACCGAAGCATGTGAACAGCCCGAGAGAGCCAGGCTAACAGTTGTACCAAACGCTCTGCCATTTGAGTCAAATGGAAATTGAGACTTGACTGTCATGATGATTTTTAAAGGAAGAAAGCATGCTTTTAGAACTGTTTTCGCAGAATGGTCAAAAAGATTGGCTTTTATGGCTAAAGAAATACGAATTTTGCTGTAAAAAGGAAACGATACCTTAGACTATAATTTATTGTTTCTCTTTGAAACAGTAGTTATTACAGAATCTTACATAAAAGACATCATAGAAGAAAAAAAGCACTATAATTCAAGAGAAAAGAGTCAAGAAATATGCCCAAGTAGTAAAAAGCAGAGACAAACATATATAGGAAGCCTATATATTTCAGTTTTGATACTAGTGTATAAGGAAGAGCACAGAACTAGCTGTGGATAAACAGGTAGATTTTGGAAGAGGACAATGAGGTGTTTCTGAGATTCCAGACCAAGAAAAGTAGGTGTAAGCAGGTGTTACAGCTCTGGAGCTACAAAGGGACAGTTCCGGAGGCTGGAGCTGCAGCAGGACAGCTGACTTGGTGAGAAGTCAGGCCATATCTGAAACTGCGAAAGGACAGCTCTGAAGGAAAAGGTGTCATGACTTGTTGGGAAGACAGGCTATACCTGGAGCTGGGGTACAGAGGGGGACAGTCTCCCTATAGGATGTCACAATCCTGCTCCTCTCCTAGAGAGAGCCATTACAATTGAGCTCTGCTCAGTTTGCCTAAGAGAATGTCCTAGCAGAATTATCTGTTCCTGCTCTGCTCAGCTCTGGCCCAGCGCGTTACTTCCGCTTCCTTCTGCTGAAGGGGAAGCCCCTGCAGAAATGTAGTCATCTCTCTGGCTCAGGTGAAAGGTTGTTACTTTTTTTCTGCTCAGCTACCCTAAAGGTTCTTCTCCATGTCTGTTAAGTAAGCTCTTCGCCCAAAACTTTTAAGAAAGAGCTGGGTGGTGGTGACCTTTAATTCCTGCACTCAGGAGGTAGAGGCAGATGAACCTCTGTGAGTTCAAGACCAGACAGCTCCAAAGCTACAGAGAAACCCTGTCTCAAAAATGAGAGAGAGAGAGAGAGAGAGAGAGAGAGAGAGAGAGAGAGAGAGAGAGAGAGAGAGAGAGAGAGAGATATTTGGGAAAGAGAAGTCCAGAAGAGTGGCTATCTCTGCCAGGGTGGGAAAAGGCAGCTAACAATTGATCAGGCAGAGGGGCTTATATAGGGCTTCTCAGGGGTGGAATTTTTCCAGGGAGAAAATTTTCTGCTCAGGGACTGGTTAGTTTTCCTGCTCAGGGATTGGTTGGTTTAGCTGCTCAGGAACAGAGTTGGCTCTGGTATTTCAGTATTTCCTTCACTGGCCCTTTTTAGCACTTTGGTTCTAGTTTGGGGGCCAGGGAATATTTCTTTTGCTGGCTCTGGTTACAAGGCTAATAGTTTTCCTTAGCTCTGGTTTCAGAGTCAGGGTGTGTTTCTTAGGTTCTGGGTATGAGGCTAAAGTGTTTATTTCACTGCCTCAGGTTTCAGATCCAGGGTGTGTTTCTTTTACTGGCTTTTGGTTCAGGTCAGAGCACTAGATTCTCTGGTTTAGTGGATTTGTTGTTTTCTTTGGTTGGCCCTTTTACCCTACAGTAGGTATTCATAAAAGGCAGAAAAGTTGCCCCATTGAGAAGCACTTTATCTATACCCATGTGTGTACATTTCGTTCACCTACCAATCCTGGTACCAAAGAAATTTGATTTTGTATTCTATCTTCACTCTTTGCAATGAGGTGAGATCTACAATTTACTCATTCTTTCCATAATTTTCTTTTTATTCATAGCCATTTATTTCTTATGTATCTATTGTATATATGGTGTACATGCATGTATGTCTATCTATTGCATTTGTTTGGGGGCATGTGTGTGCAGGTGTGTGTGTGCGTGTGTGTATTGATATTGGGTGTTTTCATCAATTATTCTTTACTTTATATATCGAAGTGCATCTCTTATTTGAACACAACAGAGTTCACCAATTTGACCAATATTGACTAGCCAGCTTGCCCAAGGAAACTGCCCCTGCCTCTGCCCCTGCCCCTGCCTCTGCCTCTGCCTCTGCCTCCAGAGCACTAGGATTATGCAGGAATCACTTGCCTGGAATTTTTGTTGGCATTGAGGATTCGAACTCTTGTTCTCACCCTGGTACAAGAAGAATTTTGCTATCTCCCATCCCTGTAAATATTTATTCTTAAAGCAATATTTTAGGTAATCAAAAACATTTCATTGGTGTTGAGTTTGGAATTTCAATATACATTTTAGAGTAACTTTTTCCTTTGCAATAGCATCAGTTTCGCTGTTGAAACATTGTTTTAGATAAGTCTTTTTATTAAATTCTTTGGAGAAATCTTAGTCTTAGTGAAAAGCATAGTGGGCATGAAGCACAATAGCTAATGCTTTCTACTTGGGGAAATAAAATTTAATTTTGCACAGATATTTTGGGTTGGATCAACACACTGTAAGCTCCATTGAAAGAGCTTTATAATTTGGATTTGGGAAAATTAAATCTCAGTTTATATATAAATTTGACCATCTTATTTTCTTTATAACACTTGGTGTTAATACAAGTTTTAAAAAAATTCTTATGTATTTTTGCATGTCATTTTCTTTCAATCAAACATCCAGACCATTTTGAATTCTAATGGCAAGGGCAAATGATCTTAAAGGATTACTTTCATCGTAGGTCATGCAAAATATATAAGCATAAGAACTTATCCAAGACACTTTGAATATCCCTTACAAACCAGAAGCAAAAACTAACATCAGTGATTTCCCTCAGAAAGCAAATCTTCAATTACTGAGAACAAACAAGTGTACTATATGTGACACTCTTAGTGGGTCACCTTGCAAAAATGGCCACAGTTCTCCAGCCTCTCCCCTTTGGAGTACCGCTCAACAGCATCCTTGCCAAAAGAGGATGAAGTCACTCTCCCTGCCTCCAAAATCTGGACTAGACTGTAAGCAACTTTAGCCAACTGGATGTAGAAGACAGTGTGGTCCTTCCGAGTCTGAGTTCTAGGGGGAAGACAAAGAGCTGTTTTCAACAGCCCCAAGATGTGTGTAGAAAATAAGACTCCATCCAAGTCAAAAAAACATAAAATTACAATTCAGTTATCAGCATAGAAATTTCATACAGTAATCTGTTTTGAAGAAATTTATTTTTTCATTCCTTTTGAAATGTCTGAAAGCAGTGCTGATCCCCAAAGAACTATGACTGCATCAGCAAAAATTGTTTCTCTTTTGAATTAAAAAGATGTCCTTCAATTAATGATTTTTTAGCACATTTCCCAGTTGTAAACCTCCAGTCGAACATTCCTGCGTTCTTCTGCGGGAGGCAGGGATGGTCTCCAAGGGGCAGCGCAGACACTCAGCTCTGAAGGCCTGCTTGCGTGTCAGCACCGCAGCGAGCTGCTAAGCGTGCTCTCACGTTCTGCTCCGTTTCTGGGACTTGGGCTCCCTGGCCTCATGCTCCCATCTCACTGTATCAGGTTCATATCTCCTCATTAGTACTTGGCAGGAGAAACTAGGCAACACATGTCCCCGGCTTAGAACACGTTTATGAGATTGTATTTTAATCCACTTCTGGGAGAAGACAAGCAGCCAAAGACCTAAATGATACATTAACAGACTAAATTTGACTTTAATTCATCTTTTTCCAATATACGAAAAGCCAGGAGGACCTAAGTATTCACCCTGGGAGTCTTTTCATTTAACACCTGTTGGCTTTTGAGGTTACAGACTATCAGTGAGATCTCAGACACCACATTCTTAAGTCTGCGTCTCAAACCCCACTTCTATATCAGGAAGGAACATACACGGATATTCTCAATTGCTTGTTACAGTGGAGATATATGAAGATATATATATTTCCTACTTTATATTAGTGGTCAATTAAAACCCAATGTTTTTCTGCCTAGTTGGCTGGTAAATGCAGGTCACTATATCCAGCCTTAAATGTGTCATTCAACCATCATCCACTTTGATTCTACCTCGACTGTTTCTAGAGAACATTAAGAATTCTAATGAAAATGTGCATTTTGAAATTCTTTTATAAATGTACCATCACTTAATATATCCCTTTATTATATAAATTATAGCTTTTACATATCTTTTGGGAAACTGTGATTTTTAAAAATGGTATTAGAAAGCCAGGCGTTGGTGGCTCACACCTTTAATCCCAGCACTCTCGAGGCAGAGGCAGGATCTCTGTCTACAAAGTGAGTTCCAGGACAGTAAGAGATGTTACACAGAGAATCCCTGTCTCAAAAAAAACCACATTTGTTTATTGATGATTCCATTTCTAAAAGATGCAGCAAAGGCAAGTGAATTCTTGACTTCCTGAGACTGACGGGATGGCGATATTAGTGAGGTGTCCCAGAGGGTCTCCTTGGTGTCGTGAAAACCACCAAAACCTGGACAGTTGTCCACAACTTTGTGAATTTGCTGAAAAATAATTGAGCTATGCACTTACAATTTAGGAAAAATTTGATGTTATGTAAACTCTACCCTATATACCACTGGAATAAAAGTGCAGAAAATGTAAGCAGAGGGAACCAAATAATTCTTGAAAAACACAAGGCTCGGAACAGCAAAGCTGTTGGTTGCTGATCTATGCCACCCTGGGACAGAAGAAGTCCATGAGCCTAAGGGAGCACTCATGTCCTATTCTAGCTGTTCAATGGCTAGAATCCACAGCTTCATCTTCAACTGCATCTGTTTTATACATGTATAGCAATTTAAATATCAAAATGTCTTCAATTTTCCTCCGAGAAGGACTAAATTTAGCAGAAGAAATGAGCATGCTCAGTTACCTCAACTATGCACCTCTAGGGAAGGGAGTCTGGTGTGACGAGTCTCTTCCTTCCATCTCAGATGTTGACAAAGTTAACACAGACCCTGACATAGTGGCCATAGAAATAGAAACAGTTAGAAAAGCAGCAGGATTTTCTAAGATAGGATTGATTTACTCTTACAGTGAGCTAGGCTTTGCTGAGTACTTAGCAAAATTGCCTTGTTTAATTTAAACAGCAGTTTTCAAGACAAGTGCTAACTCATTTTATTATAAAGGAAACTATTTCTTAAAAAGTGTAACCTACCAGAATGGCACTGCAAGTTGATGGTAGAGCCAGCATCTAAGATCTGATCTCTCTTTTGCATTGTACACCCAATAAGAACATGGACATCACAGGAAGCCAACCCAAGTCTAACCGTTGGTGTTGTATTCTGTCTGTGCATACAGGGACCCTTACTCAGAATCACAGTGTGCTTAGTGCCCACACTGATAAAACAAGGGAAGTAAGGCTACCTAGACATTATATAATTTTATTATTTCTTTTAACTATCATGCAGATTAATGAGCTTCTTTGGAGTACATTTGTATACACCTGGTCCATGTTTTTTCCTGCTTCCCTTCTCCCCTCTCTGTCCTTGCCCAGCTCCTGCTGACCACTTTTCTTCCCATTGTTCCTCTTCTGAACGCTTGCCACAGGCATCCTGTGTCACTCCTCTCCTTCCCTTGGGGTTTCTCTATCCCCTACTGGAGTCTCCTTCCCAGCTCCTTGACCTACACCCATACCCATTGCACACCTTTTAGAGGACTATGTACGATATGGAGTACAAAACCCAATGTGCTTTGGCCTCTCAATGAGAGCAAGTAGTATTTGAAGTACGAGTCACGGTTGCTCTTTCAACCTTATTATTTCTCAGATTTATCATGAGGCTAAACGTGAGCAGTGAGCGTTCAGTCCTGACTCGGTACCTGCAGGACAGAGCTGGGCTTCAAGGCTATGCTGTCCTTTTTGGGTCTTTGCTCTTTAAGCACAACCTTGTTTTCTTGCCAGTGTATTTTAGAAGTTATGTTTTTGATTTAACCTGGAAATTTTATTTGCCTTCACCACAAAAATGAGTAACATATCTAGTCTGTCATTGTGCTGGTAGACTATTTCTCAGTGGTAGAAAAACACACAGGCGCACACACACACACACACACACACAGGAGAGAGAGAGACAGACAGACAGACAAACACAGAAATAGACACAGACACAAACACACAGAGAGATTTTCCTTTCCTGGTTTAGAGGTCCATTCAGAAAATAAAAGGTTTCATTAGAACATCTTTCTCATCTTTTATTTCTAATGTGACTGACCTCCCCTCAGGAGTGTGCTAACCCTGAAGACAAGTCCAGTCAATCTAGAAACACAAATGCCATACCAGCAGCTGTTGCTCATGGCCTTGTCTAAGTAGAAGCTGAATAACAAGCTATTGGTTGAGCAGCATAAGAGTCTCAGGAAGTCTGGACTGATTCAAAATTTATGCTTCAGAGAGGGAAACTAAATAACACCAATCGTAAAGAAATCTATACTACTTTACCAAATAGGCTATGTGGGAAAACTTGAGGGAGTAGTGTGCTGAAAAAATGCCAAGATGCACAGAGGAATAGCAGTGAGTGCTGGCTCATCCTGACATATCAATGGGTGTGAGGTTAACTTGTCAGATACTTTCTCTCTTTTTGCAGCAAGACCCTGCTTTTGAATCCTCCTCAGCCATGTTTTTAGTACCCAGCAACCTGACAACCAGAATGGACAGCAGGTATCCTCTGGGCAGAATAACATGTCATGGAAACCTCTGCTCTGTTCTGTCGTTCTGCAGCTGGGGTATTGTTAGCAACATCTTTTCTTAGACGCAATGGGGAAAATCCCTCCAGTTTCTAGCTTTATTCTTTCTGGAAGCACAGATACCTAAGTCAACTATCTTAGTTTACTGCCACAAAGACCCGACAAGTGACAACCCAGCGATGGCTGAAGAGGAAATGGTGGTCTCCTGGGCTTTCCAAATACTGAACTTTGCCACAGAATTCTACTACTTAATCTCAGTTTCCAGTTAGAAAATAATATTTCTTTATTTTTATATCAGCTTTGCCTTAAAACTTGAGCAGGATGCCTATGGATCTGAAGAGTGGAAGTTACAATCCAGCCATTTCCAATGGCCTATTTATGCTTTAGGACTTTGTGCTACAGATTCTTTTTGCTTGCTCCCATTATTCAAGTCCTTCATTTAAAGTCTATGTCTTCAGCCTATCTCATTAATTAATTAGTTAAATTAGCCTTCGCTGCGCATCGTTGTGTTGCTACTCATCTTATCTCTACTGTGGTTTTCCTTCGCTGGCTCTTCTCTGATCTTCAGTTTTCATGGTCTGTTGTCTAGCTGTCTCTCATCACCAAAACGTGAGTTCTGAGGGTCGGGACTTTAACACTCCTGTTATTTGCTCCTTTCTCTTACCCTTAGGAACGATGAGCCTGTAGAAAGAGGTCATTAGCATTTGCAAAGATATTAACATGGATGACAATTGTGCTAAATAATGCAACTCAATTTTATAAATTTAATATACACAATTTTGTGAAATAAATTTTTGATTATCATATAATGGAGAACATATTTAAAGATCTGTGATATCAGCTATGGAGAGATTCATTCGGAGAAAGAAGTGGCAGCTAGGAACACAAGCCTGCAGTTGATATCTAGGAGACCTGAGAAACTCCGCCTCTCCCTCTATCTCAGTGTTCTCATAAACAGATGCCCATAAAGAAGATAGGGAAAGTGAGATAAAAGTAAACAAATCAATATATTTTTAATGCTTCAAAGAAGGTTTTCTTAGGAATGCTGGTCTGACTTATTTATAATGTGCTGTAAAGTTGCTGTGAGTGTGCCATCTGCCTGTGAGGCTTCTGGCTTTTTCAGTTCCAACTGTGGGGGAGACCTAACAGTGTCTTACCTGACAGAATCACAAGGGTGAAACATACAAGCCTTGAAACCCAACCTTGGCATGCGCAGGGCTTCCCAAACGCAGCTTCTGTTCTGTTAACTGGAAGTACTCAAGTGACATCATTCATCTTCCTTTTCCATTCTGTGTTGTTACCAGACTGTGATCTTCATTCGTGACAAAAATGCTCACGGGCAAGAAGTGTCAGGATATATCGACTACGCCCACAGACTAAAAACGGAAGATTTTGAAGTTTACTTTACTGGAAAAAGAAGACTTCTTCCAAGGCCCACAGATTTGAGGTAAATTGTTCACAATTCTTAAACCTCAGGGACAAAGATATAGAATTATTGTGTATTTCTTGCTGAGCCCTGCATGATAGTGCACAAAGGACCAAAATGTGAACCTCGCTGTGGAAAAGTGCCAGGGTCACGAAGCATGTGGGGACTGCAAACCAGAACCACAGGGAGATAGCATCTCACTCTAGTAAAGATGATTCTGGTGGGAATCCCCTAGGAGACTGTGGAAAGGGAGCCCTCACACAGCTAAAAAGAGCTACCATATGACCCATCTAGCTTTCCACTGAGTGTTTATCCAAACGTAATGGAATCATATAAAGAGATATCTATACACCTAAGTTTGCCATAGCACTGTTCACAATAATAACCAAGTGGTGAACACAGCCTAAGCATCCCTCTATAGATGAATGGATTTAAAAAAAAAGTTGTGTGGAAGTCCAGTGGAGTACTATTCAGTCATAAAAATACAAAATCCTTTCATGGTATTACTCATATGGTATCTAAACAAGTTCATCTCATGCTTGTTGAGAACTAAGTGTAGGCTCTGGAGAGGCAGGGAGATCTGAGGAAAAGCTGATCCATGGGCACTAAGCTATGGGTAGATAAATGTAAAAAGTCTTATATACTATACTGCGGTATGATAACTATAGAAGAAATAGCATGATGCATCTTCCAGAACACTAGAAGAAAGCACTTTAGTAGTTTAAATGCTCACCCAATTTACACATCATACATGCATGCATGGACTAACATACCACATGCCACCCCACTGATATGAAAACTCAAAACTATATAACAGATGAGAGCACAAGTTTAATCAATAAAATATGCAAATTGAAAGTAAAAAAAATCCAAAGTTTGTCTCAGACCTCTGCTCTGCTAACACCCTTATAACCAATGACACCCTAGTCCCTGTCACCTAAACAGATTTGTCCATTATACAAGAGAAACAAGGACACTGCTCTCTGGATCTGCAATAGCAGTAGCAACACCATGACCACGCCATATTTAACTGAATATTCCATTTATAAACCTAAAGCCTGACTGGTCCCTATGATTACAGATGGTTTGTCTAGTCAGGATAACCAAGAAAAGGGTTTCACTTCTCTCCGTCTAGCACCCCCTTGGTAGCAGCCCCTCAGTGCTACTGAGTTGTTACTGACCCACCCTCTCACTTCCTCTGTCTCACTGATCCCTCTCACTTGCCTTTACATACTGTCTTATTTATACAGTCACTTTAATGATGACAGATTCAGTATTTTTCTGCCAAGACTTTTGATGTGAGATGTTCTCTATTGCCTCTTGCCCAATTTATATCTTAAGGAGTTGATCAGTAGTTTTGGGTTGTACTGATCTAATTATTTTAGATGTTGGTACACATATATTTTATGTACATATATGCACACATATATATTGCTAAATATAACCTGCTCAGTCTGAATAATTTACTTCTTTGTATGTGCTCAGGGTATTTGGCTATTGGCTAACCAATCGGTGTGCCCTTTTCTGGGGAAGGCTATTTCTTCCATTCTCAGTATTCCTTTGTTGCTTGTAGTTCTTTGTCTAAGGTTGAAGTCTCATAAGCTGTTCTTCATCAATTTGGCATGTCTTTTGGTGTTGTTCGTGTTAAGATAGTGTTTAGGCAGTCTTGTGGGTGAGACTTTATGTTTGTAGTTTCTGACATTCATAGGAGACACAGTATTAGAACAAATTTCCAGATCTTCTGTGTCTTACAATCTTTTTACCCTTCTTTCCCAGTGTTCCATGAGACTTAGGCTTGGGAGTTGTTTTATAGTTGTATACATTGGGACTGGGCTCCACAAAGCTACATTTTGTTTGGTTGTGATTTTCTGTAGTGATCACTGTCTGTTGCAAATAGAAGCTTCCTTAATGAGGGGTTAAGTCTACACTTACCTGTGGATAAAAGGATAAATGTTTAGAATGTCGTTAGAAATTATGTTGGTTTAGTAAAGTGGTGGTTGTAGATTCTTCTCCAAGATTTGTGTATTTCCTTGCCCTGGATAGTTGCCTAGGTTTCCAGTACCAGGTAAGGTTTCCCTCTAATTGAGCAGGTCTTAGATCTTATTTGAAGCACAATTAATACAACTTCAGAGAGAGAAATTGGAGTTCAATCTGAAGGTCAGATAAACAAAATAGCCAGCCACTGGCTCTTACCTCGATCTCCATCCAAAAATGGTGATCCTGAATCCAGAAATCTCAAAATGAGACTGTGTCTGAGAGTTGTTTCCTCCCATTTTATAATTCTCTCTAGGGCTGGAATTAAAGGTTTGTACCACTAGGATTAAGGGAATGTACTACTCAGTTTCTATGGCAACTAGTGTGGCTACTGGGATTAAAAATGTGTATTATCACTGCCTGGTCTCTAAGGCTGACCAGTGGGGCTGTTTTACTCTCTGATCTTGAGGATAATTTTACTTATTGAAATATAAGTGAAACGTCACTACATTTCCCCCTTTTGTCTAAAATAAAAAAGCTATAACTAATCTAAGAAAACTGTATACTATAAGTACAATAACTATATACAATATATACAGGCAATAAATATATCAACAATGTCTAGTCCATTTGCATTTGACAAATTCAGAGAAAATACTCCATATCGATCCTATTTTGGTGAGTCCTAAGTCTTGTACCTAATTTACTTTCTATCATAACTTGCTTTCTGCATCTGGTAAACAAGGAAAACTATAACTATCTAGTCTTCAACTTTCTCAGAAACCCAAAAAGGAATTAATGTTAACTGAGTAAGCAGGGAGTGCAAGCAATGACTTCCAAAAAAACGTGAGAAATGACAGAAACAGCTGGCTGCCTGGACAGTCATCCAAAGTTCCTCTACAATGATGGGACATCCATCTTCGACCTACAGGTCTAGCATATCTGATAGACTTTTCTGCGAAGCAGAATATTTTGTGTCCTGCTTATTTAATTAGGACAGCATAATATCAGCAGTCAAGGAAGGGACTTGCCCAGTGGCTTACTTTTGTCACAAAGAAATTAAAATTCATGTGGAGTTTCTTTGATACCCATGATTTTTTTTTGAAGTAGATGGGTGCTTCCAGGAGCAGACATGTCTCATTGTCATTTAAAAAAAAAAGGTAAGAAAAGGGGTGGAGTCAGCTACCAAGGCTGAGACTTTAATCCTAGCCACATATTTTAGCAGATTAAAGACTCATGTAGTCAAAAAAAAAAAAGATAGAGACATACAGCAAAGACAGATTTTAAAAAAAAAGCAAAACAAGCCTCTAAACAGTTTACAGTGTGTTTAAAAATATACATAGGCTTGGGAGAAAAAAGAAAAAGGATAGAGAAAGTCCTTTTAAAAAAGATATAGGGTAGCCAGGTGTGGTGGCATATGCCTTTAATCCCAGTACTTGGGAGACAGAGATAGGTGAATCTCTGTGAGTTTAAGGCCAGCCTACTCTGCAGAGTGAGATCCAGGAAAGCCAAAGATACACAGAGAAACCCTATCTCAAAAAAACTAAAACTTAAAAGTAAAAGAAATATAGTAGTAAAAAAACCACATAGAGACAGAAAATACACAGAGAGTCTGGATACTGTATGTTTATTGTGTTGTCTTTGAATTGTTTAACTGCTGAGGAAGGAGCAACAGCTGCTAAAAAGACATTTGATTACAAATGCTGCTGGATTAATCCAACCTATATATATTGAAAATGCCTTTCCTTAGCTTTTTTTTTTCTAACCACTACCAATAATAACTTGTAATTAACACACTAAACAGACAAATATCCTTAATCCAATTGGAGGGGGGGGATTTGCAGTTTTCAAGGCTACTTTCTGTTGGGGGCACTGATAATCTTATGGGGACCTAAAGAAAATGTAGGATTATGGTGAAATTTTGGATGGAGTATTCTCTGAGGCTGGGTAATCTCAGCCAGTAGTCTTGAGGCTGTTCTGGATTTAGAACTCAGAGGAAACTGCTACAGAGGTGAGCTGGAAGATTGGATCATCTGGGCCAACCGTTTCTGTTGAAGATTTTTCAGTGTGGGGGGTCTTCCTTGACCAAACCTTATTTTTCTTAACCCAGAATGAATTAATAGCCTCTCATTTCCTGTAGAAACAAAAGTAAAACCTTTTCTCCAAACTAGCACCCCATTCCTTATCTTTCTGGGAGTCTAGCTTCATGGCAGAGGTACTGGCAGGAGCCTTGTTTATTGCCACAACTAATTTTCAAAGATAAAATTTTAGTGTGTATAGTATCTGAGAGCTAAAGATTCTCCTAGAACCTCAATACTCATCACACTGACCTATTCTTCCTCATCCCAACCATCACCTAGTACTAAATTGCTCCACCAGATTTTCAAAGGGCTCACTGTTCACATAGCAAGCCATCCACTTGTAGGACTCTCACAGAGGAGACATCAGATTCCTCGGTGTTTACATTTGTAGCTGTTCTAAAGCCGTCCTTATCGCTAGCTCTACCGTGAGCTCCTCTGATCCAGCCATATGGGTTTGCCTAATGTTAGCTTCTGGGCTCTCTCAGACTGTGCCACACCGCCTTGATTAACAGGGAGAGATGCGGGAAAGGTACAAGATAATTGGAGTAATGCTGAAAATTAACTGAGCGCTCTGCTAAGCAGTTTATATTCATCCCTTCATTCCCTCATTTCCACAATCTTGCAGCTTACAGGCTTCTTTTTCAGTTTTACATCAAGAGAAACAGCGTCCCTGCAGCACTGACTGGTACAGCCAAGGTTACATAGAGGCCTCTTCACACAGCAACTGAAAAGATAAGGCTACATATCAAGCTCTAGGAGTCTTTAAACCAGTGTTCTGTTCTGTTCAGAATGAGTCAGGTTAGGATGTTATTTTCCCTGTTGGCCTTTGTCAGTCTGTACGCCTCTTCTACAGATGTCTGCCTCACTTAACAAAGCCTAATTTGAGGTTGCCTTTCAAAACCTTAAGCAATCCTACTGTCCACAGTTAAGACAAGGGAATGTTGGCCTTCCTGTACCCACCCTCGCCACTTCCTCCTTTCATTGAGCTTGGCGGAAAACAACCCTTTGTACTTAACCAGTAGTTCATTTTCAGTCACCAAGAGTAAGAATTACCATGTGCCACAGCTTTGCATGTGGAAAAGCGCTGAAAAGAACTAAAAGTAGCCTATAATTATGGCTTCAGCCAAGAGGTCATCAAGGGAAAATTGGCCCCGACTTGTTGAACCTCAGTTATGTCCCAGGATACTTTTAGAATCTATTCATATCCTCTGAACTATGATTCATATCAATTTTTTTGTAATATCTACTTGGAATTCTTTCACAGATAAATTGACTTTCCCACTACTTAGTTCATTTAGAATCCAAAGATGGACACTAAGTATTATCTCTTATGTAAAACTCAAAGATGCAGAAGGGATGACTCCACACCATTCACAGATGCATGTCCTGACTGTCTATAAAACCCAGCTATGGTGGAAACAGCAGTTCCTGCTGATTCCATAGCAGAGTGTCTGCCCCCATCATCCAGGGTCAGCATCATGCTGAATCCATAGCAGAGTGTCTGCCCCCATCATCCAGGGTCAGCAGCATGCTGTATCCATAGCAGAGTGTCTACCCGCATCATTCAGGGTCAGCATCATGCTGAATCCATAGTAGAGTGTCTGCCCCCATCATTCAGGGCCAGCATCATGCTGAATCCATAGTAGAGTGTCTACCCGCATCATTCAGGGACAGCATCATGCTGAATCCATAGTAGAGTGTCTACCCTCATCATTCAGGGCCAGCATCATGCTGAATCCATAGTAGAGTGTCTACCCTCATCATTCAGGGACAGCATCATGCTGAATCCATAGTAGAGTGTCTACCCGCATCATTTAGGGTCAGCATCATGCTGAATCCATAGTAGAGTGTCTGCCCCCATCATTCAGGGCCAGCATCATGCTGAATCCATAGTAGAGTGTCTACCCTCATCATTCAGGGCCAGCATCATGCTGAATCCATAGTAGAATGTCTACCCGCATCAGTCAGGGCCAGCATCATGCTGAATCCATAGTAGAATGTCTACCCGCATCATTCAGGGCCAGCATCATGCTGAATCCATAGTAGAATGTCTACCCCCATCATCCAGGGCGAGCATCATCCTGACCTCTCTGAACTCATTGCTTAAAAATTAAAACAATCAAATTCCCAGAGCACTCATATCCCTCTGCCCCTCCAATTACATATAAGCTTGCATGTGCAAACATGCTTACATATAGAATTACACACACACAAAATCAGAAAGCACATTACTATCTCCTGACCCTGATTTCTGTTTGTCTTAGCAATCCTCCTCTCCATGTTAGGAAAACTATCCTAAGCTTCCAGAGTCTACATTACCATTTAGTAACACTAAATTCTATAGTTTTATTGCAGAAAATATGTAATCCTTTTTAATATTCCTTTGTTTTCAAAATTACCAACAAGGCTTCCATATTCAATAGCAAGTTGTTTTGCATAAATATAAATTCTACATTTTATCACAGGCTAAAATTTATAACCAACAGAGCTCAGTACACATACAGTTCATACAAGGATTAGCAAAATGATTTAGGAAGAGTTTAGCTGAGAGTAAATTTTATTGTAGAGCAAATTCAGTGGCATGAGATAAAGAAAGCTTCTGTTCCTGTGTTCACTTCTCAGGGTTAATTATATATCTATTTTGTTCTTTATCATCATGGTCTGATTGTTTTTTTTTAAATAAAGCTTATCATTCATCGATGTTAACTTAGAATTTTACCAGAGATGTCAGTTCCGCAAAGCTCTTGTTGATGGGTCACTTAGAGAGCAGTCAACAGGACATCACTGAGGCTCGCATTTCACACATATGACAATTTACGGTTGCTGGGTATCAGCCCGGAGATATTATCTCCAGCACATTGAAAGCAGATCTGTCAGGGTTTTGTGTTTTTTTTTTTTCTGTTGGCTTTGATGCTTGTTTATTTTAAACTGTTCTAGGCTACAGAGTTCAAAAGACTATCTTTTTTCCTCTTAAAATGGCATTGGTGCATTGCAGACAGAAGTGTCTCACCATATAGGATACCATGGGTTTGGCAGCGTACTCCTTTTATAGACAACATGGAACTTTACAGATGACTTTCATACTTCCATAATCTCTATGAAAAAAAAACTAAAATAAATTATAAGTATTTAGGTAATAGCCTAATTAATAATTTGTATGTGATTCTATTTAAATGCCTAAAGATAAATTATTTTTAAGACAATTATTGTTTCTCTATTTAAATGAAGGATTACTATCAGTCTTTCTCTCCTATCTCCTGTCTGCACACATCTCTACCCTCCCTAGGAAAGGATTATGAAGAACCCATCCTGGTTTCTAAATAATCCTGCTATCTCACGACCAAAGTGCTAGGCCTCACATCCTGCACCAGGTGAACCCAAGGCGAGTGAAGCTTCTTCTCCTAAACTCGTCCATTCCCTGAGAGACCTGTCCGTGCTGTCCCATGCCACTTTGTCCTCCGTTTCCCTTGATATCACTCATGACACGGCCATGCTTGCTGTGACCACTCGGGCACAGGGGCAGCTGTGACGTGACAGGCTTCAGGGGGACACAGCTGTGCTTAGCTTTCAGAGATGCATGTGGCCAAAAGCCGAACTGAAAATCTCAGTGAGGACTCAGTAAGCAGCCAGCAGTCATCCAGAAAAAGAAAGTCTTTTCCCCTAGGAGATAGAAAATAAGAATTATAAAGCACATCCACTCAGTCACACATGTTTAGATGTGTGCTTCCGTCATTTTATTTATAATAATTAAAATTCTAGTATAATCATGCTCTGATGTTTGTGTACAAATGCCCCATGTACAGCAGTTGACAATATACAAGCACTTAGTTTCTTTTCAGCACTGGTATGAAAATTAATTTTCTTCATGTTATCCAATTCCTAGTTGGTTTTAGTTTGTTTTTAAAAGGAACAAAGTAGTCATTGAGGACAAAGGAACTGTGTCTACATAAACTTCCGCAGTCCAACCACCAAATTATTGATAAAGTTTAATGAATTCCATCTCTACTGATTTATAAAATTGGATGATATAACAAGAAATCAGTTCCTCTGAAAAAAATAAATGATTTTCATTTCCAATATTACAAAATAGTTGTCACACACACACACACACACACACACACACACACACACACACACACACATATCATCTCCAAATCTAAGAGCTTACATTAACCAAATTCTCTTAAAGATTTTGCTTTGGAAAAAAACACCCTGTAGACCATTTTATACTTTACTTTCCCCTGATTTTATAAATAAAAGCATAAGTCATCTAAAAAGACCTGAATAATTCCATTCAAATACACAATCTCTTACTAAGTCCATGGGTCAACTGAAGGATAACAAAACAAAATCCCAGCTTGGTGGTAGCTACTTCTGCTTCATTCTAGAGGCAGACCCGTACCGAAGATGCTCATGTCTAGTCCCAAGAATATAGGACAAAGCAGTTATATCTAGCTGCATTTCTCCCGAATTTTGACAACCAGATTAATATAATTCTTTTGTTGCCTCCCAGTCACTCTTAAACATGTAAATGTGCAAAAGAAAGTTGTTTGGTTGGTAAAATGGATATTAAACTCCCATCCTGGTGTTTTTATTTTTCTAATAATCAGAAATTTCAACACTCTGTAGATATTTACTTGTATTTAGCCATATTTTAAGTGAAACTAATAAGGCCTGAAGCAAGGTAATTATGATTCATGAGCAAACATTATACATAGTAGCATGTGTGTCTACTACTATATCACAGTTTAATAATATGGGATTAATGACTTTGTATGGCTAAGAAGCTGGATGCCTTAAGAATGCCATGGCACACAATCCATCTTTTTCCATTTTCCTCTTCTATCTTTAAATAAATGAATCAATAAGCCAGCCCAAACAATGGGGAAGTAATTCATTTGGATGCTGAAGAACTTTCTTACTAACCCCTAATCTCACATTGACTATAATTCACACAAAGGGAAATATTTCTTCAACTTCAAGCATTTGGTGTTTTGTTGTAAATTTTGTGCTAAAGCATTTGATTATGATGCTGTCAAGACAGTTCAGAAATTGAACAAAAAGTGGAAAGAATAGAGAAAAATTGAAAGAAAGAGGAAATTACAATGGTAAGAAAAATGAAGATGAGATTCTGTTTAAAGAAGGAGAGGGAAGATGGGCAGGAAGTGGGTTTCATAAATACCTCAAAATTAATTAAACAAGACTGTTTAAACACGAGTTGTTTGGAGAATGACATCACCCAGATGAGACAATAGGGAAGCAGAGTTCTTGTTCCTCCAAATCCAATGTAACAACCCTAGTACAAAATACCTTTGAAAAGAACTCATCATTCAACCAAGAAGTATCCAGAGGAGCACAACCCACAGCAACCACCTCCGCCTAGCTAAGAACAATTTCACTTTGTTGGGTCAAAATCTTCCCGAGGCCAGTTCAGTTTAGCTCTGAGCAGATTGTCTAACCCTGTAATTTCCCCTAGATCAGGGAAGAGAAACCAGGGTGTGTCCTGGAAGCCTGGCTCATGCCTTTTTAGATTGCCCTCCTTGAAGCTGACTCTGTGTTGCTGCACACTGTGTACTGAGTAACTTGTGGGATTCAGTGGGAGGGGAAACAAGAGGGGAGAAGAAGCTCAGTTGCAGCTTTGCTCTCCAAGGCTGGGGAAAGTACATGAAAGCAGGTGTCCCTCGAGAAGGAAAGGATGGATGCTAAAGGAATCTTATATTCTGGTCTCATCTTGAAAGCCAGTTCCTATTCTGCCACATAGCATACCAAATAGCCAAAATAAATTGCATAATTTACAAGGAGGTAAATATCCACTTTTAGCTTGCTCTATCAAACAGCATAAAAACAGAGAACTGAAGATCTCCCCAGGATTGAAGGAAGCTATGGAAGCTTTTCTCCAATGCCACGGTGCTCTCTTATGGAATGGTCTCACATTGCCTCAGATTAAGTACTGTTGGGCAGTGTGTCTGTCCAAGTCAAGACACCTCCATCATATTTGGAAGCAATAGCTCTTTCTTTACATATGAAGATAATAACAGAAACATACAGAGAACATTAAGAATCAAGAAAACATGACACAATTGACTCAAAACAAATTTCCACTAAGCACCCTGACAGAGAGAGCTAGGTTGCCAAACAGTCCAAAATAATCATCTTAAAGATGCCCAGTGAGGTATAAGAACACAGATAAACAAGACAAAGTCACAGTTTTAAATTCTGTAGCCATGACAACAGTGATAGGGTGTGTGCAATAGTGGGTACTGACGGTACAGTGGGTACTGATGGTACAGTGGGTACTGACGGTACAGATATTTTAGATTACAGTCTCATTCCATCAAACATTAGTGAATGTAGGAGAAGGGAAAGGAATCTGAGCACATTACTATAAAACCATATGATTATGAAAAACATGAAAAAGGAAGAAAGGAACAAAATATTCAGAAAACAAGAAATGACAACTCATATCAATAATTCTTTTCTATATGTGTGTGTGCATGTGTGTGTGTGCGTGTGTGTGTGTGACAGAGAGAGAGAGAGAAAGAGAGAGAGAGAGAGAGAGAGAGAGAGAGAGAGAGAGAGAGAGAATTAAATTCCCAAATCAAAAGAATTGCTAATTGGATAGTAAAACAATATTTAACAATATGTTGTCGCTTAAGGTTTTTTTTTTTTTTTTAATTTTACCTTACTAATACATACTGGTCAAAAGGGAAGAGTTTGGGGAAAAATACGTGAGAAAAACAAATATCAGGAGATGGAAAGCAAGAAGATAATAACTATGCGAACAGAGCTTTAATGCATTACTTTCAAAATGGGTAAGTCATTAAACAGGGAATCAACATGAAAATAGTAGACTTGAATAAAACTTCACCCCGAAGTTGTAAAATACACATTTTCACCAAATATAAAACATCCTCCAAGACAGATCATATGTCAAAAAATTCGTCTCAACAAATTAAGAAAATTGAAATCATAAGCTCAATTCTTTTCCAACCACAATAATATAAAATGGAAATCAATAGGCATTTGGGAAAGTGCACAAATATGTGGAAATTCAATTATATACTTCAGAAAAAAAACACTGGAGAAAAGATAAATCAAAGCGGAAATAAAAAATTGCTCTGAACCCATGTAAAGGGAATATCCATGGAAACCAAAAATTAAGGGCATTGAAGAAAAAAATTCCAAATGTGTATAGAGTTAAGCACCTACAAACAAACAAACAAGAAACAGACTTTGACTAACCAACCTAACTTTACTACTAAGAAAGTATATGAAGAATAAATTAAGCCCAAAGTCAACATGAGGAATGAAATAATATCAAAACATAGATAAATTATGTAGAAAATACAAGACAGCTATTTTTAAGGTAAAATTTACAAACCTTCATTAAAAAACAGAAAAATCATATATGACAGTGAGGAAATGCCAGCTGATACCACAACACTACAAGAGACAAACAAGAGGCACCAACAATTTTGATAGCCTAGATATAATTAAATGGCTATAAACATGGCATCTGATAGGTGAATTAATGGAAAATTTAAATATATCAATAACAAACAAGGATACCGAATAAGGAATCAAAACTCCTCCAAAAAGCAAAGCTCAGAACAGATGACTGATGATGGAGTCTATCAAACACTGAAGAATGGCTTGTATTCCTAAACTTTTCCAGAGTTATAAGCCAAGGGATCACTTCCAAATGCATTTTAAGAGGCCAGTGTTACTTTGAAGCCAAAGCCAGGCAAGGTCATTGTAAGTAAACTACAGACAGATATCCCAGATGAGTACACATGCAAAAGCCATCAGTAAAGCACTGGCGTTCTGAACTTATGGCACCTCTACGGGAGTACACTCCAAGGCTGAATGGACTCAACCATGACAATAAGAGGCTTTGAAGTGCTCTGATGAAACTGTAGTACATTACATTCCTTCAAACACTAAAAGACAAAGCTCATATGGTCTTCTCAATGTATAAAGGAAAGCACTTGACAGAACTTCAATTCCCTTCTCATCAAAATTCTCAACAAATAGGTATAGGGAAATCGTAAATTGATAAAGTCCACAGCTAACATCACAGTCAGCATTGGAATACTGAAAGCTTTTCTTCCAAGTTCAGCTATTGGACAAGACGGATCACTCTCACCAGCTCTGTTCAACACAGTATCAGAAATCGTAGCCAGAGAAATAAAGGAATCCAGATTGTAGAAAGGGAGGTACAGTGCCCCTCGCCAGGCCCCACCATGAGCTTGGAAAACCCAAAAATCTCCACTAAAAATGCTTGAACCTAAAAATAAATGTCACTCACTAGAAATTACAAGATATAAAAAACAGCATAACAATCAGTTTTATGTATATATATTAACAACAAATTATCTGAAGGAGAAATTAAATAAAAACTTGTACAAATATGATAGTTAAAAATAAACTGTGCCAAAGAAATGGAGGAGTTATACATTGCAAACTCTCAAACATTGATGAAGGAAACCGATTAGGTACAGGAAAATGAAAACATACTGTTCATTTACTGAATAATTCATATTTGTGAAAACTATCTATGTTTGCTGAGCTTCTGTAATAATACTTGAGATTGTCTACTCTGGAAAAGAGGTTTATAATGGCTCCCGATGTTGAAAGTTTCATTCCCCGGCCAGGCATCACTGTTCATTGGGCCTGCAGCTAGACAATACATCATGACAAAAGCACATTGCAGACTAAAGCTTCCACCTAATGTCTGAAAAGTTGGAGATAAGAGGCCAAAGTTCAGTCTCCTGTGAGGACACCATCAATAACATGAAACCTCCTGCTACTCACTCTTCCAAGTTTCCACCACCTTCCAGTAACTTCAATTTCTCTACCAAGTTTTGAGCATATGGGGCTTTGGAGGACATTGAACACATGGGTCTCTGGAGAACATGTCAGATTGAAACTCAGCCTTGCTGAAAACTCTAAAGACTTAATGCAAAGTCTATCAAGATCCTGATGACGTTTGAACAAAATGGAAAAGAAATTCTAAAATCCCCATATGTTCTAGCCACATTTCTGTTGATGCGATGCAACACCATAATAGAAGGCAACTTGGAGGAAGAAGGCTTTACTTGGCTTGCTATTCCAGGTGACAGTCCCATAGAGCAGAGAAGTCAGAATGGCATGAGCATGTGTCACCTCATGGTTAAGGACAGAGAGAAATCAATGCATGCCGTAAACACTTATTTATCCTCAGTCTCATTTCTTCATGACAAAGGACATGATGCCAACTTAAGTAGGCTATGTCTGCCCACATCAGTTAACTCAGACAGTCTTCTAAAGACACACCCACAGACCACCTGGATGTGAACATGTTCTCAGTGAGATTCTTTGCTCAGGTGACTCTAGGTTGCATCAAGTTGATAATGCTAACTATCACACTATGGAACTACAGAAGATACTAAAGAGTCAAAGCAGTCTTAAACAAAAAGAAGAAATTTGTAGGCATCAACTTCTTGATTGAGGAATATGTTTTATAAACTCTTATGTATAAAATTAAATATGTAAAACTAAACATAAAAAGTTATCCAACAACATAGTCAAGTACACAATCAAGACTTAAAATAAATGAAACAGAATGGAAAGCTCAAGAAAACTTGTATACATTTTGTGTCAATTGATCTTCTATAAACATTGGAACACACTTGGCAAAAAGGATAATTTCCTCAACAAATGATGTTGGGAAAACTGAATATACACACACTGAAGAGAAAATCAGGCATCTATCATGCAGAATTTATTTTAAAATCAACCCAAAATAGATTCTATATAAATATCAGTCCTAAAGCTACTTGCTAAACTATTAGGAGAAACGTAAGAGGAACTTCTTAGCAATGGCCTGGGAAACACAGAAACACAGACATTCAAAGGAACAATTGATCGAGGAAAATGTACAAAAACAAGACTCTTCATAACAAGGAAAGCAATCAACAGAGCCAAGAAACAAACCAGAGAGCAGGAAACAGTATTGAAAGCAACACTTCTGACAAGAGATTAGCATCTAAGAAATACAAGGATCCTGAACAGTTGAGCAGCAAGAAACAAGAATCTTGATTAAAACATTATCAAGTCATCTGTACAGACGTTTCTCAGTGAGGATGTATGAATGGCCTATGGGTGTAATCTCTAATTATCAGACGATGCAAATTAAAGCAGCCAGAGAAGGCAGTGCCTCACATCACAGAATGACTACCACAGAGGGAAGAAATATGATTTTACATATGGCTTTACAAAAATCTGAGAAAAATAAAAATTGACATTGTAGACATTTGATGACAATTGGTAGCTGTGTGCGCTAGCAATTCTACTTCTGCGTTATTTCTAAAGGAACTGAAGTCACAGTCTGAGAGATGGGCCTCCACTCCTTTGTTTACTAAAGCGTTTTTCACAGCAGTCAAGGTTCAGACATGTGCGATGAAACATTATTCTGTCGTGGAAAAAAATAAAATCCTATCATTTAGGAAGACATGAACGAAGCCAAACAACACAATAATAACTAGAATAGCTAGACACAGAAAGAAAAAGGCCACATGAATTAACCTTAAATATTAAATTTTAAAAGTCAAATCATAGAACCACAAAGTACAGTGGTAATTTCTAGGGACTCATGGATGAGGAAAAGAGAAAGAATACTCCAAACACACACCCAGTTTCAGATACGTGAGAGGAGTAAGTTGTGAGGGCCTACATTTGGCTGAATGGCCCTGTGCTCCTTACTTACTGACACTGTAATTTTTGCCTGAAATTTGTGAGGAAAGCTGGCCTTTCAGTCTCACCACACACATGCACATACACACCAAGCAGCTGTTTGGGCTTAGAGATGTGTTAGCTGGCTAGATTTTGCTAGTCACATCATAATGTAGACATATATCAAGGCATCACACTGTATTGTATATATTATATAAAAGTTTGACTTGTCAATTACACCTCAAGAAAATCAGAAAAGGAAATAATTCCTGTGCTTCTTTAATTTAGAAGTTGGTTAATCATCTTTTAGAAAGAAAGAAAAGGAACTTTTTTCAATCTGTTAGAAAACCAATTTTTTGTTTGTTGCATAAATAAATAAATGTCTTTATGTTCTTCAAAATCTTCGTTTTTTTCCCTACATTTATTTTCAATGCATATACAGCTTTTAAGGATTTAAAGCTAGATGATACCTATAGTTTTGTCTGCATTCACATTCTATTGAATTCTCACTCAAAAAAGTTTGTAGCCATGGCTTTGTTTCCAAAGATATTTCAATCTTTCTGCCGTGCCTCCTTGTGAACACCATGCAGAATTTGTCACGATTTATCTTTGTATGAAGATAAACATGAGACTCTTAGTGCATTCCGGAAGCAGCTGTGCCGAGCTGTGGAAGACGGTAGTGAGGAGAGAACAATGTTAGTAAACAGAAACAGACAGATGGAGAAGAGGGATGAGAAACCAGAATTCATTCAAACAAAACGGACTGGAATAAATGAGGAGAGATGGTTGCTCTGGCTAACTCAGTAAGTGTTTCATCTGGAAAAGCATGATTGCATACCAACTTGTGTTTATTATGAAAATTGCCTCCTTTATTTTATCTATTTATTTTCTTGTACATTTCAGTTCTTTAAAAAATTTAAATGAGTAGATAGATAAAGTTTTAAATAATTTAAAAGATGATATTTTAAATGTCAGATATAAATACTGAATGTCAAAATACAAAATGTCACATTCCTATTTTACAGGTTGGCTATTATCTCTGAATAAGAACTTAAAACATTGTAAATCATGAGTACTTCTACATTTCTTAAATATTAATAAACAAAATAACATGAAACAACTATCTTTAAAACTGTCAAATGATGAGAAGAGTAGGTTTTGTGGGTTTAAATTAAGTTCATTTCGAAGGAAATAAGAATAAACCTACAGAAACTGGTTCACCGATAGTCATCACATTGAAGAGAGCATGCTGGAACGAATAGCTCTAAACTGAACGACTCATGTATTCTCAGTGAAGCTGCATAAAGCCCTCTACTCTGTTTATCAACCACACAGAGCAGTATTCTCAACCTGTGGGTCGAGACCCCTGGGGTCACATATGAGACATTAAGACTCATAACAGTAGCAAAGTTACAGTTATAAGGCAGCAATATAAAGAGTTTTATGGTTGGGGATCACTGTAACATGAGAATCTGTATTAAAGGGTCACAGCATTAGGAAGGTTGAAAACCAGTGTCTTAGAGTAATGTCTGGTTTGGGGATGGTAGGTTACTTGTCCCTTCTGGCCAGGGCTTAAAAATATCACAGCACGTGTGAAGTGAGCCATTTCTCAAACATCAGAAGAGAAGTGAGATTCTTAGAAGGCAGGTGAAACTGAGCCAGCATCCTTTGCGACTGCTGGATGTGATAGTAAAGATACTAACTGAAATTTTTCTCTTCTGGCTTGATTTTACAAGTGTTGTGCCAGTGTGCTTTATTACCTATAGACTTCATTTCATTCAATATTTGGAACATAATGGTTTGTAATGAGAAGACCTAATTCATTAGTCAGAAAATGTTGTACCAAGGTATCTGAAAAATTTCTGGAAACACAAATGAAGGTGTGGTTGAGCATTTGGGGGAGATGCAAAACAGACTGCTGGCTCTCTGCCAGGTGAGTAAGAGTGAGAAAGGAACCCATGGGTGTGGAGATAAAAATGAAAAAGAAAAGAAAATGAGAAGACATTTATATCATCCCAACCTGGGGAGTTCTAAACCAACTCCCTGTGAGTAAGCCAGGATTTTAACGGAGGTAATGTGGAAATAGCAATGCCTTTGTCATGTTGTATTTATGATATTTAACAAATCTGAATAAAGTATCAGGCAAGATAGTACTTGCCAAAGCCCACAGGTTGTCAAGATCAGAACTGGACTCAAGAGCCAGATGCATGTTTTTAATCCCAGCACTCAAGAGGCAGAGACGGCAGCCTGGTCTACAGAGTGAATTCCTGGACAGTCAGAGCCACAGAAGGAAGCCCTGTATTGAAAAAAAAGCAAAACAAACAAACAAACAAAAGATTGATTTGACTGGTTTAGTATCAATAAGTATATTAATACCTGTCTTCTGAACAAATCTGATTCTAAGATGACTATGTCCTGATCAGCTGAAGGTAAAATGTATGTAATAAATTAAGAAGGGACTATTTTTATCAGAAAAAAGACTGGAAAATTCATGAAGGAAAAAACCTAGAAGTATTGAAATATGACAGTTTAAATTTGAATAATAAAACAGTGTAAAGATGCAATTTAGAATGACTCAACAACATTTGGAGTAAAATAAGAGAAGGCTGGGCTATGGGGTCAGTTAAACCTCATTTCTAATCATGCATTGATTATCTAGGGTAAATTCCTTTACTTGTTGACTCTTAGTTTCTGTGTGATACTCATAGATAATGACACTGACTTCACTGTGCTGCTGTGAAGCCCAGCATGGTCAGCACAGAGTGAGGAAGCCTAACCCACAGGACATGCTTCTCCATGACAGGACACAGGCTCAGTTAACTGTGAGAATACAAATGGTTATCAATGAGTTAAGAAGTTGTTTCTTGATTTTTCTTTTACGTCTTGAGATTATAGTTATATTAATCGCCTTGCTCTTTCTTCCCTTTAAATGCTCCTTGCTTGCTTTCACTGCCATAGTCTCTTTTTTCCATTGTCATTTTTTTTCGTTGTCATTGTGTGTGTGTCCCTAAATAACGAATACAACCAGCCCAGTCTGCAGAATGTTACTTGTACTGGCATGGTTTCCAGGGCTGATGATGTGGTACTGGATAACAGTTTGTGTTTTCTTCCCCGAGAAGACCCAGAAGGAGACCATTGCTGAAAATCCTAACTGACCAAAATGCAGTTGGGAGAGCACTACCCCTGTGCTTAAGGATCAGGGAACACTGCAGAGGAAGGGCCAGAGAGATTGTGAACAAGAGAGGGTCAGGGAGACTATGTGTCTCTAGTAATCACAGAAGCTACACCCACAGTCTCAGTAATAGGATTGCCTAGGCATGAGCTGAACAAGAGCTAAAATAATAGACACGCTCACGTGGATGGAGTTGAGGGAGCCAAGAAGCCTCAGCCCTAGGTGAAAAACTACAGGCAACTGTGGAATGCTGAGAAGAGAGCATTTCTTAGCAAGGTCTGCATTGGTAACAATACCACACTTGATCAGTATGAACAAGACTCCTTTGCCATCTCATCACTGGTTAATTTTGCATAATTATGCATTGTCTGAAAAGTGATGAGAACTAGTTTTTGTTTTATTGTTTCTAAAATCTCCTTTTGTCTTCTTTAAAAACAAGGCATGCTTGTGAAGACATTATGTCCGACTAATTTGAATTGTCAAAGCTGCTCCATGGTCCTATTGTATAAAGTAATAGGGAACATCTTAGTGCTGATTTTGTTGTTTTGTTTGTTTGTTTGTTGTTTTTTCCTTCTCCCCTTTTGAGTGTAGAAATGCCTCATTTAATAACAGACTCCTTGAAAGTTGCCTTTTCTCCCAAGCCTTGAGTGGACCCAGTCTTGGATGAAACTCATGAGTGTGGGGGTGGCTGTCTCACCTGCCGCTACAATACACTGCTCACGTGATTGTTACTTTCATGGGTACTTATCTGTCGTTTGATGAATTGGGTGTGGGAGAGGTACAATAATTTTGAACTTCTTTCATCAATAAATGAAAACAGTATCATACCTTTTGAAAAGTACCAAATGGATTGAGTTCCTAATTAAAAAAGAAAATGACTTTTCTCTCTCAGTCATTTTCTTTCATGCTTAATGTAGAGTTACAGCTCCCTGTGTGCTGTTCCCAGACCCCAGCTGAGGAGCTGGCAGAAGAACTCCTCAGAGGAGTAATGTCAGAGGACAAAGCCCATAGAGGATTGCTACTCTGTTTCAGGTGGTGACTTTAAAGGCCTCTTTCATTAAGAATTTGGGAGTATGTGGCCTTCCAGTCACATTATATACACTGAGCATCTTGTGCTTTTGTATGTGTGTTTATATGTGCACTTGTGTGTGTTTACATATACGAAAAAAGAGACCATACATTTGAATAAATGGAAAGGGGTGTATATGGGAGTGCTGAAGAAAGGAAAGTGGATGGAGTCATGACTGTGATTGTAATCTCAAAAAATAAAATAATTAAAGCAGTAAGGAATGTATGGGGAGATACTTAGCAACATTGGGACTAATCAAGGCTGTCTGCTTTTCTCTGCAGTATATATGAAAAACTCTTGAGCAACTGAAAGAAGCTTTCTCATTTAATAAAAATTAAGGCAAGAGTCACAACTCTTCAAACATGTTAATAGGGATTTTATTAGATTATTTTGTTTTCAGGTTCTATTCTTTTTAAAAAGTGTTTACGTAATCTCCACTTCCCACAGTCCTGATCCTTGTAGATTGATTAGTGCTGAACCAATGCTTTTTCTTGTCTCAGTTCTTTGTATTTGCACCCCTTTTCCATTAAACCAAACCTTTCATGAGTGGGGGAAAGAGAAAATCCTACTCTGGGTAACTTTACATTTTTCTTTACATACCCTGGAAAAATAATTCTTCTTTCTCCTTAACCTCCTTCAAGGGCTTTTGGTTGGGATTTGGCTGTCCTCGCAATTTTTCAGAGAGGTCTGTAGGAGTTGATATTGTTTGGCAAGGCCAAATATAGTTGGCTTCCCATAGTTGGTGAGGGCCTCGGGTTGTGGCTTTAGGCAAAGCCATCCATGGAGTTTCCCTGTGGTTCATCTTCCTTGTGAAAGGCGGACACTGGGTTTGCGGGGAAAGCCAGGTAATTAGAAACAGCTGCATTCCCTTCTGAGTGATAAGACTAAACCCTCTGAAGTTCAGTGAGATGACATGGCTCCTCGGGGAGTCTCCAGTTGTCTGTCACAGGCAGCAAACAAATGTCCTGAACATTGGCACAGGCAGGAGAGGGGAGAATGGGTTATACGCTGGCAGATGGTAGAAAGTGGGTTTGCATGAGGATAAGTTTATCTTCAGGTATTCAAACCTGGGGTATTCAAACACTGTGAAATACCAAAAGTTTGGGATAAAACCGTGTTCCAGAATTTCTGCTGTGATAAATCAGAACTCTCATTCCTAGTGTTTTCTAACGGCCATTTCGTGAGCAGGAGATAAACTGCAAAAGCTTAATTAAGCTAGTAAAATATTCTGCAGGTGCAATGGGAAAAATAAACCTTTTATTTTAATAGAAGTTTCTATTGTTTCAAGAATTTGATTATTTCATTTTATCAATTAAGCTTCTGATCTATACACTTGGTTCTGGTCAAACAAAGAAGCAAACACAAAAAGAAAAAGAGCTAGCCCTGGAGTGCACTCTTACCAAGTGTGACATTTAACAGGAACTGTACTTTAATTCCTGTTCTGAACTAAGGTTGCAAGGCCAATTTTTTATTGCTCCTTCTTTAAAGGCTGATATTTCTTTTCAATTTAACTTAATTTTTAAATGTGTGTGTGTGTGTGTGTGTGTGTGTGTGTGTGTGTGGCTTTCACATAAGTTAATGTGCCTATAGTTACAAGAATAGGTTTTCAGAGCCCCTGGAGCTGGAGTGGCAGATAGTTGTGAGCCAAAAACATGCCGGGAAATAAATTCCATTCCTTTGGAGGAGCTACAAGTGCTTCTAACTGCTGAGCCGTTGCTCCAGCTCCCTGTAATTCTAAGGCATTGTATACACATACCCAGCAATAATATTCTCAGTGATTGAAGAAAATCTGACAATGATTTTACTGTGGCTTTCCCTGGCTAAGAAGGGTGTGAGGAATGCATTGAGCCCCCCGCCCCCAGAGACCTCTGGAAGCTTGAGGACTTCCTCCAAAACCTGGTTGCTGCACTGGAGGCTTCCTTCTTTGTGGCAGTATATTCTGGAAGTCTGCCAGCTTGATTTGATCTTAAGACTTATAGGCTAATGCAAAGTAATTTCCAACTTCACTCAGAGAATCTAAAGCATCTTGCTCATCAGTGTCTGAATTTCTCTAGTCTAATCAATTCTTCTTCTGGTCTCCCAATGATCCAAAATATTCATTATGAAGCCGGGCGGTGGTGGCGCACGCCTTTAATCCCAGCACCTGGGAGGCAGAGGCAGGCGGATCTCTGTGAGTCGAGGCCAGCCTGGTCTACAAGAGCTAGTTCCAGGACAGGAACCAAAAAAATGCTACGGAGAAACCCTGTCTTGAAAAAAACAAAAACAAAACAAAAAAAATATTCATTATGTGAGAAAATGCATAGTGAATTGTGGCGTTGTGGTTAATACCACATCCAGCCACTGACAGTTTGAATTCAGGTAGTAAATAAACTTCCAGGTTACATTTATCAGAAAGGCCAAAGAAAGCACGACATCAAAGTCAGCAATATATCATTCATTTTACTGAGAGCCTGGTCCCATGGAGTTTCAGTTGATAAGATCTGAAAATTCTCTGGCTTTGCTGAAGCCTTGGCTTTTGTAGTATACACAGGGAATTACTTTATATCTCACTTTTCTCCCCAAGTTTGCAAATAAGAAACCTCTGATTCAGTATTCAGACATCTATAGCATTGATCATGAGTCAGAATTCATGTCTATCCCACTTGACTATAGCCGGGTGTTTCCCACTACATAATTACTTCTAATTAATTGCATTGTGTTTGGTCTTCATAAGACTTTAGTGAATATCTGGGACCTCACATCCTAGCAATTAAAAAAGAACTCATTATTTTCCAAGAGATTCACTAATGAATTTATTTAGCTTCTGGCCTAGATATGAAATTAAAATTTGCAATGTAGTTATAAGATTAACCTTAATAGTAAATCTATATAGTTAACTAATCTAAACATATTAGAAATCAATATATTATATAATGCCCCAAAAAATCTCAAGGGTCCTAGTGTCCCAGGATATATTTAAACTCTAAATCTGATAGGCAGTGAATGCCTTTTGATTCTCAGTTATACAGTCAGAGATGTTTGATGGTGCATTTCTTCAAAACAGCATATAACTTGATAGGCTGCAACTAAATTCAACACGTAAGAACTGTTTCACAGTAACTAAATATGCTTTTTATTCTCTAAGTCCCCTTAGCCTAATCGATTAGAACACCAAAGTTATCATTTAAATTTTACCTCAGAATTGACACTTGCTTTACGAAAGTCATCAACTTCAGTTTTACACAGAAAGTTCACCACCACCATGGACAATAAGATGTGCACCCTGCTGTCCAGTTTGCACTGTAGAGTATTAGAAGGGTCGATTTTAAAATTGGGGGATGTGAGAGCAGCTCAGGAGATAAAGAGCATGCTACACAAACATCTCTAGCACATACTTCTACAGCCAGGCTGGAGAAGTGGAGACAGGAGGATTCCTGGGCCAAGCTAGCCATGCAGTGTAGCAAAACTAGAGCATTCCAGGTTCAGTGAGAGACCTGGCCTCGCCAAAGAAAATGGAGAGGAAGATGCATGTGTCGTCCTCTGGTCTGGCTGCATGCAAGGACAAACACTGAAATCCTTTTTTTAGCATGTAATTTAATGGGTACCCATTAACACAGTTTTCCCTCTATCAAACTTGCTACCTTCTTTTGAGTTAAATATTTCAGTGAATCTATTTAAAGCGTTTATTTACAGATAAGTTGAAGTCATTTGAGTAAAGTAGGACATAAATGGCCCATCACTTTCTACGTTCCTTTTAGATCTGAGTTGTTCACGTTTTCACCTTTCTGGCCTTGGGTTTTTATTTGTTCCCCTTTCTAATCTTTTTTTTAGCCATGCACTCTTCTCATTGTGCTCAGCTAGACTCACACTTGAAGACCCCTTGCCAACACAAATACAGATCAGTTTCCTAAATATGTTCATATTAAACATGTAAGTAAAAGCATTGATTAAAAGAGAAAAAAATCAAGACATTTTCTTAGTTAATTTGTATTACTAACGCATGGTTTTGAATGACTTGGAGCCTGTTATCTCTTCCAAATGGAGTTTCCTTATGTGATTTCTTCTATTTATTTGTCTGAATGCTAAAAGGAAATTTAAATTGAATGTGTTCATCATCAAAATTGATGTCAGGCTTAGGTTATTAGGAAAAATCTGGCTGCAATAAAATTCTGGTCAACTCCATAAATTTCATGGTGACTTTCATGTCATACTAAAGTACATCACATGGACCTCTGAAACCATACCACATACCAGAGAAAAGAAAACGGAATTGCTTCTGTCAGGTTCAGAACAACGCTCTAAGGAGCACTTGGGGAAGGGAAAATGTGTTACACACAAAGAAGAGGAACTTGTTTTACATTAGAAATATTGGTGTCTGTTTACTTCCTTCTTAACATAGCATAACAAAAGATGCCTCGGTCATTGACATTATAATATATTAGAACTTAATTTCAAACACAAAATTTGAAATTTCTGTTAGAGTGTGTACATACACACACACACACACACACACGGCCTGTAAATGATACTGACTTTACACTTATAGAATACATAGCATCTACTTTAGAAGGTTTTCATTTTATTTTCTAAGATGAATATTTAGAAAGTACTCAATTTTTTAAAATGAATGTTCAATTTGTTGAGATGGTTGCATATTCTTTGGACTTTTCAATCTCACAGACAAAAGTAATGAAGATATGATTATTACTAAGATATAGTACAGTACCTAAACAAATCTAAGTACAGGAAAATAAACAAAGGAAACATAAAATAATGTTTCATCATCTTAAAGTAGCTTCATTGGAAAAGAATGGCATTTAAAGACTATTAGCTGTCAGCTATTCGCCACACCCCGGCCTCCCATGTTACACCAAAAGGACAGACAAGGAAGGGGTAAACAAAGTGAGAAAGGCCAGCTGGCCCGGGTCTGAAAAAGCCTGGGATAAAACCGGACTCGCTGAACATAGCGGACAATGAGGACTACTGAGAACTCAAGAACAATGGCAATGGGTTTTTGATCCTGCTGCACGTACTGGCTTTGGGGGAGCCTAGGCAGTTTGGATGCTCACCTTACTAGACCTGGATGGAGGTGGGTGGTCCTTGGACTTCCCACAGGGCAGGGAACCCTGATTGCTCTTTGGGCTGACAAAGGAGAGGGACTTGACAGGGGGAGGGGGAGAGAAATGGGAGGCGGTGGCGGGGAGGAGGCAGAAATCTTTAATAAATAATTAATAAAAATAAAAAAAGAAAGAAAAAAAAACCAAACAAAACAAAACAACAACAACAAAAAACCAAAGTGAGAAAGGTAAAATTCCAGCCCTGTACTCCTGAGATACCAGACATGTGGCTCAAATCCAAGCATCAACAGTAATCTGGAATCATGAACTCACAGTCTTGGTCCGAAACAAGAAAAAACAAGTGCCTCACATGAACCTCCAGCCTCTTCTCAACATCACAAGCTCAAATGATATCATAGGAGCAATACTCTTCCAGCCAATGGGAGCAACTCTTAACTGGCCCTCCTGGAACTTGAGCTTAACCTCAGGTTCCTGAAAGATTCCTTCATTTCCTGGTGGATACATAGGCAGAAATGAGGAAGAGGGTAAGCAAGCCCACCTGGAGAAGATAGTGTCAGGGTAAAGAAGTATTTGCCGAGTCTGGTCTCACCCAAATGGCACTGCCAAAAAGTCAAACTGCACCATGTACCACTTGGAGGTTATTAAGAAAATCACTCCAAAGACTTTTCAAATATTCTCTAAAGATAAACCCTCCCTCTTGGTCTAAGGACACTATTGTTCTAAGGGAAGGGCTGAAGGGGGTTTTGAAAGTCAGTGTTCAGGTAAGAAATATGAAGCCTTGATAGTGAACCATAAGGAAAAACTGGGAAATACAAGAGAGTGATTCCAAAGAAAAAAGTAGAAAATGAAAATATTCAACACGGAGCCCTCAAAAAGGCCAGCCAGCTTCTCAAAGGTATCACAGATGTTCCAGACTTACTCACGGGCCCAGCTTCCACTTAGAGTGCTGGAATGCCCTATGGACGCTGTAGGCTGAGATGACCCAGATTCTATCAGCTAAGATTCCGGCTGAGAAATAAGATCCCTTTTTTTAATGTAAAGTGTCTGTGTATGGAGAGGCCCACCATGGTTGTCCATTCGGAGGCCTCGAGCAGAGGTGTCCCAACCCTGGCAGAGCCTGAGTGCTTACAGAACAAGTTTCCCTAATTGGGCATTTGTGTCTCTTTTTATATATTTTTAATCAGTTTATTTTTAATTTAATCATTTTAAACTCATTAAAAAAACATGACTTTTGGCAAATGTAGATAGTCATGGGAATGCCACGCTAGTCACTTTCTAGAGCCAATTCATTATCCCCTAGAAGGCACCTTTTTCCTCTTTGCATCAAATCCCCAACCCCTACCCTGAAACTATTGATTTACTGATCAGTATTGTGGTGTGTGGTTTTCTTGAATCTCATGGAAATGGAGCTAAACAAGCAGTATGGAGTCCTTGGGGTATGGCTCAATCATATGTAAGTGTGATTAATACATTGGAGATCTGTCAGTGCTGGAGTGTCTAATGCCTATTTGTCCTTTCTGATTGCCGAGTAGAAGTCCATTGTACACACACACATCATAGTCTGTTTACTAATTCGCTGGTTAATAAACATTCAAATTATCCACAGTTTATGATGAATACTAACAAATTGGGCAAGAAAATACACAGAAGTCTTTGTGTGGGCATGCATTTTCATTATTCTTGGACAAATATCTAACAGTAGGATTATTGGATAGAAGCCCATGTTTAATATTAAAATAAGCTACCCAACTGTTTTCCAAAGATTCTAGAACATTTTTTTTATCCCAACATCAATATATGAGTATTTGTTTCTCATCGATATGGTAAGTCATTTTAAGGTTAGCCATTCTACGTGTGTGTGTGTGTGTGTGTGTGTGTGTGTAAGAGGGCGAGATATTTCTTAGCCTCAGCCTTAGTATGATTGACAATTTGGTCCAGACCATGTGTGTGTTAGCATTGTAGGATGCTTATACGAATATCTGTTTTCCAACCACTAGGTGTTCATGATAATGCTGCAGATATTGCTAGAAATCTTTACAAGATAGACACGACCCTAGGAGAACCATGAATGCATGGCATTGATTTAGCATCTGTTTTCCTCATGGTGAGTGGCAGCGTGCCCCTTCAAGTGAGCTTAGATGTAGACCCTTCAAGTTGTTTTGGCCTCACTTATATTTATATCCTTCAATTTTTAAAGCAGAATCACCTACAATATACCCTCCACAGTGTGCAAGACATGTGGTAGCATAGCCCTTTTCATCCCTGATCTGAACGGTCTGTGCTATTGCTCTCTCGTACTTGCTAAATGTAACTAGAACTTTAACAGGCTTATTGATATTCCCAGAGAAGAACCTTTGAGCTTCACATAATTTTCTCTAATGTTTTCTGTCCTTAGTTTTACAGATTATTGTATTTCATTTTTATTGTTTCGTCTCTGTTTTATATTATATATTTGATTTGTGATCATTAAACTTTTTTCCAATGTTAGTGTTGATTATAACTCCTCTAAGCATTGCAGTGGTTTCTTGTTGCAGATTTTTTTATATATTTATTTTTATTTTCTTCATGTCAAATATTTATAAATGTCATTTTTTTTTGCTTTGACCCATGGGTCATTTGAAATATTTTAGAATTTTTTATCCTAGCCCTTATAATCCTAGGTTGATAAATTTTTCTACTTTTCCTATAAGGACTCGAAGCTCTCTCTATATTTTATAGCTCAGTTATTATTTTCTTAAGATTTTCCTTTTACTATGGTTTTCCACAGTTGTATATATTTGTGTCTTTGTGGTGTTTGTTTTGTTTATTTAGAATATATTTGATACTTCAATTTTATTGAGCTTTTTACAATTATGCTTTTAGCTTTCACTAACGTAGAATAAAATAAATATTTCTTATTTCCAACATGGCTTTTGCAAAGTTTTTTCCGACTCCTTCTCAGTTCCACCCTTCCACTTGTTCTAGGACACCCATTGCACATGCGTCAGCTCACTCCAGTTCTAGGACACCCACTGCACATGCGCCAGCTCACTTGGTTATAGGATACCCATCGCACATGCGTCAACACAATGAAGTTCCTCTACTTTTGTAATTGTTTCTGTTGCTATGCATTTGTGTTTCTTTGTGTTCACTGAAATTTTTCTTTCTGTAATGCCTAATGTATGATTAATCCAACAAATACCCATTTTGCTTCGGGTGCTGTTTTTCATCTTTCAAGTTTCATTTGATCTTTTCAGTCTGCCAAGCTATCTCCTTAAGGTGTGCATGTTTTTAAGGGTATTAATAAAATAGACTCAGATGGCAAGGCACTAAGAATAGCAAGTATACGTTAAACAGCCAGCATGTGTCTCATGGTATCCAGTAATTAGTGTTTTCTTCCAGGTATAGATAGCATTTCCCTTCTTTGTGCACTGTATTTACTGAATGTATTATATATTTGACATCATTCTTGCTCAATAATGAGTCCTTTTAAAGAATGCTACACTATTTCCTAAAATTAACTAATTGCGAACCAAGTTCCTCTGACAACTTTCATAATGCGGTGTTGGGCAAGTCCAAAACGGCCTTGAATGTAGGCCAAGCTTGCTCCTGTTCCTTTCCCCAACAGCCTACGTATTACAAGGTCTTTATAAATGGCTGGTGGAAAATTGGACTATCACTCACCCTGTACAATCATCTATATGTCTTCCTTTGAACAGTGTATTTCAGAGACTCATAAATGAAAAGAAAATATGGTTTCTAGGATTTCATAAGTGGCAGGATATGCATTATAAAAGACACTGGATGCCAAGAAAACAGTAGTGTTACAATCTGATTCAAGACTACAGATAGAAGTACTAATTATGAAGAAGGTGATTCATTGAATACACTGGAATAAAATCCGGAGCGAAGTAATTTATCCCATTTATTCAAGAAAAAAATCAAGAAAGGCAGAGGCCAAATAAGACTTTGATGAAGTAATCTAGAAATTAGTCAACAAGAAAAGCATAGAGTCATATGAAGAGGGGAAAGTGGAAGGAAGAACTATGTTGATAGGCTGAGTAGGATGATACTGGAGTGAGATGCAAGATATAAGATGACTCCAGGATTCCTGAGCAGGGGATTACAAAAGTAATGGAAAGAAAGCCACGCTGAATTTTAACACCAATGAGTAAGTTAGACTTGAAATTTATGATGTGGACGGCACATCCAATATGACAGAGACAGCACATCCAATGTGAAAGAGACAGCACATCCTTGTGTCTTCACTGGAAGATAACACACTCTTTCACAGATAAAAAAAAACTGGGCAGGGAACATGCTCCAGAGAAACACATGCCCAGTAAGTCTTGAGTTTCTTTGCCTTTCAAATGCCATCCTCATGTCTATCTAAGGTGAATCAAGGAAAAACACGCAATGACATTTTCTGCTTTCCATTTTATATGTCTAGATTTAGAAAGGAATGAGAAATATCATAATAATGCAAGGGAGGCGATTCTTCTGTGCAGTTCCTAATGCAAGCAGTGAAGCCTCCCAGCAATGTTGTGCTTGAGGGAACTCCAGCCCATATTCTTTACCAGAGCCTTGGCTACCCTTCAGATAAACAGCCTCCAAATAGTTCACCAGTCACCCCAGCCGTTGCCAGGCTAAGGCTTTCATTTCCTCTCCGTGGCACTTTTCCCAAAGTATCTGAGCCTTTTGTGTTTTGAGGAAAGTTTTCATAAAGCAGAAATATGCCCTCAAAGCACAACAGATTGTTACTTTGTTCATTTTATAGTGCTGCCAGCTGCCAGCTCTGTCTCTCTATTCTTTACTCTCTACAGTTTGCTCAAGGAGAAAACTATTTAATGATACTGCTCAAAATGAATCATAAGACGAAGACATAAACGGACATTGGAGGGCATGTGAGAAACCACCTACTGCTCTGCTGTGCAGATGTAAACGTTGCTGGACTGAAATGAAGCAATAACCTTTCCAGTTATTGGCCCAGAACCGGAACAAATTTCTTAACATTCTACTCACTGCTACTTGCAGCGCCGTTAGCTCAGCTCCTTTGTGAGCATTTCAAAATCCTCTTAAGACAGTTTGATGCCAATCAAGCATGGTTGTGCTGGTTTATTTACCTCGTCAGTATCTTGTGTTATCTTGGATTTCTTTTACATCCACGATGCAGCTGTAACCCTGATTAAACTCCAGTTGGCCGACCAAGACTCAGTTGATTTCACAACACACTGAAAACAAGCATTTTGCTTATATCTTTTTCTGTTGCTACATGCCTTGACTATGATCATGAGATAAACTTCTAGTTTCCATGGCTACAAATAACAACAAAGTGAATTTTCCCCTAACATCAACTGATGGAGACAAGTGAATAAATAAATTCATCCCAATTTATAGCTAGTTATATAGAACTATAATTTATGACCTTGATAACTGTTTTTAAATTACAAATGTTTCAAATGACATTTTAATTTTAGTGTTTATAAGCTGGCTACTAGAAAAACATATTGTATTTTCCTAGAAATAGTGTGCATGCTCTCTCTCTCTCTCTCTCTCTCTCTCTCTCTCTCTCTCTCTCTGTATATATATATATACATACATACATATATATAGCATCATATATATGTTTTTATATTCTGTATGTATGTATATATGTATGTGGGATTTTTTTTAAAAAATTATGACTATCATTTATTTGTAATAGTGATTTATGTATTATTTTTGTTACATTTTTATTTATTATCATTATTAGTGTGTGTTCTTGAGTGTGGAGTGTGAATAAATGGATGGGAGGGTATGTGTGAGGGGAGTTGGAGGACAACTGGCAGGTGCCAGCTCGTTCCACTATGTGGGTCATAGGAATTGAATTCAAATCATCAGACTTGGCAGCAAGGGCCTTTACCCGCTGAGCCATAATACCAGTCCTTTATAATATTTTGGATGATGTAATATTTGTTGCCAATAACAACCTTTCTTCAGCTCCAGTGGTAAAATGAAGTGCTACAGACCCAGGCACAGACACAGTGTGCACAATACCAGCCCGAGTGGATAAAGACAGAAGTGGGGGCTGATGCTCACCGTGAAGTTGGACTCCTCAATAGCACATGCTGTGTCAGAAAGTTTGAGTTTAGTGAACTAACTTTCTGTTTCTCTTTTCAAGTTTTTATGAAAACAGATTAACTTTGTATGTTAATAGAGCTCACAATGATAGATAGATAGATAGATAGATAGATAGATAGATAGATAGATAGATAGATAGATAGCACTGTCATATCCATCAACCCTTCTACCCACCACCAATACCCATCCTAGCCCCTGATGTGGGATGCCCCTTTGTATGCCGTGAATATGTTTTGTTACCATTGGTTAATAAAGAAGCTTATTTGGCAAAGAGCCAGGGAGAATAGAGCCAGGTGGGAACACCAACCAGAGATAGAGGGAGAAAGAAGGCAGAGTAAGAGAGACACCAGGAGCCACGGGGAAGCAATATGCGAGGTAGCAAGCCGTGATCCTTATGGCAAAATATAGAATAATGGAAATGGGTCAATTTAAGTTGTAAGAGCTAGTTAATAATAAGCCTGAGTTAATAGGCTAAACAGTTGATAATTAATATTAAGCCTCAGAGTGATTATTTGGGAATGGGTGGGTAGGAGAGAAACCTTCAGTTACAAGCCTCTAGTAATCACTGTTCTGTTTTCAGTATGACTTTTTTTCCACATTACACATGGAAGAACATGTGACATTTATCTTTCAGTGTAGAGTTTCTTTCTTTAACATGATCTTCCCCAGTTGTTTCAGGGTTTGTTCTTGTTTATGACTACACACTACACTGTGCTTATGTACCATATTTTGTTTGTGTTGTGTTGAGGGGCTGTTAGGCTGATTCCCCACCTTTGTTCTTGTTAATAGGACCCCAATACACCTGAGCATGCAGGAGTCCCTGCAATGAGTTCATTTTCTCTGAATGCATACCCAGGAGTTGGCCATCTGGGTCACATGGAAGTCCGACTTTTTATCCTTCAAGGGTTGCCATGCTGTTCCCTGCTGTCAGGAAGAACTAACTACAAGTTCTGTAGGTTGTAACAGGAGCTGAAAAATTCAGAAATAATAGGAGCTCTTTCTTTGGTGACCAGAGTAATGAGACAGGCACCTACAGAACAGCATGTCGGACTGTTAGCTCGAATGTTACAAGTAAAAGCCAGAAGTTGTCTGTATTTTCCAAAGTTTGGTACTGAACCTACTACAACACTGAGAACTTGGGTTAATTTTCTCGTTACTATTTCAGTAAACACACATTTAGTTCTTAATAGTGGCTGTAAAGCAGGCTACAAGTTGGGCAAATTACAAAACTGAATACTCCTACTTAGAATGGTTTCCAGATCCCACAATTCAGGTTATAATCCAATGCATTATATCAGTATCTTAGCCTCCATATGGTTTAATAAGCATGTTGAATTACCATGCAACCCTTTAATTCATCTTATTGGACAAACGTGGTACACGGAGTTCAAGAATGTAGCCTCTGGTCACAATCATGTCTACAGCAGAAACACAGTCATCTGCACATTATAATTCCAGTTGGTGGAATTTTCTATTACAGTTTCAGGCTATTTTAATGCTTTCCATTTTCAACTTGAGTATGAGATCCTCAGGTAACACTGAATTATCCATGACTTGAACTTAAATTGCTCTTTTTCTTTCCAAGCTACATAGGAATCTGTTTTTCTTCTAAGTCCATGACTCACAGATTCAATATGTTTGGATCATTTTCTAATGAAGTGGACATCATTTTTTCTTGTGTTAGTCCAAATGTATCTGCTTCACGTAGAATCAGAACACTGAGTTCATTCAAGTAAGCTTTACTTTGTGCGTGTTAATTCCAGATTTACATTATATAGGATTGCTGTGATGATTGCCATTCAGATCAAATCAAAAGTTGCTGTCATTGTTTTTGTCAGAACTCAAGTGTGTGAGGAATCAAATTTTGATGCATACCTCCAATAATTTGCACTGGCAAGTTTTCGGTAAGCTCTCATACATGAGAGTTTGTAGGGTTACCTTATATAGCTCTACAACATACTTCTCAAAAATAATATGTTTATAAAAACTCACATCTCACTTTAATCACTTGCAAATATTTGGAGTGATTAAACCTCCTTGTGCAAAATATTACTTTCTCACCGAAGTTTCTTCTACCTTCAGTGTGTCCACCTTCAATTTAAGAGACAGAGCAAGTGGGTCTAGTTTAAACTTCTTACTAAGAAAGAGAAATAATGGAGATTGGGCAACAGCCATCTGACTGACATGCAGCTGGATGTCCAGCTTGTCATTCTGCATGTGAGTCACCTTCCTGCCTTTCAACGAAGATGTGTTAGATCCTATTCAAGATGGAAGGTTTTTTTGACTAAATCAATTCGAGCATTGAAGCCAAAGGCAAGCAAAGCATAGGGATGGCGTAATGTAGGGCATGGACCAGACTATAGTGTCAGCATACTTAGCCTCCTTCCCAGATCACAGAAGGATGCCTGCTTCCCATACCCACTGCTGATTCACCGTGGGCCTCTAGACTACCCCATATGGGTATTCACGCACCTAAATTTAACCTTCTTTCTCCAGTTCCGTGTCTTCCATTGAGCCCCTTCAACCACACACCTTTTACTACAAAGTAATGGTGACTCAGCTTCCAGTTTCTTTTGATTATTCAAGCAGAAGTCCAGAAGTTCCCTGAATGAGAATGACTCCATGGCAGGAAGGACTGAGCTGTGGTTAGTTTCCACTACCATATATGGAAGGGGTGAAAGGTGAGCTTAAATAAAAAGGCTGAGATTTCAGATGAGTTTAAAATAAGGGTAGAGAATTCTATTCTTAATTATGACTGATTTTCTAAAAGCACTGATATTGAGCCACTATCAGTCTTTATGAAAATATCCATTTCTTATATTAACCTAACTTCTTTATGCCTAATAATAATTATTTGCTGAAAACACATATATTGTCTTGAAGTCTTAATTTCTGTGAAGAAGTGTTGGATGTATCATTTGACATGGGCAAGAACCAGTCCAATAATTTAATTTTCTTATCCCTCCCTCCCCTCCTTTTTTTTATCTGTTTCTGTTTGTTTGGTTTGGTTTGGTTTCTCAGTGTTGGAAAGTAAATCCAAGCCTTGTAAATGCTAGGCAATTAGTTCACTATTTACCTATGCCTCAGCCCTTCTATTTATTTACTTTATATTTTGAGACAAAGTCTTACCATATGATCAAGCTGTCATTGAACATATATAGCCTAGGTGGGCCTTGAACTTTTGTATCTCCCTGCCTACATCTCCAGAGTGCTGAGATTACAGGCCTGCTCCACCATGCCTAGCTCCGCTTATCACATTTTTAATCCCTAAAAGGCTTAAGGGAAACAGTTAAGCTTGTCCTCCCACGTGGATTTGCCTTACGTTTTCATTTTCCATCATGATCCCACCGTGTCTTGAGCACAGTATTAAGTGATCTCAAACATGATAAAGGAGACACAAGTCCCTCCCTTAAGAATCACATTAGTCTGAAGAAAGCAAGACCGAGACAATTAGAAGGTGATTAGAAGATGCAGGGTGATAGATATGCCCAGGTTGTTTCCACACATGGAGAAGAACATGGAACTGCCATGGGGATAGGCCAAACTAATTTCTATAAAGAAAGTATAGACATTTCCAGGCAACAGAAGACAGAGGCAGAAGAAGCAGCATGAAGAATAACATCAATTTGAAAAATGGCATGGTTCATAAAAGAGAAATTATTGGCAGTTTGGTTGCTAGAGCATAAATTTTAAAGTTGGGACATGAAGGCATGAAAGGCCAGGTAAGCCAAATGAGGAAGCCTGGAATGCATACTATAGGTGGTAGTGAGTCATTGAAAGGGATTTGTACCAAAGAGTAACAGAACTGAATCTATGCATGAGAAACTTCCCTGGGGGCTGTGTGCAAGCCAGGCTGAAGAGGGAGAAGTCAGGAGGCAAGGAGACAAATAAACACGCTGCTGCCAGGGCCCGGCTGAGGGCAGCGCTGGAGACAAGATGATAAAGGGCCAGCATAAGGGATCTTACAGAGGCGTAAGTCAGTGAGCAAGCAGAGGTGGGGTAAGTGGGGGGGATATCGGGCTCTAAATCTAAGACTAATGTTCCTCAATAAACAGAACTGTCATTAAAAATGAGATGGTAAACTCAGGTAGTTGTAGCAGAGGAAGGCGAAGGGCTTGATCCGGGGACATGTTTAGTTTGCAATGGCATGGAATGTGCACAGCACAGGAGGTTACAGTAGGTAGATGCCTACGTCTGGGTTTCTGAGCTGTTTGGCAGAGAGAAATGGATGTGGAATTTATTTGTATTTAAGGAAAAATGGCAAGTCTTCCATGGAGCTCTGGGCATCATCAGCCATTCTTGCTGATGCAGCTGCCTGGCTCACTGGCTTTGAAGAATGGCTGTTATTGTTTCCTATATATGTGAATTCTGTATATTTTTCTAAGATGTACACTTAAGAGAAATGCTTAAATTTCTACTTGCAAATTAAACTATATAAAGGTGAAGAAACATGTATTTAAGCAACAGTATAATTTTTTATTATAACTAAAAAAATCACAAGTTAGATTTTAAATATTACTCTTTTTAATTTTTTATTACTTTATAAATAATACCAATGAAAATTTCCATTTCCCTCCTCCCACTTCCCTCCCACTCCCTCCCACACCCTTTCCCCCTCCTCCCTCCAGTCTTAAGAGAGGGCAAGGTACTCTGCCCTGTGGGAAGTCCAAGGCCCTCCCCCCTACATCCAGACTTAGGAAGGTATGCTCCAAATAGACTGGGATCCCAAAAAGCCAGTACATGCAGTAGAGACAAATCCCAGTGGCATTATCATTGGCTTCTCAGTCTGCCCCAATTGACAGCCACATTCAGAGAGTCCAGTTCAATCCCATGCTCTTCAGTCCCAGTCCAGCTGGATTTGGTGAGCTCCCATTATCTCAGGCACACTGTCTGACCCCTTGTGGTCCTGAGTTCCTTGCTCATATTCTCCCTCCTTCTGCTCTTCAACTAAACTTTGAGAGCTCAGTCCAGTGCTCTGATGTGGGTCTCTATCTCCATCCATCGCTGGACAAAGGTTTTATGGTGATATCCAAGATAGTCATCAGTCTGACTACAGAACAAGGCCAGTTCAGACACCCTCTCCTCCACTGCCCAGAGTCCTAGTTGGGGTCATCCCTGTGGACTCCTAGGAACCCTTCCAGAGCCAAGCCTCTTGCCAACCCCAAAATGGTTCCCTCAATTAAGATATCTCCTTTCCTGCTCCCATATCTGTCCTTCCTCCCTCTCAACCATCTCACTCCCCCAAGCTCTCCCCAACCCTCCCGTCTCCCCTCTCCCCTTCCCCCCACTCCACCCACACTCCCATGCTCCTAACTTTTGTCTGGCGATCTTGTCTGCTTCCAGTTTCCAGGAGGATCTATATATTTTTTCTTTCGGTTCACTTTATTACTCAGCTTCTCTAAAATCATGAACTATAGGCTCAATGTCCTTAGTTTATGGTTAGAATCCACTATGGATTGGATCTAGAAAAACATATTGAGTGAGGTAACCCAGACACAGAAAAACAAATATAATATGTACTCACTGATAAGTAGCTTTTAGAAATAAAGCACACACAAAAAAAGCCAGCCTACAATCTACAACCCAGAGAACCTAGACAACAAAGAGGAACCAACATAGGGAGGTGAAACTAAATAGGGAGGTGAAAAAGACAAGATTTGCATTTCCCTGATCTGGGAGGCGGTTGCGGGGAGGAGGCAGAAATCCTTAATAAATAAATAAATTTAAAAAAAGAAAAAAAAGAAAAAGACAAGATTTTTTGAGAAATTGGGGAGCATCGGGGTCATGGGAGAGGATAGAAGAAGAGAGGGGAAGAAGGAAGGGGGGCAGAAAAAAATGTATAGTGCAATAAAAAAAAGAAAAGAATACTGCATACTTACAAGTAGATTGGCATTGCAGAGCCTAGGAAGGAATGCTTGAAAAATGTATATATACTAGGAAAAGCTAAAGAGAAATATGAGGCTGGGTGTGGCTCTGGGGTGAAGTGTGAGGAAGCTGCTGTGTCCAGAAAGTATTTAATATCTTATATATTGCTATATTGTGTCTAAACATATATATAAACATAGGAGAGGTTGAAGAGTTAAAGTCTGTAAGACTTGACAAGGACAGGATTCAGGATGAAAGAAAACGCTCAAGGATGAATTGCGTTTCTGACTTGCATGACATGGTAGATGGTAGCACTATTTGATTATGACTCATACCCATCAAATTATGTTTTGAAACGCAATAAGACAGTGTTTTTTTTTTAAAAAAAAAATTGGGGAAAATGGTTATCTGTTACAAAGGAAAAGTCTTAATGCCACTGTTTAAAGTGAAGAGGTTCCAAACTGACATGAATGTAGGCCAGAGTCTCACATATGTATGAAATGTTGAATGCGTGGTTCTGCAAATGAAGGAAGCCCTCAGGAGGAGATAGGGTAGTTTTGAAAGGCCAAGTCGACTGACAGTTTTAACTTCGCTGGAGACTTCCTCCCTGAGTCTTACTGTATAACCAATGTGATGTAGAATACAGCTGCTTCCAGTTTAATTCTGGTTTAGAGTGAGCCAGTATATATTTCATTGGTTCATCTCCATGTAATTCAAACAGATGGGATATTTTTCAAAGATAATTTTCCGTATCTTGTACATAAGTGCAAAACTGTCCAATGAATATTCAAAGACTGTGGAGCTTTTAAATTTTCTTTTTGCCTACAGTTGTTTTTCTTACTATATTGATTCTCATGACTTCAACCTCTGTTGTCTTATTTTTCATTTTGTTATTTATCCCAGATTACATTATAATTACAACTCACGTTCTTGATTCTCAAACCTTAGTACAAACTGAGGCCAGATTCCTTTCAATATTCAAAATAAATTACAAACCTCCAGTTGATACCAGCGTCCCATGCATCCTAAAATGTTTGCTTCCTCTGCAACATCCCTCCAAAACCTCCTACTCTGTCTAATATCTCAGATATCGATTGCTGAGTGATTCATTTAGTTACAGAAAATGAAATCTATCAAACATGTCACAGTTCTGTATGTCAGAGGTCCTTACCTGGTGTGACTGGGGTTTCAATTCAATGTCTCCGAAGTCTAACCTGTCAGCAAATCTTAATTCCCTTCCAGATTCCCAAAGGAAGAATCAACTCACCAGATCACGTAGACCCTGGGCAGAATCAAGTTCCTTCCAGTTAATAGAGTGGCTGAAGTCCTATGGTCCCTTTGTCTTAAAGCTTTCAAAAGCCTACATTTTAAATCCTTCTTTTGTTCACACTGCCCTGGCGGTTGTCTTGTCTTGTTTAGAAGCAGCTCATGTGATTATGCTGTGGCCTTCATTTCCTCATTCTTGCTTTGCATTTGATAATGGAATCTCAAGAATTTTCATTCTTCCTTGTCCCCTCTATCCTCATGGTGGCTGTCCTATAAAGCGGTTACTCCAGTGCACTGACACATGTAAATGTTGGTATCTCCCAATGTCTTTTTCCAGTATTGTTCTATACTATCCCTTCAGGAAATCGCTCCTTTAAAGAAACAAGAGTTGTAGAAAAGTGTTTCCAATCACTTCCCTAGCTGGTGGGTACCATTCCCATCTAACACATCAAAGCCAGGAGTCTGAACACTATGTGCAATACTTCTTCACCGTAACTTCATTATCAACAAAAGTAGACTTTTCTCCAACACTATATCCTAGAATGTACCTATGAATCTAGACTGAGCTATTAAAGCAGTTTCTAAACTGGCCAATCTCCTGCCTTCTAAGATCATGGGATTTTAGTTCTGCCCTCTATCCACTACTGGGACAGTCATTGTAAAGTATGTACCTAATTGTTTTTCTCTTTTGTGTATACCCCTCAGGTGTCCCCATTGCCTGCAGGGTAATTCACCTGCACAGGTGAAACCTGCTGTGCAGATTTACATCCAGTCACTTTCTTGTGCATTTGCTTCCATTTTTCTACCACATCGATACTGAGTCATTAGCCACTCCATCCTTCGTGGTCTCATTCAGTTGTTCAACAGATTCCCTGCACCTTATCTGTTTGAAAAAGTATGTCTTCCATCCCTACGGCCTGTCACTTCCCCAGGCTGAGTCTTCCAGCTCAGTTATCAGCCCAACATATCTCTATCTAGGAAGCTCAGCCCTTCTCTTCCTTCAGTCTGGGTAAGATCTCTCCCATCTTCCCAAGGAACTCCAAGGGCACTTTTATCCTATATTCCTATTGGTGAATTTATCAACCTGCGACCACATCATATTTGGTTACAAACACCTAAAACTATGACTAAAGTGTAACACGTGCCCTCTGCATTGACATTAATTAGAAAAATTAAAAGAATGAGTGAGTCAATGTAACTTCTCTGACACTTCTCTCAGTTCTGCATCATGCTCTAAGCTGTGTGGCCTAGATAGTAGGTTTCTCTTGTTCTGTAGGAAAAACAGGGTGGAGGGAAGTCTTAAAATCATGAAACCTCCCAGCAGTCTTATTTGGTTCCAATTTCTCTAATGGAACCTCTAAACTGGCCCTGTTGAGAGGGAGGAGAGGGAGCAGTAGTGTTGAATACAAGGATTGCTACCTTTAAGTTTAAGCTAAACAGTTGGCAAAACCATGATGGTGATGATGCTGTGTATTAGTAGATGCTCTGGATGAGGGAGCGCACCATCTCACTCAGCCAGTGGCCCTATACCTGCCTCAGGAATTGTTTGTAGCATGAATAATGAAAACTGAGAAACAGATATTGGCATTCAAGCTAAAGATCAGAAAAGCAAAGCAGCCAAGCCACTAGAAAAGTCTTACTTCTACCAAGGTGGGGCAGCTGCAGACTGAGCCTCTGTCTCCTCCTTGCCTTATATTCCCCTTTAGTGCTGGGGATAAAGGCATGTGACTCCCTGATATGGGAGGTCCTAAATTAAATCAACATTAAAGTATCTTGACTTCAGAATTTGAGCCTAAGGATATGTTGTTTTTTTAGAGAGGTACTGCTTTTATTTCCACAGATGAGAACCGGTGGATTAATTCCATAGCAATGTGGTTTGATGGACCAAGATGCTCAGAAAGGTTGCCATGAACACCCCCAAAAATACTTTGGCTAACAAAAAGTAGAAAGCAATCTGAAGAGAACTACACACAAATTCCCTAAATGATTGTTTATAAACGATTCATTATATTTAAAGGGGGATATGCTATAGAGATTTGCATTGGTATGGATCTTGCTTTATTGATACAAATTTAAGGTCAATTTTGTTATGTGTATGTTTCTGCTCTTGATTAAGGTATTGTATTTGTGTAGCTCATTTAAAACTCTAATGTATAATTAAGAAATTCAGATTAATAAATAATCATCTATAATACTCAACCTTGGAGTCATGTTAGTTAGGTTTTCTAGATATATAGAGATTTATTTCAGTTAAATAGGTATTCTTCAAGTCTTTCAGAGACCTTGAGAATATGGATTTAAAATGTTTTAAAAACTTAAAACTTTTCATGACTGTGAGACACATCTGTTCCTGGCAGCACCAATCTACTTCAAGAGGATAATGGGCATCTAAGAGGGTCCTTATGGAGTTAGCCATTTGGGCAGGAAATTGCTCTTTCCTGGACTGCTTGATGGTATCCTGTATGAACTGGACACGCAGGACCCACAGAGAAATGACTGCTAAACTTGCCTAAAGGTGAGACAGACCTTCAGGGTTTCTGCTTCATTAAAGAGTCTGCTAGACACATTCAGGACACAGATGATAGTTACTGACAAACTGCCAATATAGGTGGAACTGTCTTTGAAATTTCCTGCTTTATGGAAAAGTCTGCCAGATACTATGGGCCTGTAGGCTGGAGATGAATGCCCCAACAGTACAGAAGAACTTTGGGTAACTGTCCAGGCAGCAAGATGTCTCTGTCAATTCTAGAGTTTTGGAAGTTGCTTACAAAATACTTTCTGTTTACTGAGGTGATATTATATTCTTCTGGAGTCTTTGATGGAGTTGAAGAATAGTTATAGTTTTCCTTAGTTATGATAAAAGATAAAGTATATATAAATATTGTAACTGTAATTCTTGCTTGATATCTGTTTTGTTATATGTAATTTTAATATATATATATATATATATATATATATATATATATATATATATATATATATATAGAGAGAGAGAGAGAGAGAGAGAGAGAGAGAGAGAGAGAGAGATTGGGCAGAGTCAAGGAGATGCCATGTAGCCGCTACCAGGAAAAGATGATGGACTGGAACCTTGCTGGTAAACCACAGCCACCTGGCAATATACAGTTTAATAGAAATGGGTTAAATTAAGATGTAAGAGCTATCCAATAAGAAGCTAGAGATAATAGGCCAAGCAGTGATTTAATTAATACAGTTTCTGTGTGGTTATTTTGGGACTGAGCAGCCAAGAACAAACAAGCAGGCTCCCTACAACCCCCTAGTACTGGGATTAAATATATGTGAGCCACCACCACTTGGATTTGTTTCTGCATTGATATTGTGTAGCCCAGGATGGCCTTGAACTCACAGAGATCCATCTGCCTCTGACTCCTAAATTCTGGAATTAAAATTGTATGACACCACTGCCTGGCATGTAGTGGCTTAGTTTTACCTTCTGGTCTCCAGGCAAGCTTTATTTATTAAAACATAAAGAAAAATCACTATACTTATTCTTAAAAGAATCTACTCTTTCAGCATCTATAACATACTGAAGAGTTATCTGAACTAAATGGGATTTTACATCTATCTGAAGTAAAATGGGATTTTAGAACAAAGAAAAAATCTGTACTCACCACTTGAAGTTAGCAAGGAAATCTACCTAAAATTTAACATCCAATGCACATGCTCAGCTGCTCTGGTGGACCAAGAAAATTTCTAAGATTTCCAACCCTACTCTGGTACATGTGGAGATTGAACATAGATTTCGAAAGAGGTCATCCTTGGGCTGGAATGCCTGTTTCCTGGCACTGCCTCAACAAGTGAAGGGGCCATTGCCTCAAGACTTTTTCTTTGGGATTATTCCCCTGCTCACTTCCCCCTGAGATTTACTCTGAGAGAAGAATGTTTACAGCTTTCATGAAAAAGCAGAACTTTGGGTCCAGTTTTAGATAATGGATATGCATTAATAATTAACAAAGTGCAGCAACAAAAAGTATGCATCAAATTCCTATGCTAGATAATGCATTGCTCTCATTTCTCCTGAAGTATCTAGCTTCTGTAAGCATTCATTATTGATACATAATATACATATCTTGCCTCCCATGCTCTTTGTACATGTTAAACAAGAGAATATAAATTGAAATTCCTTATAAATTGCTAGCAGTGTTCTATAATAGTATCAGGAAAATTGTAAGGAGATGCAGATCACTGATTATGTGTCTTTACTGTGACAAAAATAGTTGGCAAAAGAATTCGAGTAAGAAGAGCTTGTTTTGGTTCAGTTTGTAAGAGATGTTCCTTGTCACGGTGGCAGGGAGGACAGGCATGGACTCAGGAGCTGAGAAAGCTGGTCACATTACTTCTGAAGTCAGGACGGAGACAGGAGATGGGACATGGGGCCAGATGGTAAAACATCAAGTTCTGCCCATGGTGTTCCACTTCCACTGCCACACCTCGCCAAGTATACAACCTCCCTAAAATGGCACCACTAACTATGGACCAGATGCTCAAATGCAGGAGCCTCTCGGGGGTATTTCTCATTCACACTTAGGTGGTCTGCCACACCTGCTCATCCTGGCATCCCCTCATCCAGGGTGCTACTCTGAACAAACCTTCTGATTTAGCATATTGACTGTAAATGGCCATGTCACTCTATAATTATAGAACTAGGTGCTGGCCAACTTCCTTGGCCTTAAATTTCTCAACTCCCACCCTGATTGCAACTGGGAAGGATGTTTCTCACATGTTCCAGTGACACCATTGAAAGATCTTTCATAACTCCTAAATCTACTAAATCTACTTCCCAACTATGGGGAAGTTGATAATGGAAATGTGTTCTGTTTCCATTCTTCTATTCCCTGTTGTTTGAAGATAGCAAGAAAGCATTCCAGATGCCCTGCCATGGATCTAGAGTCCCTGTATGGAAGTCAGCTCCAAGATGATGACTGTGAAACAAGTAGACTTCTTCATCAGAAGACTTAGTTATCTAAAGAAAGGAATTCCATGAAGGTGGCCTGAGAAATGGACAAATTTGGGTGCATTATTCTTTACTTCGAGGGCCTACAAGGGTCAAGTGTCCCTGAAATCATAGTCTATTCCTTTTCCTTCTTCAATGACTTTCAACATCCAACCCCTGTACCTCTTAGTACCACATTTTTTTTTGTTGTTCAAAATGCTTGGCATGTTGAGCAAGCCAGTGATGTCCGCCTTTCAGCTTGCCAGGATGAGAATTTGGAATGGTGGTTAGTTAGCAATAAAGTCATTTTTCTGTCTAATTGCCTGAAAAATAAATGATAGATGAGCCAGCCAACCAGCTCTCCTCGCTGTATTCATTCTGAGCATGCCACAGCATGCCCAGTCAAAATTCCATCACAGCAGGAGGAAATGAAGTACCAGATTTTCACTTTATTCATCTTGCAGCAGGTTACCTTCTGCCTCCTCCTTGAGGGTACTGTTCCCATAATTTTCAACACTGATGGATGTACATTTCCTAGTTCTTACTTTGCCCAAATTTCTTTGTCCTTTCTACCTAAAATGCATTTTCCTGAAGCTTTTCAGCAAGACAAAACCTATTATAAATAGACCTTTACCAGAAGATATTATTTTAAACTGTTGTGCTCTACAAATAACTGACACAAATGTCTTTAATTTTTTCACACTGTGTTATAATACTCACTAACGTTTTTACTCTTTCATAGTTATGAATTCCTTGAAAAAGAAATTTTTGCTTTTATTATTTTGTATCCTGGAACAATCCTGCCACAGAATAGATGCTCAAAATATTATTGAATAAAATAAATTATTCTTCTGAGAGTATCTGTCCTGGGAAATTTTTATGTTCATAGTTATTCTAGTATTTACAGTGGATTTTCCAAGAAAGATCTATATATTCCAAACTGGAATATGGATTTATTAAACAGCTGATTGGAATTAAAGACATAATACATAACCATGAGCAAGAGCCAAGTTGACTCAAATAAGAATATTAAACTTTAAATTTCATATTCTAACCAACCAAAATAATAGGATAAATATTTTTCATGGAATATGGTATTTCAGAAGTTTTATAATAAAATATTTTACTGCTGTGATATTGTTTAAAAATAGGAAGGAAGAGCTGGAATATTTATTATTCTAGATTAAATTTTATGTCTCTGAACCACAAATGCAATTCCATGTAATATAATTTTTCCACAGCAGTAAAATAAAATAAAATAAAAAAATTAGTCATAAGAAACCATGCTTTAACACTGTTCAAACATCTTTATCACATTTTGGCAAATCCATGGCAAAATTTTGGAAGTAGTTTGCATGAATATTGAGTAAATCAACTCTAGATCAGCAATGTCGAAGTGGTTTTTGGTGTGAAGGTCACACATTGCTATTTAGTCTGGAGTCGTATATGGGCTTACTCTCACACGCTTGGCACCATTATTAGTAACAGCCCATTTCATTCTCTCCAAAAGTCCTAGGTTGGGCAATACAATTCTGAGTCTACCCATCGTAAAGGCTGTCTACAGAGAGGAAAAGGAAGACACAATAGGGTGACATTTAAATATTACCAGAAGTGATATAAAAATCTTCTGAGTGTTATGCTTTACAAAATTGTGTGGGGCTGGAGAAAGCTCAGCAGTTAATAGCACGAACTGCTCCTCCAGAGGACGGGGTTCAATTCCCAACACCTACATAGCAGCTTAAGACTCTGTAACTCCAATTTCAGGGCTTCTGACACCCTCACATGGACATAACACATATAAGCAAAACACCAGTAAGCACAAAATTTAAAAAGAAAATTTTTTTTTGGTTCTTTTGAGATAGGGTTTCTCTGAAGGATGTCTTGGAACTAGCTCTTTTAGACCAAGACTGGCCTCAAACTCAAACAGATCTGCCTGCCTCTGCCTCCCGAGTGCTGGGATTAAAGGCATGCACCATCACCAAAATTATTTCAAGAAGTGACAGTAAAGATATTTTCTGCCCTAATTTTATGATTGCTGTTCAATTGCACATTACCTGAGATAGTTCAGCAATGCAGAAGCCACAAAAACCAGCTTCATCACCACTCTGAAACTAATTGGAGCTGATTAATATTTTCTGGAAGCACACAATTATTACATACTATCTTAATGCAGATGATGAGATCTTTTCTCATTTGTCACCTCTAAAATAAGATTTCGTGTATGTGCAAATAGGTAGTCAAAAATGAAAAAAAGAATCAACATGGTATGTCTTTGCACACTCAGAAATTTTTAGCTGTGTGTATTTTAGATGTACACCTATGAATTCTATGCGTACCCGGTAAAATGATCGCCACAATCCGGCTAATGAACAAACCCATCGCCCCATATAGTCATCTCTGTGTTTTCCTCTCCTTCTGCTTTCGTGGTGAGAACAGTTGGAAGTTATTCCTTGCCTTGTCACCTGCAGCCAGCACCTACAGTCATAATGCCATGCTAAGATCTTCAAATCTTAATGTTTGTCTTGTGTGGCTTAAAGTTTGTTCCCCGTGGCTTCTTTCTTTATTTCCTCCTTCTTCCTTCTTGCCAGAAAGCACCACTCTGCTCTCTGTGAGGCTGAATGTTTCAAATTCCACACATCTATGAGACCCTACAGTATGTGATTCCATGTTGATTTATTGAATGCCTGGTTCCATGTTGTCACAACTGTGACAGTTTCTATCTTTTAAGACAGAGCAATATCTCTGGGTCTACCTTTTTAAATTTAAATGTAAGTAATTTGTGTATATGCGTACATATGAAGTTGCAATGCTGGATCACACAGTAGATCTATTTTTCACTGGTTCTTTATATGTTAAAATTATGAAAGTCTTTACTGACACTTCCCATTGTGTTTTTTTTATAATTTTCCAAATATATCATTTGAAGAAAGTAAACAAAACTAAGGCAAATTAGATATTCTGGCTATCTTTGGAACTTCCCTCAGTGACCTGTGTTTCTGTCACCATAGTGTCTCCTCTGCTGTCAGGACTCCTCGTGTATCACAAGTGATAAACAGGAAATCTTACAAGAATATTCTGTAAGTTCCCATGGGCCTTATTGAAAAGACATCACATATATTTTATGTCATTTTACTAGTAAATCCCAGTATAACCACATTCATGCATTTAAGAGCAAAGCAAAGCAAAACAACAATTTGAAGCCAGTGAGATGGCTCAGCAGGGAAAGGCACTGGCGGGCTCACCTGAAGACATGAGCCTTATTCCTCAGACCCCAGGTTCTGGCCTACACAGTTGTACTATTATTGGACAGGTGTGTACACATACACACATACTCACATACACATAATCATAATGAATAAAATAAATTTTAAGAAAAATTCAATGCCAGCCCTGGTTACACGGCGAGACTCTGTCCCAAAAAGGATGCATAGAAAAACTTGAGTAAGTGTTGTCTTCAACAGGGCCTTTTCATCAGTTTGGGGAAAGTAACCCATAGTCTTGGCAGTTGCCTGTGGTATTTAGGGTCTTCCATAGGGCCCTTTTGGCCAACAGCTAAGTAAGATGGAATCCATATCTGCCACTGGAGGTTTTACTTGGTGGCATAAGATGTCTAGTTGGGGCATTATCACTTGTATCATTTTGTTGCTCCACAGATTTTTTTCATATTTGTATATAGTTTTGGAATCTTCTATAGAAGTATATATATATTCTCTTATGTTTTTTTTCTTTTATTGAAAATAGATTCCTTCCTCATACAATATATCGTGATTATAGTTTCTTTTCCTTCTGCTCCTCTCAATTCCTTCTTACCTTACCTTATCTTCAGAACCACTCGTTTTCTTCAGAAAATAACAGGACTCTAAGAAGCTACAACCACACATATCAAAGTAAAATAATATGAAACAAAAACTATCATATTGAATTTGGACAAAGCAACCCAAAAGGAGGAAAAGAGTCCCAAGAGAAGGCAAGAGTTAGTGACCCATTCTTTCTCAGTCAGGAGTGCCATTAAAATATTAATTTAATAGCTATAAACATTTACACAGAAGACCTGGTCTACCAAAGCAGACCCTGTGCTTGCTGCTTCAATCTCTGTGAGCTCATTTGAGCCTTGATTAGTTGATTCATAGGACCTTGTTCATCTGGTGTTCTCCATCTCCTGTGACTCTTACAATCTTTCTTTTCTCCTGAAAGATTACCTGAGTTCTGGGGGGGGGGGGAGTTATTTGAGGAAACCTCCAATTTAGACTCTCTTCCCATAATGTCTGGTTGTGGGTCTCTGAATAAGTTCCCATCTACAACCAGAGGAAGCCCCTCTGGTGATGACTAGAATAGGAACTGATCTATGAGTATAGAAGAGTATCATTAGGAGTCTTTTTCTTTTGGACCAATAGTGTTTTTGTTTTACTTTAGATCTGTGAGCTATCTAGAATCTAGTTTTTGGTTACTGAAGAAGTTTTGGGTATGGGTCCTTCTTACAGTGTAGACCTTAGATCAAATGAGACATTGGTTAGCTACTCACACATATTCTATGCCACTATTGCCCTAGCATATTTTTCAAGCAGGAGAGATTGCAGATCAAAGGTTTTGTGGCTGGTTTGGTGTCCACGTTTCTCTTTCAGTAGCCTGCAGAGGACTTTCCTACACCAGAGTTTAGAACATGGGGGTGAAGGATCCATGTAGGCACCAACTCCACTTCTTTTTGATCAATGAGAAGTGTGGGTGTTATCCTTAGCAATGGGTTCCTGCTGTCAGTTTGTGGAGAGCAGTCTTAGCAACAGCCTGGGTTCTTTGGAAATATCCCATGGAACCTCTTGGCCAACAACTCAACTGAATACACTCTAGTACAACCACTGAAAGTCTCTCCTGGTGTCTTAGTTTGGATTTCAATTGTTGTGAAGAGACACCATGACCACAGCCACTCTTATAACAGAAGACATTTAATTGAGACTGGCTTTCATTTTTAGGTGTTTAGTCCATTACCACCACGGTAAGAATTATGGAGGCATGCAGGCAAACATGGTGCCTGAGAAGGAGATGAGAGTTCTACATCTTGATCTGCAAGCAACAGAAGGAGACTGTGTACCACACTGGGAGTATCTTGAGCATATACAACCTCAAAGCCCACTCCAACAGTGACACAGTTCCTCCAACAGATCCACACCTACTCCAGCAAAGCTACACTTCCTAATAGTGCCACTTCCCAGGGGTCAGACATTCAAACATAGCTTTATAAGATTTATAAGGACTATTCCTCTTCAAACCACCACACCTGTCTACAAGAGAGTGTTGGGACTCTGTATCCTTCATTACTGGGAGTCTTTTTTAGGATCATCTTCATGGATTCTGGGACATTTCCACTGTACTAGGTTTCCACCATACCTCACAAATATACACCTCCAATTCCAGTAGTCCCTCTCTCCACTTTCTCCCCATACCTGATCTCCCTCCCTGCTCCTGTCCCCACACAAGCCTATTTTGACTATAAAATCTATTCTAGTTCCCTTTTCCAGGGAAATCCCTGTGTCCCTCAGACCTCTCCTCTTTACCTAACCTTTCTGGATCTGTGGACTGTAACTTAGTTATCATTTACTTAATGGATAATGTTCCTTTATAAGTTAATATATAACGTATTTATCTTTCTTGGTCTGGGTTATTTCACTCAGGATGATTTTATTTCTAGTTCTATCCATTTGCCTGCAAATTTCATGATGTGGATGAGTAATACTGCATTGTATAAAAGTACCACATGTCTTTATCCATTTTTCTATTTAGGGACATCTAGGTTGTTTCTAATTTCTGACTATAATGCTTGAAATTTCAATGAACATGACTAAGTGTCCTTGTGGTTGGATGGAGCATACTTTGGGTGTATTCCCAAGAGTGGTATAGCTGGTTCTTGAGGTAGATCAATTCCCAACTTTCTGAGGAAACTCCATATGAATATTCATAATGACTGTGCAAGTTTGCACTCCCACCAGCAATAGAGGAGTCTTCCCCTGCTCCACAACAAAGCCAGCATGAGTTGTCACTTGTGTTATTGATCTTAGCCATTCTGACAGGTGTAGGATGGAATCTCAAAGTCGTTTTGACTGGATTCCCATGATGGCTAAGGATGTTGAAGATTTCTTTAAGTATTTCTCAGCCATTTGAGGTTCTCTATTGAGAATTCTCTGTTTAGATTTGTACACCATTTTTAATTAGCTTATTTTGTCTGTTGATGTCTAGTTTCTTGAGTTCTTTATATATTTTGGATATTAGTCCTCTGTAGGAAGTGAAGTTGGTAAAAAAAATCTTTCCCATTCTAAAGGCTGCTACTTTATCCGATTGACAGTGTCCTTTGCCTACAGGAGCTTTCAGTTTCATGAGGTCTAATTTATTAATTGTCAATCTTAGTGCCTGCACTATCAGTGTTCTCTTCAGAAAGTCCATCTCTTATGCCATATATTCAAGGCTATTCCCTACTTTCTCTTCTATCAGCTTCAGTGCATCTGGTTTTATACTGAGATCTTTATCCACTTTCTACTTCTGTTTGTGCAGGTTCATAAGTAAGGATCTATTTGTATTCTTCTACATCCCAACATCCAGTTAGAATGGAACTAATTGTTGAGGATGATGTATGATTTTCCAATGTATACTTTTTGCTTAGTTTTGTCAGGTGTTTATAAGTATGTGGATTTGTGTCTGTACCTTATGGTCAGTTCCACTGATCAACATGACATGTCTCTTTTTATGTCAATAATACCATGAGGTTTTGATTATTATAGCTCTGTAGTATAACTTGAAATCAGGGACAGTGATACCTCCAACAGTTCTTTTATTGTTCAGGATTGTTTAAGCCATCTTGAGGTTTTGTTTTGTTTTTCCATATAAAGTTGAGAAATTATCGTTTCATGGACTGTAAAGAATTCTGTTAGAATTTTTATGGGGATTGCATTGAATCTTTAGCTTTTGTTGGTAAAATGGCCAGTTTAAGTATATTAGTCCCACTGACCCATGAGCAGCAATACAGCTTATCAAATGACCTTTATTGTTAGTTGTCCATACCCATATTTCATCCTCTAGCCTTGTCTTACATCCTCTTCCCTACTTACTCCTCCTATTCTTGTTCCCCCTCTGTCTCTCCAGAAAAATGCATTCTATTTCCCCTTCCTTGCGATATTTTCTCCTCCTCACTGATTTCTAACTAGGTTCCTAACTTCTGTGGCTATTCCAATTGTAGAACACATCAAAAGTTTAAAATCCACATCTAAGAGAAGCAGTATTTCTTTCAGCATCTGGGGATAACTTTCCATTGTTTAAATGTACTACATTTTCACTATCTATTTATCAGCTGCTGGACATCTGGATTGTTTTCTATTTCTGGTTATTCAAATAGTACTGCAATGAACATAGATGAGCAAGTGTCTATGTAGTAGGATAAATGCCCAAAGTTATACAGCCACTTCTTAAAGTGGAGCTATTCCCAGCTTCCTGAGGAACCACCACTTGATTTCCATAATGGCTGTACAAGTCAACTCTCTCACAAGCAATGGAGGAGTGTTCCTTGTACTCTATACCCTCAACAGCATGATATGCAATTTGTCTTATTGATCTTAGCCATTCTGATAGGCATAAGATGAAATCACAAAGTTGTCTTCTTGATTTGCATTTCCCTAATGATTAAAGATGTTGAACATTTCTTAAATGTTTTGCTCAGCCATTTGTGTTTCATCTTTTGAGGACTTTCTGCTTAGTTCTGTATCTCATTTTTAATTTTGTTTTATTGCTGTATAGTTTCTTTAGTTCTTTATATATTCTAAATAATAACCCTCTATCAGTTATGTGATTGATAAAGATTTTTCCCATTCTGTAGGCTGGTTTGTCCAAACATGTCTCAGTTTCATGAGATCTTATTTATTAATCATTGATCTCAGTGCCTGTACTTGTTCAGAAAGTCTTTTCATGTGCCGGTGTGTTCAAGCTAGTCCCTAATTCCTCTTCTATTAGGGTCAGTGTATTTGGTTTATGTCCGTGATACACTTGATGCTGTTTTGTGCAGTATGGTAAGTGTAGATCTATTTGCATTCTTTTGTATGCAGTCATCCAGTTTCACGTGTGCCATTTGTTGAAGACTCTTTTTTTTTCTCCAGTGTGTATTTTGGCTTCTTTGTCAAAATTCAGGTATCCATAGATATGTGAACTTATATCTGAGTCCTCAATTAAATTCCATTGAATAATGTCTCTGTTTTTATGCCAATGCTATACATTTTTATTACTATAGCTCTATAGTACAATTTGAATTCTGGGATGGTGATACTTCTGGTAGTAATTTTATTATTTAGAATTCTTTTAGCTGTACTGTTTGTGTGTGTGTTTCCATATGAAGTGAAAGATTTTTTGGATTTATGTAAAGAATTGTGTTGGAATTTTGATGGGGATTACACAGGAAATAGAAATATTTCAATTAGTCTATAGCTAGTATTTTCAGTATGAGGACAATAAATTAATAGAGAATACTGTGATTATTGGCAAGTGTTTGTGAATCAGAAATAGTCAAAGACATTAGGAAATGGTTATACATTGCAAAAAAAAATGTTGAGTCAGGAGCCAGTAAGGTAATAAAAATAGAGAAGCTAATAAAAATTACTACATACAACTAAAAGTAACCAAATAATGGCAACCAATAGGAACATTTGGCTTAGCATCTATACCCTGAATCTGAAACTCTTCTAGTGTACAGTAGATTTCCGAACATTCAACTCCATTTCCTAATTCTCAATAGTAAGGATAGTAATAAAATATGCAATGTTCTGATTATAATTATTTACACATAAAAAAGAAGTGACATAGCTTCTGATATTACTAGGAGACACAATCTCAACAGCAAATTCTCTGATCCTCTGGCTTTTACAGTCTTTCTGCCTTCTCTTCTGCAGTGTTCCCTGAACCATCGGTACAGAAATATTTTGTAGATATATCCATTAGTACTGGATTCCACAATCCTAGTTTTGATTGGTTGTGGTTTTCCACATAGAGGGGAAAGGGAAGGAAGAGATTATATAATTATATTGTATCAAAATAAAAAAACAAAACTTCCAAAAAAGGAAGTGGCATAGTACTTTTATGTATGAGATATAAACGTTGCTACATAATTTTCTATCACAAGAACTTTTCTATGGTTACTGTCTCTTTGACTCCCTGATTTCTTTACAGTCTCTTTCCATTATGGAATCATGATAAATATTACTTGATCTTAGGAAAACAAGCCCAATTCCTTAATTTTCAGATCATTTTGAAGTGTTATCCTCATTTTCTTACTTCTTTCCCACACATGTTCTTAAAGAACTTAGTCTTATTCAGTAATATTTTCACATCTTCCCTTTAATTCTCTTTTAGCTGATTTTCTCCTATTATATCATTGTGAATGATCTCACTATAATATCCTTCAAAGTGTCAATTTTTTGTTGATCTTTCATATTTTGTCTAATTTATAAACTATTTCTCACATATTGATGTGTTTGTTTGATTGGTTATCTTTTGTTTTTGTTGTGCTTAGAGACTCGGCATGATAGACAAGTATTCTACCACTGACAAAAAAAATATTCAATCTCTTTTGAGATTTTTCTATATAGTTTCTTCTCTCCTAACTTCCCTCCTTCCCTCCCTTCCTTTCTCTTTCCCTCTCTATCTCCTCTCTTTCTTTCTTCTGTAAGATATCTATGCTGGTTCTTTTTATTTCTGGTTATTTCTGCATCAATATGTTGGATTTTACCAGTCTTATCTACTTCTTCCTCTTTCTTTACAAAGTTTATGGTCTCAAATTTCATCCTTTACTGCATATTCTTTGGCTATATCACTCCTGCCTTTGAATTTAGATCCTTGTTTTGATGCCACAGATACTTCACGCCGATTATTTATATCACAAAATGTCTTAAAACTTCTAAAATTCATACACCATGTTTACGCAATTAATATATATTTGGCATCTACAGTGTGCCAGGTGTGAGCTTGGAGGACATGTCAGAAACAGAAGAGCATGCAACAAAAAGCAAGCTCTCTGCTTTCATTTTCTTGGGTGTTTTCCAGGGATTTCAAAGTTCAGTCTGTTCAGAAGTGAACTGAAACTGCTCCTTCTACAATCAGTTCCTTCTTCTGCATTTTAGATCCAAGTAAATGATTCCATATCTTAGAGATTCCATTAGAAATATCAAAGGAAATCTTAACTCCTGTCTTGTCCTTGTCACTCACATAACCAGTATGTCCATCTATGAGCCTGGTTCGTATCTTCCCAAATCCAGTCCTTTGTTCTCAGCTTTTTGTGTATAAGTCAGGATTATCTGAACCAGTTTTGCTTGCCCTTAAAGTAATTATCCACACTACTTTTATTCATAAGATTGTCCTCCTCCTTGATTGGACAGTAGACCCTAGAGTATAAAAACTTCAAAATTTTAGAAGTCTGGAATTTTACTGTAAATTTAATCTACTTCAATATTGCATTTAATCACAGAGCAGATAATCTATTCAAGAATTTAGATTACTCAGTCTCCTACTCCTGTATTTCAGTCAACTAAAGACTTAATTAAATTATTTAACTAAACCTAGGACAAAGGAAGATAAACGCACATGGATGGGCACTGAGGGCTTGTGCCTATGTCATCTTTAATAAGATTGTTATCAAATAACTCGGACTTATATCATAATGATCATGAAGAACACACAGTCCTAGGATTTTACCTGTGAAAACTTTGTGTTCATGGAACACATATTCTTTCATAGAGGTACATTAACTTTAGAACCAGATAAGAATCCCTGTGTACTAATTAGTGCTGTTACAGAATATTTTAATTTGGTTTAATTTACATTTTTTGTGTGTATTGGTGACTTACTTTCATGTATGTCTGAGTACCATGTGTATGTACGGTGCACATGGAGGCCAGAAGAAGACACTGGATCCCCAGAAGCTGCAGTTACGGTTTTGAGTCATGATGTGGGTGCTGGGAATTGAAGCCGGGTGTGTGTAAGTATAACCAGTGACTTAATCCCTGAGCCATCTCCAGCCCTACCCCACCACCAGTTAATGTTAAATTTAAAACCTTATGAGTCTGAAAATCTCTGGGATTTTTTTCAATTTTTGATCTACTTTATCTTCAACATCTAATCATATACTGTCTTTCCCCGCAAGAAGTGTGATTCCTAGCAGATGCCAAAAATTAAAGAAAATTCTTATCCCAGATTTTGTTAAATAAAAAAATTGGTTTATTTTGTTCATCTGGAAAAAAAAAGTGATGTTTTATATACAAGGAGAAGAACAACATTAATGACATTAGAAGCTTTTTTTAAAAATTAAAATTGTCAAATTTGTCTTCCCAAGGGATGAGACCCTATTTAATTATTCAATACCAAGTGATTATCCCTAAAGAAATATGCATACAAGCAACACAAATTGACTCAGCAGGTAATATATAAATATATATGTGTGTGTGTGTGTGTGTGTGTGTGTGTGTAGCACATGTAACAATAATATTAAGACAAAAAAGACCATAAATCTGAAATTAAGAAAACTGCAATTCGCTTGAAATAGATAAGGGAAAGGAAAATGAAGGAAAAAAATATATAACCTATAATTTAAAATAAATTATATAATTTGTTTTCATTTGAAATATAAAACTAACTTCATAACTTATATTTGCAAATAAAAGAATAAAATTGTTGCAAAGATTCTGTAAATAAAAATATAGAATATTTTGTATATTTATATATTGTATATTTTTTATATAATGTATAATAATAAATTTAATACTTTATTTTTAGCTATTAATTTGTAATTTTTAGTTTATATAATTATTTTTTCTAGAATTCTTGTTGACTTAATAACATTTGAAAATTTTAGGAGATTCACATTGGGAATAAGGATGTTATATAATTGTTAATGTTACCATCACCAGGAATCCAGAGAATCAAATGGGAGAAAGAGTTAGAATAAGAAACTTACTTCAGAATATCTGTATGCAAAATAAATATTTGTATAAGAATATACACCCTTAGAAAATAAACATCATCCGGAAGATATAACAAGTACTTACCCAGTTCATAATATTGATATATAGAACAATGAAAATATTTAAAACTCCAAAGAATAACCTGAAATTTAAA